>NC_091438.1:1622204-1960843 GCF_964237555.1 Oryctolagus cuniculus | reverse complement strand
GCGTTAACCCGCTGTGCCATGGCACCAGCCCCTATCTTTTCTGCTTCTGATCCACCTTCCTGTTAATGGGCACCCTTGGAGGTAGCAGATGATGGCTCAAGTACGTGGGCCCCTTCTGTCCATGTGGGAGACCCAGATGGAGTTCTGGGCTCCTGACCTAGGCTTGGCCCAGCCCTGGCCATTTGAGGAGTGAACCAGCAGATGGAAGCTCTCTCTCTATTTGCCTTTGTCTGTCTGTCTCTTTCTCTCTCAATAAGTGAAAATAAGTAAATAAATACAATTTAAATATGTAACTTCATTCATTTCAAGAGTAAATTGGTTATGGTTCAAGCTGTCTTTCAGACCAATTACTGTCTCCAGTTCCTGAGGTAATTATTTCTCCATTTAAGTAATTGATATGAAGTGGGGAAAAAATAGCTCAGTGATTGTGAAGTTTAAATTAAACTTACTTTATTTTATTGTGACCATAATAAAATTTTTGTGTTTTTTTTTAAGCCACAAAATACTGGAATTAATGCAGACTCAAACAAATCACTACCCAAAGCAATTTAGATTCAGTGCAACCTCTATCAAAATTTCAAGTCTAAGTTTTGCACAAATAGAAAACTCTATCCTGAATTCATATACCATGGGACCCTGAATTGCCGAAATAATCTTCAAAAAGAAGAGAAAAGACAGAGTTGTTTTTTGTTTGTTTGTTTAAGATTTAGTTATTTGAAAGGCAGAGATACAGAGAGAGACGGAGACGGAGAAAGACAGAGTTCTTCCATCTGCCGGTTCACTTCCCCAGGTGGTTGTAACATCCAGGGCTGGGCCGGGCCAAAACCAGGAGTCAGGAGCTTCATCCGAATCTCCTACATGGCTGCAGGGGCCCAAGGACTTGGGTCATCTTCCACTGCTTTACCAGGTGCATTAGCGGGGAGCTGGATTGAAAGTGGAGCAGCTGGGACTTGAAGTGGCGCCCACTTGGGACGCTGGCACCGCAGGCGGAGGCTTACCCTTCTATACCACAGTGCTTCCCCAAGACATACTTTCTGATTTCAAAATCTACCACACAACTGCAGTAATCAAAATTGTGCTGTACTGGCATAAAGACAGACATATAGACTAATCGAACAGGATAGATAGCTCTTAAATAAACCCTCACAGAATCAAATGATCTTTGAGAAGGAAGCCAAGCCCACTCAACAGGGAAAGGATCATCTGTTCAACAAACGGCTTTGGAAAACTGGATACCCACATGCGAAAGAATAGAGTTGGACCTTTATGTTACACCATATACAAAAATTAGCTCAAAATACATTAAAGTTCTAAACACAAGACATGAAACTAAAAAATTCCTAGAAGAAAGCATAGGGGGAAAACCTTCATGGTATTGGACTTAGAAAAGATTTCTTGGCCATGACACCAAAAGCAAGACAACAAAGCAAAAATAGATTAGACTATACCAAACTTTAAAATGTCTGTGCATCAGAGGACACATAGAATGAAGCAGAATGGGGACGATCTTTTCAGATGATGTATCTGACAAAGGATTTGCCATGGCTTGAGCAGGATTTGGTTCCCTAACTCGTGCAGATGTTTAAGTCCCAAGTCATGAACTGATGAGAAGGACAAGGGGGACGCTCTGTCCAATTGTGATGTCTGAAAGTAGGCCTTTAGGAAGCCTAAATCCTGGATTGGATTGGGCCTTTGGGATGGAGACTCAGTTGAGTTATGGTAACTTTAGAAGGAGTGAGCACATGGATGAATGAGCTCCATGGCTCTGTTGGCTTCCTGGGTCACCATACGACCCTTCCTCCACGTGCGCACCACCATCCCTTGTCATTAGATGCCTGACAAATAGAACGGCCTCATCTTGGGCTGTGAACCTTCAAAACTGTGAGGCCAAATAAACCTTCCCAGCTAAGTGGTTCTTATCAAGTGTTTCAGTTATAATGATGAAAAGCTGACTTAGGATAGGGTTAATATTCAGAAAAGAAGCCCTACAGTTCAACAATAAAAACCCAGAAACACAAACAAAAAAAAGAGGCAAATGACTTACATAGACATTTCTCCAAAGATTATAGACACATAGCCAATAAACATATGAAAAAATGGTCAGCATTACTATTCATTAGATGTGAATGAAAACCACAATGGGATATGACCTCACATTCATTTGGGTGGCTAATATCAAACAGAGAATAACAATTGCTGATAAGGATGTGGAGAAATTAGAACTCTATGCACTGTTGGAGGTGTAAAATGCTCTAACTGCTATGGAAAATAGCATAGTGGTTCCTCAAAGAATTAAAATTGAATTAATTACTGTATGATGTGGTAATCCTACTTCTGGGAATATATACAAAATAATTAAAAGCAGGATGTTGAATATTTTAGGGAGATTCAAAAAGGTTATGGAGGGGCCAGTGTTGTGGCAGAGTGGGTTAAGCCACCTCCTTCAATGCCTGCATCCCACATTGGAGTGCCGGTTACTCTTGGCTGCTTACTTTCCATCCAGCTCCCGGCTAACATGTCTAGGAAAGCAGCTGAAAGTGGCCCAAGTACTTGGATCTGCTGACATCCACGTAGGAGACCCAGAAGGAGTTTCAGGCTCTCTGACTTTGGCCTGGCCCAGTCCTGGCAGTGTGGCCATTTGGGGAGTGGAGCAGCAGATGGAAGATCTTTTTTCTCTGTGTCACTCTGCCTTTCAAGTAAGGAAATTAAATCTTTTTGGAAAAAGGTAATGGAAATGCATATAATGAAAAAACTATGTATGGCTTTCAATTTGCACCAAAATAAACTTATGATTCTATTTTCCATGAACTTTTTGAAATGTACTCTATGTTAGCCACATATGTAGTTTAAAATTTTATAGTAATCATATGAAAAAGTAAAAAGAAAGATAAAATTGTACTGTTTAATGCAATATGTACAAAATGTTATTTCAGTTTGTAATCAATAAAAAGTTGTTAATGAGATAGATATTTTACATATATTTTCATGTTAAGTCTGGTTTGTAATTTATACTTATATCTAAATTTGTTCTAGTTACAATTCAAGTGCCCAATTGCCTGTGGCTAGTAGCTACCATATTGGACAACTCAGTTTTTTCATGTTTAAAAGTCCTGCTGCCCTTCACTTCTGTGTTCATCTCTCTTATTTTCTTCTTCCATACATTGAAATGTACCTTGTTAAATCCTTTTAAAAATATTTATTTATTTATTTGAAAGTCAGAATTACACACAGAGAGAAGGAGAGGCAGAGAGAGAAAGAGAGGTCTTCCATTCACTGGTTCACTCCCCAATTGGCCTTAGTGGCCGGAGCTGGGCCAGAGCTGGGCTAATCTGAAGCCAGGAGCCAGGAGCTTCTTCTGGGTCTCCCATGTGGGTGCAGGGGCCCAGGGACCTGGGCCATCTTCCACTGCTTTAGGAGTGGCCATAGCAGAGAGCTGGATGGGAAGTGGAGCAGCTAGGACTTGAACCGGTGCCCATATGGGATGCTGGCACTGCAGGTGGTGGCTTTACCACAGCGTCGGCCCCACCTTGTTAAGTCCTAATGAAGATTTTCTTCAACTACTTTTTTGTTCTTTTGGGTCTGTGGCTACCCCTTCTCCCTGAGGGCTCCAGGCCCGGCTGACGCCACACTCCCGCTCTGGCTGTATCACCAGTGGCATGTGTTGCTGCAGTCTGATCTCACCCCAGGCTCCAAAGCTGCTGCTTTCTCTAGCTCTCGGCTGCTGGAGTCCTGTGTTGTGCCTGTGTTTGTGCTGGGTGTCCACTCCTTGTACACAGAACCATGGCATTCCTTTTCCTTCTGTAGAATCTCCACTGCAGTTTTCTCTAACTCTCCCCTGAGAATGTACTTCCTACACCCTTTTTTTTTTTTTTTAAACTATTTATCCCTAGCCTAGTGTAGTACACCATTACCTGTTCTGGCATCTTGGAATTGATCCTCTCCATATCTCATCTCTTCTCTTCTCGTCTCGTCTTGTCTCGTCTCGTCTCGTCTCTTTTTACTTGTGTAACACCAAATTCTCCTGATTTTTTTCCTCCCTCCACTCTTACTGGCCACCTTTTGTCTGATCTCCAGAGAACATTCTTTGCCCCTGTTTTTCTGGGTGTAGTTTCTCTGCAGGCTTTATCATTTAGTCTTGTTGCCTTAGATAAAATCTGTATGCTAAAGATGCTTATTTTTGCCTTCAGACAAGCTCAAGATTTCTATTGACAACTATTTTATTCTATTGCCCATCTGACACTTTGGCTTGAATGAGCTGCTGGCATCTGGAATACACTCTTCATTAGCTCCCATGGCAGACTCACTTGAGACACAGCAGAATGTCCCTCTTTCTTTCTTTCTTTCTTTCTTTCTTTCTTTCTTTCTTTCTTTCTTTCTTTCTTTCTTTCTTTCTTTCTTTCTTGAGATTTATTTATTTATTTGGAAGTCAGAGTTGCACACAGAGAGAAGGAGAGGTAGAGAGAGAGAGAGAGAAAGTGAGAGGGGTCTTCCATCTGCTGGTTCACTCCCCAGTTGGCCCCAACAGCCAGAGCTGCGCTGATCCGAAGCCAAGAGATTCTTCCAGGTCTCCCACATGGAAGTCTCAGCAAAGGACTTGGGCCATCTTCTACAGCTTTCCCAGGCCAGAGCCGAGAGCTGGACCGGAAGTGGAGCAGGCGGGACTCGAACCGGCGCCCACATGGGATGTAGGCAGCAGCTTTACTTGCTATACCGCAGCACCGGCCCCTCAATTTCTCTTTCTTTTTGGAGGAAGGATCATCCTGACTCGTCCTTATTTTCACCACTTGCAGTAGTCTTGAGACCAGCCAGGAGTCTGCTTCCTAAGCGTATCTTAGAACCCTGCATCACTCTCCGTCTTTTCTCCTGGCCTTTTCACTCAGGGGTGCTGGTTACTGGTTTGTTTCCTCTCATCTCCAGAGCTACCTTTTGTGTCCTGCTTTGTGATACCTGCTGTGTGAAACTCCATTTTTTTCTCTTTATGTTAGGTTCATTCAGTTGGGGGCAGCGGATGGTGCTACTAGAGATGGAGCAAAGGTCTTTCCTGTTACTCCCTTCACATGGCAGTGAGGGGGTCACACACAGCTGGCCCCAGCAGTGTTCCGCATGGCGTGGGCTGCTTCCGTCGCTCTAGTGAGCAAGTGTGCTCTGGCGATTTCTTCTTCATGCCAGCCGTGGGGGAGTGTTTCTGAAGCATACAAACCTCTCTCTCTACTTTTAATTACTTTTTTCCTCCTACTAATTTTGAGTTTGGTTTGTTGTTTTTCTAGTTCCCGGAGATGCATTGATGGCTCATTTATTTGGTACCTTTCTGGTTTCTTCATGTAGGCACCGATTGCTATAAAATTCTCTCTTAGCACTGCTTTTTCTGTATCCCATAAGTTTTGATATAATGTGTTGTCATCTTCATTTGTTTCTAGAAAAAGTTTGATTTCTTTTTGATTTCTTCTATGAGCCACTGTTCGTTCAAGAGCATGTTGTTCAGTTTCCACGTGTTTGTATCTGATCTAGAGGTTCCTGAGTTGTTGGTTTCCAGTTCATTCCATTGTGGTCAGAGAGGATGCATGGAATGATTTAGATTTTTTTGAATTTGCTGAGACTTGCTTTGTGGTAGAGCATATGGCCTATCGTAGATAAAGTTCCATGCTCTGATGAGAAGAATGTGTTGTCTGCCACTGTGGAGTGAAAGGTTCTGTAGAAATCCTTTAAGTCTATTTGGTATATAGTTGTTTCCTTGGTGATTTTCTGTCTGGTGATCTGTCCATTGCTGAAAGTGGGGTACTGAAGTCCCCTGTTACTATTATATTGGAGCCGGCGACTGTGGCGCCGGCAGCCTGGGTTCTAGTCCCGGTCAGGGTGCCGGTTTCTGTCCCAGTTGCTTCTCTTCCAGTCCAGCTCTCTGCTGTGGCCCGGGAAGGCAGTGGAGGATGGCCCAAGTGTTTGGGCCCTGCACCCGCATGGGAGACCAGGAGGAAGCACCTGGCTCCTGGCTTTGGATCGGTGCAGCGCGCTGGCCGTAGCGGCCATTTGGGGGGTGAACCAATGGAAGGAAGACCTTTCTCTCTGTTTCTCTCTCTCTCACTGTCTAACTCTGCCTGTAAAAAAAAAAAAAAAAAAAGAAAAAATAAAAAAACTATTATATTGGAGTCTGTCTTCCTGTAGGCCCATTAATATTTCTTTTATTTATAGCCAGGCGCCCTGTGGTTGGGTGTGTATACATTTGTTATAGTCACATCTTCCTGTTGAATTGATCCCTTAATCATTACATAGCTGGGAATTTAGTTATTTCTAGTCAATGGCAGGGATTTAGCTGTTGAGAGAGGGGATCTTGGGGACGGTGCTGTGGCACAGCGGGTTAACGCCCTGGCCTGAAACACCGGCATCCCATATGAGCGTCGGTTCTAATCCTGGCTGCTCTTCTTCCGATCCAGCTCTCTGCTATGGCCTGGGATAGCAGTAGAAGATGGCCCAAGTCCTTGGGCCTCTGCACCCACGTGGGAGACCCGGAAGAAGCTCCTGGCTCCCGGCTTCAGATCCGCACAGTTCTGGCCGTTGCGCCCATCTGGGGAGTGAACCATTGGATGGAAGACCTCTCTCTCTTTCTCTCTCTCTCTCTGCCTCTCCTCTCTGTGTAACTGACTTTCAAATAAATAAATAAATCTTAAAAAAAAAAGAGGGGGGATCTTTGTGTTCTAAGCAGAAAGAATGTACACTTGTCCTAGTACTTAGGTCCTGAGCTCAAGTGTCTCCACACTGAATTATTTCATTTTGCAGAGGGCTAAACAATTAAGACTGTGTAAACTGAGTGTTTGCAAGTGTTATTCACTCAGTGACATTCTTTTCCCAAGAGTCTCCTGGGCAGATAGGTTTATTTTGCAATGAACAGTCAGATCCCTTTTTGAAATTTTGATCTGGGACTGGAAGCTCAGATTTTAACCTTATACCTCTGGTTTATTTTGGGGGGCACCCACTTGAGTAGGTAAAGTAGTCTTATCGAGCACTTAGCCTTCTTTTCTTTTCCTTTTTTTTTCCAAAGATTTTTAAATTTTATTTATTTGAAAGACAGAGTTACAGAGATGGGTAGACAGAGAGAGGTCTTCCATCGCTGGTTCACTCCTCAGATGGCCACAACGGCCAGAGCTGAGCCGATCTGAAGTCAGGAGCCAGGAACTTCTTCCCGGTCTCCCACATGGGTGTGGGGGCCCAAGGACTTCGACCATCTTTTACTGCTTTCCCTGGCCATAGCAGACAGATGGATTGGAAGAGGAGCAGCCAGGACTAGGACCGGCACCCATATGGGATGCCGGTACTTCAGGCCAGGGCTTTAACCTGCAATACCACGCGCTGGCCCCCTTTGGTTGAAAGTGCACCATCACTGAAAACTGAACCATGGGTTCAGGCCTGGTGGGCTGCTGTTTGTTTTCTGTGTTCCATGTGTCCCATCTCTGGGATCAGCGTCCTGGTCATTAAGGGAATGGAGATATGTGGTTGACTCACAGGGAATCATCTGTAGTAGAGTGTGAACAAGTGGAAGTATACTTCTGTTTGGAGAAGCCGAGAAGGAATATCATCAGTGTTGCTTTTTATATAAAGGTAGACTGACTTAAACAGAATGTCTGATCTATTTGATATTTAAAACCATCTATAAGGTTGAATTATTTGTACACCTATTTCTACCTCTCATTCATTCATTCAACAAGCATTTTGTCTCTCTGTGTAAGGTGCTGGTATAAGGCCTTAATCAGCTTCCTTCTGTTTTCTCATTCTTTTGTCATTTCCTTTTTCTCAAATTTTTCTTGTTCCCTACCCCCCCTTTTCTCTTCTTCTTCAAATATATGATATGAGGTGCCTTCCCAACGTTCATGGAGAAATGGGACTGAAAGAAAAGCTTATTGGCCGGCGCCGCGGCTCACTAGGCTAATCCTCCGCCTAGCGGCGCTGGCACACCGGGTTCTAGTCCCGGTCGGGGCGCCGGATTCTGTCCCGGTTGCCCCTCTTCCAGGCCAGCTCTCTGCTGTGGCCAGGGAGTGCAGTGGAGGATGGCCCAGGTGCTTGGGCCCTGCACCCCATGGGAGACCAGGAAAAGCACCTGGCTCCTGGCTCCTGCCATCGGATCAGCGCGGTGCACCGGCCGCAGCGCACCGGCCGCGGCGGCCATTGGAGGGTGAACCAACGGCAAAGGAAGACCTTTCTCTCTGTCTCTCTCTCTCACTGTCCACTCTGCCTGTCAAAAAAAAAAAAAAAAAAAAAAAAAGCTTATGTGACTGGTGCTGTAGCGTAGTGGGTAAAGTCGCTGTCTGTAGTGCCAACATTCCACGTGGGCGCCGGTTCAAATCCTGGCTGCTCTACTTCTGATTGAACTCTCTGCTATGGCCTGAGAAAGCCCAAGTCCTTGGGTCCCTACACCTGTGTGGGAGACTGGGAAGAAGCTCCTGGCTCCTGGCTTCAGACCGGCACAGCTCCAGCCGTGCGGTCATTTGGGGAGTGAACCAATGGAAGGAAGATCTTTCTTTCTTATTTTATTTTTTTCATTTTTTAAACTTTTATTTAATAAATATAAATTTTGAAGGTACAACTTATGGTTTATAGCAGTTTTTCACCCCATAACCACCCTCCCATCCACAAAGCATCCCATCTCCCACTCCCTCTCCCATCCCATTCTTCATCAAGATTCATTTTCAATTATCTTTATATACAGAAGATCAACTTAGTATATACTAAGTAAAGATTTCAACAGTTTGCACCCACACAGAAACACAAAGTATAAAGTATTGTTTGAGTACTAGTTATACCGTTAATTCGCATAGTACAACACATTACGGCAGAGGGCCTACATGGGGAGCAGGTGCACAGTGACTCCCGTTGTTGATTTAACAATTGACACTCTTATTTATGACATCAGTAATCACCTGAGGCTCTTTTCATGAGCTGCCAAGGCTATGGAAGCCTCTTGAGTTCACAAACTCCGACCTTTTTATTTTTTTAATTTTTTTTAACTTTTATTTAATGAATATAAATTTCCAAAGTACGGCTTATGGATTACAGTGGCTTCCCCCCATAACATCCCTCCCACCCGCAACCCTCCCCTTTCCCATTCCCTCTCCCCTTCCATTCACATCAAGAATCATTTTCAATTCTCTTTATATACAAAAGATCAGTTTAGCATACATTAAGTAAAGATTTCAACAGTTTGCTCACACACAGAAACATAAAGTGAAAAATAATAGATGATTTTTTAAATGATGATGAAATCAGATCAGACCTATTGTCATGTTTAATCCCAGCGAGAGTCAAGTTGGGAGTTGCTAATTTCTTCTTTTTTTTTTTTTTTTTTTTAACAGAAGATCAGTTTAGTATACATTAAGTAAAGATTTCAACAGTTTGCACCCACATAGAAACACAAAGTGAAATATACTGTTTGAGTACTCGTTATAGCATTAAGCCTCAATGTACAGCACATTAAGGACAGAGATCCTACATGAGGAGTAAGTGCACAATGACTCCTGTTGTTGACTTTACAAATTGACACTCCTGTTTATGGCATCAGTAATCTCCCTATACACCAGTCATGAGTTTCCAAGGCTATGGAAGCCCCTTGAGTTCTCCGACTCTTATCTCTTATCTTGTTTAGACAAGGTCATAGTCAAAGTGGAGGTTCTCTCCTCCCTTCAGAGAAAGGTACCTCTTTCTTTGAAGACCTGTTCTTTCCACTGGGATCTCACTCACAGAGATCTTTCATTTAGGGTTTGTGTGTTTTTTTTTTTTTTTTTTTTTTGCCAGAGTGTCTTGGCTTTCCATGCCTGAAATACTCTCATGGGCTTTTCAGCCAGATCGGAATGCCTTTAGGGCTGATTCTGAGGCCAGAGTGCTGTTTAGGACATCCGCCATTCTATGAGTCTGCTGAGTATCTCGCTTCCCATGTTGGATCACTCTCCCCTTTATTTATTCTATCGGTTAGTGTTAGCAGGTACTAGACTTGTTTATGTGCTCCCTTTGACTCTTAGTCCTTTCATTATGATCAATTGTGAACTGAAATTGATCACTTGGACTAGTGAGATGGCATTGGTACATGCCACCTTGATGGGATTAAATTGGAGTCCCCTGGTATGTTTCTAACTCTACCATTTGGGGCAAGTCAGCTTGAGCATGTCCCAAATTGTACATCTCTTCCCTCTCTTATCCCCACTCTTACGTTTAACATAAGATCTTCCTCCTCTGAAGGAAGATCTTTCTGTCTCTGCCTCTGCCTCTCTGCAACTCTGCCTTTCAAATAAATAAATACATCTTTAAAATAAGATAAGCTTATTTGGGTGCTAAAATGTTTTGAAACCCATTTTCTTTCCTTAAAAACATTTTTTCTTTCCTTAAAGGACATTTATATATTTGAAAAGCAAAGAGTTAGAGAAAAAGAAAGATAAAGATAGACAGCTAGGTACATAGCATATGCTCCTGTCCAGTGACTTTCTCCTCAAGTGGCCGGAGTTGGGAACGGGGAGCATCATCCAGGTCTCCCACGGAGGTGCAGGAGCCCGGTTGCTGAGCCATCATCACTGCCTCCTGGGGTGCCCATTAGTAGGAAGCTGGAGTCAGGAGCCAGAGGCAGGTTCTGAGCCCAGGCTCTCCAGGGTGGAACACAGGCATCTTAACCATTCACCCCCAACTTTTTCCATAATCTGCATTTTCCATGAACTTTTGAAGACCCCTTATAAAAATAATTGTTTCTTTCAAGATTCAGGTAGCTCAAGGAAGATACACATAAGAAAAAGGGGTACAGAACATAGAGGAGGCAGAGTACAAATTTGTAGCCAGACCAAGTTTATTCAAAGAAAATAAACGTGCAGAGGTCGACCAACTGCTAGCATGCACACAGACCTAACAGTGGCAGAGGCCCAGACCCCAGGGGCTGGGTTTTTTATGTCTTAGGTGGGCTGGGGGGTGTGGGAGTCTGTAGGCAGAGGTGAGCTTCCCCATATAGCTTTTTCAGGTTTGGCCTGCAGGCTTCCAAACCTGGGGAAGAAGGCAGGGGATGGGGTGGGAACAGTAGGGTGTGAGACTGAATTGGGATTGAGGGACAAGGGATAAATCCCGATTCTATCTTTCTTTTAGTCAGTGAGCTAGAATGGCTGAGGCTTATGTCCTTGTTCCATCAATCCTGACTCTGAGTATAGATAAGGAGATGGGTGCCAGTTTCTTTCTGGCTGATAACAGGGTATAGACTTGGGGCGAGGATCTGAGTGAGGATGTATACTTGGGATCGTATTGACTGAAGAAGCGCAAATCTGATCTGGCTGTGAGTGCGTATTCTGTCTCCTCTCTGTTCTGTGCTCCTTTTCCTTACATTTGGTCCCTGTATGAGGAGGCACCCATCTGCACCCCTTTTCCTTACATTTGGTGCCCCCCCTGAGGACCAGTATGCACCCTTTTTCTTAAATGTTGTGTCCCGTGTGAGGAGGCACCAATCTGCCCCCTTTTTCTTGCAGTGCAGGGTTTGAGTAGTTGGTACAGCAGTGAGGGGCTGCACTTCTGCATTTTACCTTTGCCACAAATAATGCCTGCTTACGGGGCAATTGGAGGCATGGAGGAAACAGGGAATGCCGGGGCCCTACTGAGATCAATTCCGTCATGCTGGACTTGAGGCTGTAGCCATGTGCTCTTTCATAGTTTACCTTTACCCTCCTGCAGCCTCAGTACAACCCGTCCTTCCCTCTGACACAATGCTGGTTTCAGGAGATTCTCTCTGCTTAGCTACCTTGCCCTGGAGAGTCATGTAAACTTAGGTACACCGAGGTGTGTCACCAAAGAGCTGAGGATTCTGACAGTAAGTACAGCCTTGAAATCATAAAGGCATGCTGTTCGTCCAGAATGTACCCTGGGGGTAGGCAACGCTGTGTTTTCCTGTTTGCCTAGCACATGATCTGATTTTACTTGCCCAGTAAACCCATTGTGCATACTTGGTAACTATTTACTGATCACAGGGAACAAACACAGAGAAGCAGGGCTTGTTGTTTCAGTCGTCAGATGGGAAAATTCTGAGACCAAGCGAGAAATGTCGACTTTTTCACCTTCACTTCCCAAGCTCGGGTTTGTATTTCAGCATTGGAACCAAAATTATAGCAGAAAGTGTGGCACACAGCAGGAAACAATGTCTGAAAACAAGGCCGGACGTGAGAGCCGTTGCACACGCTTCAGGGTGTTTCGTAACAGGGGCTTAGTGAGCATGTAACTTTTAGGTTATGTTGGCTTGTAGTCTGCAGGGCAGGAAGTGACTCCAGGAGAGGCCAGTCTGGGAACCGGGGCTCAGCACCAGAGTTTTACTCAGCCTTGCTGCCCTTCATGCTGAAACGTGACCCCAGTGCGGGTCCAGTGAGGATAAGGTGTGTTTGGGTAGGCAGCCTCTCCTTTGTAAGGCATCTGCTCCATGTGAGGTCATCACACGGGGTTCAGGGGGAGGGAATCACTTCTCAGACACAGCAAGGTACGGTACTTTGTTTTCCCCTGCAAGTTCATCACTTTTAGGTTTTATGTTTAGTTTTATGATCCATTTTGGGTTAGTTTTGTACAAAATGTTAGGTGTAAGCCAGATTGATTTATCTGCCTGCCTATCTACCTACCTATCTATCTTATCTCTATCACCTGTCTCTATCTGTAACTATCTATGACTGTATACCTGCATTTACTTGCATTTGAATGCCCAAAGTTCCAGCACCATTTGTTAAAAATACCTTAATTTCTCTATTGGGTTCCTTTTGTATGTTTTTTAAAAATGAGTTTACCCTGGATACAAGGCTTATCTCTGAACTCTCAATTCCATTAACTGATCTATATTTCTATCTGTTTGAAGTACTACATAGTCTCAACTACCTTAGGTCTTGAAATCACATAGTATGAGAACACCAATGTTGTTTTTTTTTTTTTTTTAAAGATTTATTTATTTGAAAGTCAGAGTTGCACAGTGAGAGGAGAGGCAGATAGAGAGGTCTTCCATCCACTTGTTCACTCCCCAATTGGCCACAATGGCTGGAGCTGCGCCGATCCCAGGAGCCAGGAGCTTCTTCCAGATCTCCCATGTGGGTGCAGGGGCCCAAGGACTTGAGCCATCTTCTACTGCTTTCCCAGGCCATAGCAAAGAGCTGGATTGGAAGTGGAGCAGCTGGGTCTTGAATCAGTGCCCATATGGGATGCTGGCGCTTTAGGCCAGGGCGTTAACCCGCTGCGCCACAGCGCCAGCCTCAACACCAATGTTTTTTAAAAAAGTTTTGTGGGGGCCGGCACCAGGGCTCACTTGGTTAATCCTCCACCTGCGGCGCCGGCATCCCATATGGGCACCGGGTTCTAGTCCCGGTTGCTCCTCTTCCAGTCCAGCTCTCTGCTGTCACCCGGGAAGGCAGTGGAGGATGGCCCAAGTGCTTGGGCGCCTGCACCTGCATGGGAGACCAGGAGGAAGCGCCTGGCTCCTGGCTTTGGCGTAGCTCCAGCCGTAGCGGCCATTTGAGGGGTGAACCAACAGAAGGAAAATCTTTCTCTCTCTCTCTCTCACTGTCTAACTCTACCTGTCAAATAAAAAAAATATGTTTTGTGGCTATTCTGGTTCCTTTAACTTTCCATATAAAATTTTGAATCAGCCTGTCTGAATCTACAAAAAAAAAATCTTTCTAGAACTTTGATTGGGATTACATTTTCTCTATGGATCGCTTTGGGGTAAAGTTGACAGCTTAACAGTACTGAATTTTTCAATCGATGCTCACTGTATATCTCTAAAGTTATTTAGATCTTTGATTGTTTCATCTTTTGTACTCAGTAGACAGATTTTTCACATATTTTATTAAGCTTATATCTGAGTAGTTTACTTAGTTTTGGTGTTGCTATACTCATAAATAGTATTTAATTTTTTTCAAATTTCAGTTATTCATTGCTGGCATATAAGAATATGATTATTTTTGTATATTGGTATTTATCTTGTCACCTTGTTAACTCACTTGTTGGTTTTAGGATATTTTTATAGATATTTTGACACTTTCTACAATCATGGTATCTATGGTTAAAGTTGTTTTTACTTCTTCTTGCCTTATTACACTGATTTGGACTCCCAGTGCATTCTTGAATCCAGTGTAGGAGAGGGCAATCTTCGCTTGTTTACATTCCTAGAAGGAAGGCATTTACCCTTTCATCCTTACCTGTGAAGCTGGCTGTAGGTTTGTCATGGATACCTTGTACTAAGTTAAGAAGGCCTTTCTGTTCCTTTTTGTCCTTGTTTGCTGAGAGTTTTTTTTTTTTTTTAAGTGTGTGGGTGTGAATTTGTTCCAATACCATTACGTTTCCTGCATCCAATGAGATCAATGAGATACTCATGTAGTTATTCTTCTTTAGACTGTTGGTGTGTTGAATGCCATTGGTTGTTCTTCAAATGTTGAAGGAGCCTTGTATTCTTAGGATGAACCCCATTTGGTCATATCATATTATCTTTTAAATATATTATTGGATTCAGTTTGCTACTATTTTGTAAGGTTGTTATATCTATGTTCATGTGGGATATTGGTTTGAAATTTTCTTACTTGTAATGTTTGTGTTTATTGGGTAATCTAGCCTCACAAAATGAATTGAGAAGTGTTCCTTCCTTTCTTCTGGAAGAAATTGTGTAGAATTATCTCATCAGTGTTTGGTAGATGTTACCAGTGAAATAATCTAGACCTGATATTTCTATTTTGGAAGGGTTTAAAATACAAATCCAATTTTGTTAATATATATGAGAAAAAATAAATTTCCTTAATAGAAATTTATGTTTCTTCTGGAATAACTTTGGAGTCTTTTTTTTTTTTCTAAAAAAAAAGCCCATTTTTTTTGTGTTGTCAAGTTCATAAACTTGGAGTTTTTTGTAATATTTCATTGTTTTGTTTTTAATGTCTGTGGAATCAGTAGTGATGTCTCTTCTTTTGTTCCTTATGTTGGTAGTTTGTGTCCCATTTTTCTTGGTCATGTGGTTAAAGGTTTATCAACTATATTGAACTTTTCAAGGAATAGCCTTTTGGTTCCATGAATCTTCTCTATTGCGTCTCTGCTTTGGATTTCTACTCTTACCTTACTCATTTTCTTTTCTTTTTTTTTTTTTTGACAGGCAGAGTGGACAGTGAGAGAGAGAGACAGAGAGAAAGGTCTTCCTTTGCCGTTGGTTCACCCTCCAATGGCCACCGCAGCCGGCGCGCTGTGGCCGGCGTACCGCGCTGATCCGATGGCAGGAGCCAGGTACTTCTCCTGGTCTCCCGTGGGGTGCAGGGCCCAAGTACTTGGGCCATCCTCCACTGCACTCCCTGGCCACAGCAGAGAGCTGGCCTGGAAGAGGGGCAACCGGGACAGAATCCGGCGCCCCGACCGGGACTAGAACCTGGTGTGCCGGTGCTGCAAGGTGGAGGATTAGCCTAGTGAGCCGTGGTGCCGGCACCTTACTCATTTTCTTCCTTCTGGTTGCTTTGGGTTTATTTTCCTCTTCTCTTTTACTTTTCTTTCTTTATTTTTTTTTTAAGTTTCAAGCTTAAGCTTAGGTTGTTAATTTAAGATACTCTTCTTTTCCAATGTAAGCATTTAATGTTATAAATTTCCTCTAATCACTGCTTTAATTGCCTTTTACAAACTTTGATATGTTGTATTTTCATTTTTAAAAATCTTCTAGTGGGATGGGAGAGGGAATGGGAGATGGGATGGCTGCGGGTGGGAGGGAGATTATGGGGGAAAAAGCCACAACAATGCAAAAGTTGCACTTTGTAAATTTACATTTATTAAATAAAAAAATAAGACTGGCAAAAAAAAGCATAAACAGATTAGTAACATAAGGACACAGAAGATTTCCTATCACCAACAAGCTCAATAAATTATATTTTAAAATTATTTTCTTAGAGCCATGGAAGATTTATGAGAGGTGCCCATGTGCTTGACTCACAGACAACTTCAATAAATTTCAAAAAGTAGAGATGTTGACACCAAAATGATATAAATGTCATCTCAGATATCAGAAATAAAAAACAAAAAAAAGCTCAAAACTTCTTAACTGTTGGGTTTTAAACAGTTATCCTGAAGAATACCTAGGCAAAGAGGGAATCATGAAATCAATCAATATTTTTCAAGAAAAAGTAATGGAAAACAGAACGCTCCATCCCAGACGCGGCAGCAAATGAAAGCATGCAAACAAACCGAAATCGATAGCATGTTAATTTGACTCTGGGCGAATCCGTATGCACGAAGTTTGCATAGCAGGTAGAGGGGTGGTTTTAGTGGGAATGCTGGCAGCTCGCACTGCTTGAGGAGGAGGGTCATGGGCAAAGTCCCCGGGACAGGTTTTGTGAAGAAATAACTTTTCCAAGCCACACTGTGGGTGATGCGAACTGCTCCAAAGAAGAAACCTGAGAATTGTCTGAGAAGGGGAACCCAGAAGACTGAGGTCACCTTGGAAACGGGGGTGAGATGACAGGTTGCAATAACATGGAAGATTCCAGAATTCCTATTACTGCAGAAAAATAGTGTGCGACATTGGCCTTATCTTTATGCATCTGCTGATGGCTGTTTTTTCAAAACCTCTGGAGCATGACCCTTTAATAGTATAATGTTCACAGATTTTTCTCCCTCCTTTTCTCTCTTTTAAAGACAAGTTGGGGGTGGAAAAACCCAAGCAAATAAAAAACACTTTAAAAATCGAGAAACGCATCATGGTAGGTGGCAGCTGAAAGCTGCGCCTTTGATTTCTGCACCCAAAGCTGTGGCTGAGGGCTGCTTGGAAAAGAAACTCCACTTTGACTCTGTGGCTCTCGGAGGCTTCTTTTTTGATACAGCTGCCACAGAGGGTGCATTGTCATGCCTGATAACAGGTTGGTGTTGGAACAAAAAATGTGTTTTCTCCTTCCCATGTAATATGTAATAAAACTATTCTATGAAGAAAAAAATTATCTTGTGACGTTTCCTTTCACCCATAGGTCTTATGTAGAAGTCTGTTGAATTCCATGTATGTGCAGATTCACTGGATGTCTTTATTTTATTAAACTATACTGAATTTCATTATGGCCCAAGAAGATCCTCTGTATAATATCAATTAACTTTAAATTTGTTAAGGTTTGTATATTCTGATTATACAGTTATTCATACTTTGGTATTAATTTTCTGTTTACTATCAATTATTGTGAAAGGAACTGAACCTATAATTATGGATTTATCTAGTCGTCTTTTTATCTAAGTTTTTTGAAACTTCTCTTATTACTATTTAACGTTGCCACATTTTCTTCATGAATTCGCCCATTCTCATGATACAATGTCAAAGCAGGAACTCTGACTACTGCAAACCAAGTTTACCACTGCAATCCCAAGTGTGTAACCACACCTAGCATCTGTGTTTGTGTGTGTTTTTTTTTTTTTTTTTTTTGACAGGCAGAGTTAGACAGTGAGAGAGAGACAGAGAGAAAGGTCTTCCTTTTTCCATTGGTTCACCCCTCAAATGGCTGTTACGGCTGGTGCGCTGCACCAATCCAAAGCCAGGAGCCAGGAGCCAGGCACTTCCTCTTGGTCTCCCAGGTGGTTGTAGGTCCCAAGCACTTGGGCCATCCTCCACTGCTTTCCCGGGCCACAGCAGAGAGCTGGACTGGAAGAGGAGCAACCAGGACAGAATCGATGCTCCAACTGGGACTAGAACCCAGAGTACTGGTGCTGCAGGTGAGGATTAGCCTAGAGAGCCGCGGCGCCGGTCCCTACCATCTGTATTTTGTGTGCTCTTTATTAGCACTCTTCTTCCTTCCCAATCCATTTATTAAGCCTCTAACTCATTCTTTTTCTTCCCTCCTCTCACCCCACTCTCTTTTTACAACCAATCTACTAATCCTTATTTTCTCTGAAAGGATCTTATCTTTTACCTGAAATTCAACTATAACCTTTAAGAATGAACCCCATCTTTAGTTTTCACCTCTACGCTTTTTTTTTTTTTTTTTTGACAGGCAGAGTGGACAGTGAGAGAGAGAGAGACAGAGAGAAAGGTCTTCCTTTTGCCGTTGGTTCACCCTCCAATGGCCGCCGTGGCCGGCGCGCTGCGGCCGGCGCACTGCGCTGATCCGATGGCAGGAGCCAGGAGCCAGGTGCTTTTCCTGGTCTCCCATGGGGTGCAGGGCCCAAGCACCTGGGCCATCCTCCACTGCACTCCCTGGCCACAGCAGAGGGCTGGCCTGCAAGAGGGGCAACCGGGACAGAATCTGGCGCCCCGACCGGGACTAGAACCCGGTGTGCCGGCGCCGCAAGGCGGAGGATTAGCCTAGTGAGCCGCGGCGCCGGCCTCTTTTTAATTGTTTTTTCCCCGAAAGATCTACAACCTCATCTCTTAGAAAAATGAAAGTATATATTTTCACTTAAAAAAGATTATAATCATTATAGAAAATTTGGAAGTTTTCAAAAATCAGGAAAAAAAACAGAAAGAATTTCCCAATAGCCTGACCTCCACAGAGAAACATTTAATATTATATGTTTATATATGTATCCTTGACTGCACTTTAGCAGGAGGCTGGATTGGAAGTGGAGTAGCTGAGACTCCAGGCAACACTCTAGTATGGGATGTGGTGTCCCAAGTGATAGTTTAACCTGTTGTACCATACCTCCTACCGTTATTTTTAAAAATTTTTCAGTTATTCTTTTTATAATATCTTATTTCTTTTTCAATGTAGGTATGTTTAATTAACCAATGGCATAACTACTAGTCAAAGATAATACTAAGTATGAAATAACTAGGACTGAGCCGGCTAACCCAGGAGACTGGATCTCCCTATGGATGCACATTAGCAAGAAGTTGGATTAGAAGCAGAGTACGCAGGACTTGAACCAAATGGTGTGTGGGCATTCCTAGTAGCCTCCTAACTAGTAATTTCAGCTGCTGTGCAAAACGCCTGCTCTGAAGGGGGAACTTCCATTATTTATAATGAAATACCTTGGAGGAAGGTGTTTACCATTGGTAGGAATATAGGGCTAAAAATCAGCCCTGAGGACAATCTTTCCCTTTACTGCGTGCTTGATGATTACTGAGGGAGAAAGCTAAGCGTATAGCTGAGTCTTACCACATCGCCCTTTTCAGAGAAGGGATTTGCAGTTTTCTGTCCATTTGTTCCCTTCAGAAAGTTTATTGTCCTCTTTGTCAGTGTCCAAGGCTGTGATGGGAGAAACTGGAACTAGATTCTGATGAACAGCTAATAGGGGCTACTTCAAAATATTGTGGAAAAAAATGGAATTATAAGTTTATTATGGTGCTGCAATTTTGAAATCCATGCATATGAGGAGTCTTCCAAAAGTTCATGAAAACCATGCATGGGGTTTAAATGATCCCAAAATAAACTTTATCTTGTAATTCCATTTTCTACAAACTTTTTGAAGCTGCCTTGTAGAATCAGTGTGAATAATGGCTCCTCTTCTTCACAAACATGCACATGCTGAGTGTACACACGCAGAGTGCAGTTTCGGAGACTTACAGTTATCCGAGCCAAGGGCGCTTTGTTCTGAGGCCAGAGAAGCATGAGAGGACCTCAGGGAAGAGGTGGGGTCTGAGGCAGATACTGAAAGGTGAGCAGGACTTGGAAAGAGAGGAAGGCAAAGAAAGAGCTTCCCGGCAGGGAAGAGCAGCCCCAGCAGATGAAGCTGAGACTCACGGCTGGGAGCAGTGGTTGAGTCTGTCTTGGCAGAGTGGAGGTTCCTGGAGGTGAGATGCACGGGCATGGTGTTGGAGCGCCTTGGCAAATGTGATGGCTGGAGGAGACTAAGCTGGTGTAGATGTAGCATCTGGTGTATCACAGGCACTGAGCGGGTGTTTTTCTGGCTGAGGAAGCACACAGATGTTTTTTCCTAAAGATATATTTGTTTGAATGGCAGAGTTACAGAGGGAGAGAGCGAGAGAGAGCGAGCGAGCTCTTCCGTCTACAAAGGGCAGCAAAGGCCAGCCTGAAGCCAGGAACGTGGAACTCAATCCAGGTCTCCCCCACATGGATGGCAGGGCCCCAAAGCACTTGGACCATCATCCGCTGCTTTCTCAGGGGCTTAGCAGGCAGGTGGATCAGAAGTGGAGCAGCTGGGACTCCTATGAAATGCTGGCATCACACGCGGTGGCCTATCCCACTGAGCCACAACACCGGCCCCCAAAAGCCCACTCTTTATACACAAATGCAGTTCAAGCAGTTTTTGGAGAGCTTGCCCAAAGCTCTTAGAGTCTTAGAGGGGAGTGTCTTGTCTTTCTGGGTCCACTAACTTTCAGGGAAATGTCCTGAACAGACCTGGGCACAAACACACGTCCACATACACCCCTTCATTAAAAACAACAGTTTAGAGTGTCAAAGAGAAAACGTTCCAAGTGCCCACTTTAAAAAGGAAAAGTGGGTACTGTCAACGTAAGTCGTAACACTGTATCTTGGGACTTAACTATCGCAAGGAAGGGCAGGCCGAAGAGATGGAGGAAACCTTGAGAAAGAAAGGGAGTAGTGGAGGAGGGATGAGAAAGAGGAAGAAGGCAGCAGGCGTGGAGGAAAAGTCTGGAGGCGGTGGGAAGGAGAGATGCTGGGCTGTGGCAAGAAGGGTGAGGAGCCTGCTGCGCTGAGGCTGGGGCTGGCAGTGGGTTTCACACGGGCCAAGGGTGTCAGAGGAGGCCACCGCGGCTCTGCCCTGCACGCTGGAGGTTCAGCAACTGTCCCACTCTGCGGGAGCTCCTGTTTCCATTTCCTTCTTCATTGTTTACTTTTTGGCAATCAGGGACTTTTCTCATGGGACTTTGAGTACCTTTACTTTGTTAGGAGACTACTTAGGATTAAAGGTGTAGTAATTCTATTAGATCAGTAATTTAATAATTAGTGTTAGATTATATCAATATACTCTGCATTTTGCTTTGATGGATTTTTAAACCTGATGTGTTGCATGGATTATTTTTAACAGATTTATGGCATCTCATTTCACAATGTTTATAGTTTGTGTCTGAAGATAATGTTTATTTTAAAATGAGCCTGTTTTTAACCTCTTTAGGAGCATACAAGGCAAGCAGATAAAATGAGAAAAGACACTTCAACTGGAGGTGTGACTGGTTTATTGTTTACTTCTTTGAACAAAATGCTTGGTTCAGGCTAGAATGAAGCCAGGCTACTCACCAGGGTGAAACTATATTCTGATCTGAAGCTGTGGCAAGCTTAGTTCACGTAATGCACTGTACACGTCGGGAGACCTGGAAGAGAGGAGCTTGTAGGCTCCAAACATAAAGAAAGGTCGAGCAAAGGAAAATGCCAATTACCTGATGTGAGCAGTTTAGTTTATGTTTATGAATGTGTTGAAATATTATACTGTATTCCCTAGAAATGTACAAGGATTACATATTAGTCAAAAGTAAAAAGATAAAATCCCTAAAGAGGAAAACACTGTCTTCTATAGTCTGGAAGAACAGCATCACCTTTAAGCAAGATGGAATTAATACACAGGTTTTTAAAAAAATATACACTTAAAATTTTTATTTATTTTCATTTTATTTGACTGGAAGACACTGGGACAGACAGACAGACAGACAGACGCAAAGAGCTCTTTCATCCACTGGGTTCACTCCTCAGATGTCTGCAATAATCAGGACTGAACTAGGAAACAGCCAGGAGCCTGGAGCTCCCCCTGGTTCTCCCTGTGGATGGCAGGGACTCAACTACGAAGCCATTACTCGCTGCCTCCCAGGATGTGGATTAGCGGGAAGCTGGATGGGAAGTGAGGTAGCAGGACTTGAGAAAGGCACTCCCGTGTGCATGTGGGCACCCAAGCAGCGACTTAGTCTGCTGTGCCAAACTCCTCCTGCCCTGCAAGGTGGAAGTAGGATGCACAGAACTGCTCTCAGCTGGGAGGAAGGTAGGTCTGATGAAGTGTTTGCACGCTGTAGGTTTGGCGGTGGTGGTGGAGGGGTCACGCTGCCCTCTGGTCACCAGCAGACCTGCGAAGTCATTCAGTGGCTTTTCTAGCCGACTTAGCCTGTGTCCCTGGTGTCACTGAAACAACACTGTGGTCTTTAACTTCTCATCACACACATCTTTACTCTTCTTTCTTTCCTTTGTTCCTTTCCTCCAGACTTCTATGAGGGAAGGCAAGATTGTGGCCACAAGCTGCCATGCAAGGCATTCAAGAGTGATGCGCAGGGTGGATCCACTCTCTGATGGGACTGGGGAGCCCGTCATGAGGCAGGAGGCTCCTGGTGCCCCCTTAGCACCTGCTGCAGGCAGGCAGAGGTGTGGTATGGAAAGGAAGGCAGCCGCGATCAGCAACGATAGAGTCTAATTTTAGGATTTCAGAAGATTCTGGAGAAGAAAAGTGTGTGTGTGTGATGCTGAGTCATTAGGATCTGAATGTTGCAGGTAGAAGTGGCAGAACAAAAGCAAG
The DNA here is from genome assembly GCF_964237555.1 of Oryctolagus cuniculus. Taxonomy (NCBI): domain Eukaryota; kingdom Metazoa; phylum Chordata; class Mammalia; order Lagomorpha; family Leporidae; genus Oryctolagus; species Oryctolagus cuniculus. Next base: position 1,938,454 of record NC_091438.1, on the reverse strand, counting down.
AGACTAGGGGATGCAAGGCTGATCACTGGGTAGCAGGAAGCTGAGGAGGTCTGCTGGCCGTCACAATGTAACAGTATGTGTGAGTGTGTGCGCGTCATGCTGAGGATAAGAAGAGCGGCTCTTTGTTCTTCATCAGTGAAAGTCAAGGAGATGAGCTCTGCGGGAACACGGTGGACTCAATCCACTCCTCCATGTCGGAGGACTCGGGTCAGGGTCTGCAGATTCCAGGCATCTTCTGCTACAGATTTTCCTGACTGTCGGCCCACTGGGCTCTCCTCTCTCCAGCTGCAGCCTGTCGACTCAGCTTGGACTGATGGAGTAGGCAGTCTCTCACATTATCTTCTTAGAGGAGCAATTATTTAACTGCACTGGGTCAGAGATGTTGTTTTATGCTTCCCTTGAAGTCTCATTTACTTGTCATGTAGGAGGAGAACAAAAATATATGCTGAATGGAAACAGTGCACAGAACTTGGAGGCAGATGACCTGGACTTCAATTAGATTTCACACCTGGTAGCTGTAAGAACTTGGACCAGAGGCTGACCTTTTAGCTTTCCTCATCTCCACCCAGAGAACAGAGATCTCTGCTCTGCCTGCTTTACTAGGCATGACTGGAGAATTCATGAACAATATGAATCTCCTTTTGTGACCTGTGGCTACTGCAGAAGTGCAACACACACATAGGTTTTAGGTCCATTCCTGTTCACTTGTCACTTGCACGGTGAGAAGTGGACGAGTCGGGGAAGTGTGAGAACCCAGGCGGAGCGACTGCCCCAAGCCTGGACCTGCTCCTGCCTGTCATCTCCCAGCTCCGTGGATGAGCTGCTTGCAGAACCTTGTTTTCCTAGGTACGATTTTTATTACAGGCACTTAGAGGTCTCCACTGCAGAGGTGGTACAATATTGATCTCTGTTGTTTGTAGGCTTCAGGTGGGTTATTCTGAAAATTATGTTAGATGTCGGGGAATCTGGGACTTCTTTTTAAAGCCTGCAGTCCAGTGAGGGAGACAGAGAGACAGACAGCTGCATGATTCTAAGTTGTGATAAGTGCTGGGAAGGAAACAAGCCAAGGTTTGTGAAGGAGGACAAGGCTGGAGGCGGACAAGGCTGAGCAGCTGGCGTCTGATAAGAGGAATCAGAGCTCATCTCCTCTTAACAGGAAAAACAAGGCAACCATGCAGAGAGCTGTGATCAGAACAGGACAAGCCCTGAGGGACTAAAAGGTGGTGACTGTGGCGCAGAAGGCAGAGGCCCAGGTGGGATGGGAGGGAGGGAGGGACAGGGGCCAGATCATGGGAGACGGACACCTGTGGAATGTGCAGTATCAGAATCACCTGCTGGGGCAGGCACTGTGGCATATCGGGTAAAGCTGTCGCCTGTCCCATATGGGTGGGACCTGGCTGCTCCACTTCCCATCCAGCTCTCTGCTGTGTCCTGGGAAAGTCCTTGGGCTCCTGCACCTGCGTGGGAGACCCAGAAGAAGCTCCTGGCTCCTGGCCCTTGAGGCTATTTGGTGAGTGAACCTAATATCGGTGACATATCCCTTAAATGTCCTATCTGGGGTGCCAGTTATGTTAGTGGGTGCTTATTAATAAATTTGGGATATTAATAAGCCTCATGGGTTCTTGCCATGAATTTAGAGAAGAATTTGGAATACTGGCATAAATAAACGAGGCAGCATACGTTTTAAGCTTTTTATTCAGTGGGAGAAATGCATAGGAGGGTGAGGGTGTTAGTCTGATCTAAGGGAGAGGGGAAGTTTGGAAATTAGCTTGGATTTCATGCTAAGCAGAAAGCAGGCCAAAAGCGACGTGCAGCAAGCGTTTTGAGCAGCTGTTAACAGCTTATCATGGGCAGCCTAGCGGAGTCAGAGGACACGGGGGCCGGAAGGCCATGCGTGCTCCAAGGCATGGGGCAGCAAGGTCCATAATGGCGAAAGAGGGCAAAAAGGGCCGGGCCCACCATGTCCCAGGCCTTTCCTCCACTTCCAAAGGGGATTGGTTAATTAGCCTGATTGGCAGGTGTGTGCACAGGTGTGGTCAGGTAGGGGCATGAGATCACACGGGGGGCGCGGTGAAGGCATGGTCTTCCCAGCTCACAAACCTGATCTGTCTGGGGCCAGCTGTGGCACAGCGGGGTTAGAGCCCTGGCTGGAAGTGCCAGCATCCCATATGGATGCTGGTTCTAGTCTTGGCTGCTCCTCTTCCGATCCTGCTCTCTGCTGTGGCCTGGAGTAACAGTAGAAGATGGCCCACGTCCTTGGATTACACAATGATAATTTGGGGAAGGGACACAATTAGTAAATTTGATATAATTGCATAGTAACTTCTTGGGGATTTTATTCAAGATTGTTTCCTAGGATATGGTCCTTAAATTACATCTATTTTCACTATTTAAGTTGACACATTTGTGGCTTTATGAGTTTATTTTCTTAGGAAACAGAGGGAAAGCACATTTAAGAAATTATGTGGCCGTGTTAAAGCCAATGGCGGGCTTTTCGGGCAAAAGAAAGGGCTTTCCTGCCACCTTGTGGCCATCTACTCGAACTGCAAGGTACGCAAGAGCCTGAGGGGTCAGCGTTTGAACTTCACCCAATGCCCTGCCCGCTAAGGCCCCGTGGGAGCCAGAAACAGGTGTGCCCTAACCTCCACTGCCCTCTTTTCTAGGCTCGAGGCTGGAGAGCTCGCAGCTGGCTGAGGGAGGGGGGCATGCAGCAGGGCGAAGCCCATGCCCTTTGCCTTGGGGCGCGGATGTCCAAGGCTGGCGAGCTAGCTGGGCGGGAGGCCTGCTCAGGATGCAGGCGTCTCTAATGACTGACATGGAGGGTTTCTTTGTTTAGAAAAGCCGAGGTATTGTTTAGCTTTCATCTCTGCAGGGCAAACAAGGGGCGGGGACAAGAGGAATCCAGAGAGTGGGGTTAAAAGAACAAAGAAAAGAAAAATCGTGCTTTGTATGTGCATCCCAGTGCTTATTCAGTGCCGTGTTTTAAATGGATAAGTGTACCCTGAAGTAACACCCGCAAAAGGGAGCACTGAGCAGGTGAACGGAATTGTGTCTGGCTCCTGGCCCCTCATCTCACACCTGAGCAAACCAAGGCCAAAGTCTGGATTCACAGTAAATCCATTTAGAAAAATCCTGGGGTGGACATTTAGCATAGCAGTAAAGACGGAAGATGCCTTTGTCCCACATTGGAGGGCCTGGGTTCCTTTTTATTGTATTTATTTGAAAGGCAGAATTAGAGAGAGGCAGAGATAGAGATAGGTCTTCCAACCTCTGGTTCACTTCCCAGATGGCTGCAACAGCCAAGGCTTGGCCTTTCCGAAGCCAGGAGCAGAGCTTCATCTGGGTCTCCATGTGGGTGCCGGGGCCAAAGGACTAGGGTCATCACCCTCTGCTGCTTTCCCAGACACATTAGCAGGGAGGTGGATTGGAAGTGGAGCAGCCGGGGCTCAAACGCCCATGTGGGACGCCAGTGCTGCAGCTGGTGGCTTACCCAGTTAAGCTACAATGCTGGCGGGGGTCTGGGTTCCTGACTGCAGTGTCCTGCTGTCCTGGGGGCAGCAATGATGGCTCATGGAATAGGGTCACTGGTGTTCCTGGCTCCTGGCTTTGGCCCTGGCCAGAGGCAGTTGCAGGCTTTTGGGGAGTGAATCGGTAGATGGGAATGCTCGCTTCCTCCCTAGGAAATAAATTAATTTAAGAAAGTTTTAAAAATCATAAAATAAAATCAATCCATCTATTATAGCAGGGACACAAGTGGTGTTCAGTCCTTGGCTTTCTGACGCTGACCCAAGAAGGTTGCTTCCTTTTGTCTTTTATTCTGCCACCATGGGCCTTTTTAAGCTGTATGTGTGTACATGAATATGTGTATGTGTGTATCCATGTGCATGTATGTGTGTATATATGAATATGTGTCTAAGTGTATGTACACGTGTGTGTGCATATGCACGTGTGTCTGTTTGCATGTACATGTATGTGCATGTGCGTATACACACGTGTGTATGTGTGTATCCATGTGCATGTATGTGTGTATATATGAATATGTGTGTCTATGTGTATGTACACGTGCGTGCATATGCATGTGTGTATACACACGTGTGTATGTGTATCCATGTGCATGTATGTGTGTATATATGAATATGTGTGTATGTACACGTGCCTGTGCATATGCACGTGTGTCTGCATGTATGTGCAGGTGCATGTGTGTATACACACGTGTGTATGTGTGTATCCATGTGCATGTATGTGTATATATGAATATGTGTATATGTGTATGTACATGTGCGTGTGTGCATATGCACATGTGTCTGCATGTATGTGCATGTGTATGTGTGTACATGAATATGTGTATGTGTGTATCCATGTGCATGTATGTGTGTATACATGAACATGTGTGTCTGTGTGTGTACATGTGCGTGTGCATATGCATGCATGTGCATGTGTATGCATGTATACACGTGTGTATGTGTGTATCCATGTGCATGTATGTGTGTATATATGAATATGTGTATATGTGTATGTACACGTGTGTGCATATGCACGTGTGTCCTTTTGTATGTACGTGTATGCATGTGTATGTGTGTATACACACGTGTGTATGTATCCATGTGCATGTCTGTGTATATGTGAATATGTGTATATGTGTATGTACATGTGCGTGTGTGCATATGCACGTGTGTCTATTTGCATGTACGTGTATGCATGTGTATGTGTGTACACATGTGTGTATGTGTGTATGTGGAAAGCTGTGCCCTCCCCAAGCCCCTCATCTGTAGTCTAAATCATGGCTAACCTTGGCTGCCTGGCATGGGCCCAGGCCTTCCCACCCACTACCTAAGGGAAGCATTGGGGTCTCCATTTGCAGAGGAGGACGCGAGAGCAGGGCCGGACTGGCCCAGGCCATCCCACACCTGTGAGTGAGTGGAGGGCTCAGCAGGAGCCTGGGTCTTTGACCCCAAGGCCAACACTCCCTCCACTATATGTGGCCCAGGCTGTCTGCCTTCGATTCCTGGCTCCACGTTTTGGACTATAGTGATTTTCTTGACTTTTTTTTAGCATGAAAGTTTTTGAGCCGCCTACGAGTGGAAAATGTGCTCCCCTGCCAGGTCAAATTTTGGCAGATTCCTGACAGCTGTGTGCACTGAAATGACTCATGAAAGGCCGCCTGCTGCCAGTGGAACTTTCACACAGGACCTGGGGGCGCTCTCTCTGCCACCCAGCAGGACCCACCCTGGGCATTTACATACTGGATGTCACACCAAAAGCCCCTGGCCAGGGGCTTTCCAGGAAGTAATCAGAATGCCCTCTGGGTCTTGGAAGGCCCATGGTCCTGCACCTGTCCTATAGGGCATGGGGAACATCTCTGACCTCCACGCCTCCCTTGCCGGGAAGACATCGGATTCAGCCTTGGATCCACTGGGTACAAGGCATAGCTCAGACAGCCCTACTGCCTGCTGGCTATGGAATGGAGGTGCTGTGCTCGCCTAGATGCGGGAGGCAGGGCCCGTGCAAGCCTGGAGCTGCATGCCTGGGATGCTCTCCACCCTTGGAGGTGCGTTCTGCAGCATGGGCTTGAAGCAGGTGCTCCGGGAGCTCAGAGCAGGGTGTCTAAGTGATGTTGGAGCTACTGAAAGCCTTCCCTGGCCACCCCAGGAGCCTTCAACATTCTTTTAAAAAGAGTTGCCTCTGGCAAGTCATTTAAGCTTTATAGAACTGTGTTCTGTTAAGGTTCAGGGAGTGAAGAGGAAGTAAGCAAACCTGGCTAGTAGTATTGCAGTCGATGGGAGCTTCCTGAAGAGACAGTGTGTGTGGGGGGGTGTGTCAGAGGGAGGAGCTGTGCTGAGAAAGAGCGGTCGAGGCTGAAGCAGGACCCTCTCTCTGCAGCAGAGTCTACCTGACCACGCCAGCCAGGTGAGAAATCAGCCTGCACCTGGGAGGGGGGATGCACGTCCTCACTCCAGGGGCCTCTGGCTTTTCCACGTTCTGACTTTGGTTATTGATGCCTTAGCACTTTGGAATCGCCTCTCTGCCCATTCTTCCCAGTTGGCTGATCCCCAGCGATCAGTACAGATCTTGTCCTTAAAAGACATACAGGTCCAGCTTTAACGTATTAACCTTGTGTAACTTGCCTGTGAGGCCAGTGAGTACTCACATGACTAAGGACGTCCTTTACACAGGCGTTGGCGAAGAGCTTTATGCTCATTACGTTGTCACGTCAGTCCTCACAACAGCCTCGCAGAGCACATATTTCATTTTGCCCATTTTACAGATAAGGAAACTAAGGTTATTACTCGAATCACAGTTGGCAGACTGTTGCTTCAAACCATGGCCTCATGGATCCTAACCCCAAGCCTATGAATACACTACTTCTTGGCATTATTTCTCAAACATATTTAGCTACAGAAATATTTTTATTGAGCCCATGTTATGTCTCAGGGCTGTTATTAGCAGTATATGGAGCACATTTTGGGAAATAATTGCCCTGGAAAAACACACTGCTCTATCACGAAAGTAGAGATAATGGTAGAGTCTCAGTGCAGTGATGCTTAAAAGATGTCAGATAAGTGTGCAAAGGGCATTTCTCTACAGCCAGGCATGTGTTCATTTTGCTAATAACGCCTGTAATGTCCTTAATGAAGTCCAGTGTTTTGGCTGGGATGACAGTGAAGACCCACTGAGTGAGGCTTGCAAGGCCACACTGCTGGGTGCAGAGGCTGCAGTTTGCTCCTGCAATGCTGACTGCTGGATTTGGCTCAGAACTGCTGGGCCAGATTCTCCTGCAGCTGGGTCATCCAGAACCAATGTGCCTCTGGGCCCTGCAGTTGTACAGTTAGCCTGTCCCCTCGACAGGGCTTAGATGCCCATCGGCATCTGTGCTGCACGGGAGGCCAGGAAGTGGACAAGGGCATTTTCAGCACTGAAAGTAGGAAGTGATTCTTCCTCCCACCAAGACTCTTTATAAGGTGGGGAACTTCCCCAGACCGTGAAAAGGAGGTTCACAGTGTCAGATGGCTAGAGGTGACAGCTCACCTCGTGGATACAGGGGGGTCTCTGGAGCTCCTCTCCTAGGGCTGAGGATCAGGACCTGGTCTTTGTTCTGACAGTTGGAACAGGACCCTCTCTCTGCAGCCAGAGTCCGCCTGACAACGCCAGCCAGGTGAGAAATCAGCCCGCCACCTACGCCATCTTCCAGAAATCCCTCCTTGCATTCTTGGTCTGCGTGTGTTCCACCCTCTGCCCTGGGAGGGGACCATGTGACCCAGGCTCAAGCCAATCAGCACACAGTATTCCTGTGGCTGCAGGAGTGAGTGTGCCATCTAAGACAGCCTGGGGTTTTTCTCTCCCAATTTTAAAAATTGAACTCTAACTTACATATTGTAATATGCACACACTTGAGTACACAGCTCAATGAATTTAACATAAAATTCACTGTATGCACCTGTGGCATCAGTGCTGAGACTGAGGTAGTGAGCATTTCTGCATCCAGCAGGCTCCTACGCAACCCTTCCCTGTTGCATCCACCCAAAGATCATCACTATTCTGACTTCTGTTACCATGGATAGAAGTTTTACTCCTTTTTGAGCCTGACATAACTGGAATCATTTAGTATTTTATTTTTAATATCTGGCTTTTTCTTTTGTTGTTCGATGTTATGTCTGGAAAATCCTATGTTGTTTTAGAGAGCATTGGTTCATTATTTTTCACATCTGTATAACCTTCCATTATACTATTTATATAGCAGATTTATTAATTGATTCTACTGTTAGTGGGCATTTGGGTTATCTATAGTTTGCTGCTGTGTGCGTTGCTGTATGTGTCTTGGTGGATTTAAGCATTCATTTCTTTAGGCAGCCATCGGGAACGGGAATTCTGGGTCATGGAAAAGAATACATAATTGTAGTTGATATTGGCAACGTCTTCCTTAATGATTGGAACACTTTACATATTTCCCAAAAACATATGAAACACACAGTTGCTCTACATCCTTGCCTGTGGCTGTAGTTAGCCTCTTTAATTTTTAGCTATTTTGACTAGAATCCATTGTATTGAATTTTGCTTTTAATTGGCACTTCCCTCATAACTAATGGTGCTGAACATTTAAAAAACTTTTATTATCACACACACATATGCACAGACAGAAATAGAGTGTATATTGACTGGTTCACTCCTTAACTGTCTCCTATGGCTGGGGCTAGGGCTGGACAGGGCTGAAGCTGGGAGCCAGGAATGCAATTCAGGTCTCTCACGTGTGTGATTAGAATCCAAGTATTTGAGCCATCACTGCTGCCTCCTAAGATCTGCATTGGCAGGAAGCTGGAGTCAGGAGCAGGCATTGGGGATTGAACCTAAGCACTCCAGTGTGGGACACCTTGTCTCAGTTGGCTTCTTAACCACAGGCTGAATGCCCACTGCTCTGAACACTTTTAGAATATGCTTTTTGGCTGTTTAGATGTCCCATTTCATCAAGTGACTCTTCCAGCTTCATCCCATTTCTAAAAGACATTGGGTTGCTGGTCTTTTTCTTACTGATTTTAGCTTTTTTCTTCTTTTCTGGCTATGAGTCCTTTGTTAGACACACAGAGTACAAACATACTCTCCTAGCCCATAGTCTGCATTTTACTCTCTTACTGATGGCTTTTTAGGAATGCAATCTCAATGTATTGTTTGTTAATCCTTTTCGCGTTTAACACTTTTTAACTTGTTAACAAAGCTTTGCTTCCTCTGTGATCATGAGCGAGTTAACAACTTTTGAGGGAGGTAGAAGTACTTGGTTCCTCTTTCTGCTGCATTTGAGCTTGTGAGATGAGACTGAGCCAGAAATGGAGGCAGAAAACAGAAAGACTTGCAGGGTTGGCCTCGGGTGTGAATTCTGCAGGAAATGCCCCATTGAATCAGAGGCAGGCTGAGAGGATGTGACACAGGGCAACTGAACTCTGAAAAGTTTTGTCCAGTTATTTCTTGTTCATTTACCTATTGAGGGATTATTTTCATGGAGTTTATAATGTAGACTATTTTATAAATTATTTAAAAGCACCTTGTCACAACGTTTCAGATTAGGAAAGTAAGGGGAGGATATGAAGAATCATTGCTAGCCAGCACAGAGCTAGGCAGAACCACAGCTAAACCCGAACCACAGCAAAGACCCCCATTCTCATCCCCACTGTCCAGCAAAGGCCCGAGGTGTGCTGGTGGCACATCTTTTTTATCTCAGGCTTAAGGTAGACCAAGCCTGTCTCAGGTGGGGGGAAGATTTTCTCTCTTCTGTTGACGCCAGAGCAAAGGGGGATCCCTTGGCCTGCAGAGGCAGAGACTTCAGGAAGTCCGCACGAGTCAAGGGACCAAAGAGAAGCTGTGTCAGCAGGGGCTAATCAGCGGACTTCCCCCAAATCCTCCCTGATAGAGAAAGAGGCATCGGAGATCTTCATGAGGTTAAAAACAGCACCTCAAATACTGCACCAGACTGTGTCTCCCTACGGGGGCTGCTACTCCCTGGGTTTTATTCTAAGACGCTGGGCTCCATCCTGCTGTGGTCAGTTCCTGGAAGTGGGCACTTAAACCGGAATGCACTTACAGCATCAGCCAAGTTCTGGCCCAGGCTCGGTTGCAGGGAGCGCCAGGGGAAGTGACGGGCACTTGAGCGATCGCCCACAGGCAGGGACGTAGTGAGACCTTTACTCTCTGAGGTCTCATCTGACCTTCTGTTTCCTTGCTTCTTATACCACATGGACTGTAACGGCCAGCACCATGTGAGCTCACCGAGATGCACTCCTAACTGTGACAGCATCTTTACGGTCTATATACTATATATAACGTATATATACTATATACTTTACAGTAAACGACTTCTGAATGTTCCCTTGTGTTAGTTGAGGAAAATGGCACATTTAGGCAGTGGTTCCCAAATTCAGAGAGGTGGAGTAGGGTCAGGATAGCAATCACCCTGTCAGGTTTTGGCCTGAGTTTTGGGGCCTCTGAATCTAACCAGCCTGCTAGGTGATTATGATAATGGATGACTTTGAAATTTAATTTTCCATTTAGAGTCTGGGCTCCGATAGACCCAGGTTTGACTTCTGCTTTACCACTTTTTTTTTTTTCAAAGATTTATTTACTCATTTGAAAGGCAGAGTTACAGAGAGGCAGAGGCAGAGAGAGAAAGAGGTCTTTCGTCTGCTGGTTCACTCCCCAAATGGCCACAATGCCAAGCTGAGCCAATCCAAAGCCAGGAGCCAGAAGCCAAGAGCCAGGAGCTTATTCCAGGTCTCCCATGTGGGTGCAGGGGCCCAGGCACTTGGGCCATCTTCTACTGCTTTCCCAGGCCACAGCAGAGAGCTGGAATGGAAGTGGAGCAGCTGGGACTTGAACTGGCACTCATTTGGGATGCCAGCACTGCAGGTGGCGGCTCCCCCTGCTTTACCACTTTCTAATGTATTGCACAGAAATGGCCTTTTGAGCCCTCAGTTTTCTTGTCTGTAAAATGAGGGGTAAGGGTAATGTGTACATCACAGTTCTGTTGCACGAGGTGAGAGGACATGAAACTTTGGTATGGAAAGCTAGAAATCAGTGCTATCCCCTGTAAGTCATTTTTAAAAGGAACATCTGCATTTGTGCAAGGTAGGCTCGCTCTTTCTTTTCTTTCCTTCCTTCCTTCCTTCCTTCCTTCCTTCCTTCCTTCCTTCCTTTTCTTTCTTTCCTTTTTTTTTAAAAGATTTATTTATTTATTTGAAAGTCAGAGTTACACCAAGAGAGAAGGAGAGGTGGAGAGACAGAGTTTTTCCATCCACTGGTTCACTCCCCAGTTGGCCACAACAGCCGGAGCTGAGCTGATCCGAAGCCAGGAACCAGGAGCTTCTTCCAGGTCTCCCATGCAGGTGCAGGGGCCCAAGGACTTGGGCCATCTTCTACTGCTTTCCCAGGCCATAGCAGAGAGCTGGATCGGAAGAGGGGCAGCCAGGACTTGAACTGGCGCCCACATGGGATGCTGGCACTGCAGGCGGCAGCTTTATCCGCTACACCTCAGCACTGGTCCCACCCCTGTGAATCATGATTCTACCAGCTGCTAGTGCTGATATTGGCCAGCCTATTAATAATTTTCAGTATTAATAATCTTGTAAGTTCTTGCCGTGTATTCAGAGAAGAATTCTGAATACTGGCTCAAAGTGACCAGGTGACAGGGTAAGTTTTTGAGCCTTTTATTCAGTGAGAGGAATACACGGGAGAGTGAGGGCTTTTTTAGGGGAGAAAGAAAGGTCTAGAAACTACATTGGGTCCATACCAGGCAGAGCGCAGGCCAGGAGCCACGTGGAGCAAGCAGGAGAGCAGAGAGGGGGTCCCGAAGGCCAGGCGCTCACGCGGCAACTAGGGAAGGGCCCATCCTGTTCCAGGCCTTTTATTTACTCCCAAAGCGGGAGTGATGATTACCTAGTCTGATTGGCAGGTGGGTGTATGGGTGGGATCAGGTAGGGGCGTGAGATCACACAAGAGGAGTGGTCTTCCAGCTCACAAACCTAATCGATTTTATCCTATCTGCCTGCCTACATCATTGTCACCATAGAGAAATCGCGGGGTTCTTGTCTTCATGCAAGAAAGAATTAAGGCATGACTCCAAGAACAAAGTAATAAGGTTTTATTGGGGATAGGACATCTGTCAGAATGGAAGGGATAGAGAGAGAGTGCCCAGTCACTCGGACTGGGGGGAAGCCAGGTTACTTGGCTGAATGGAGAGAATACAGGTGGGCTCAGCAGAGAGCAGAGAGCAGAGAGCTGAGCACAGTCTTGGTTTGGACTCCCGGTTATAAGGGAGTCTCTCTTTACCTCCTCCCCTTTCTCCTTTAGGACAAGGGTTTTGTGCAGAGTAAATTAGCAATTTCCTTCCCAGGCAGAGTGGCTTCCCCTAGGGCATCTGAGGGTTTTATTGCCCCATGGTATCAGGCCAGGGAACCCTTTTGGTCCCTAGGAGAGAGAATTCTGGGAACTTTCCTTGGGGGTAGGGATGGGACCACCTGGAAGGTTCTCAGGGTCTGGGCAGGACTTTGCAGTGTGGATGCTGGGCTGCTGGAGATGCCAGTCTCCTCAGGCCCTTCTCACAAGGCTGATTTCTAACTTCTGCCCAGACTATCATCCTCCTCATTATTATGATGTGTCCCTCCTCAGCACTTCATCATTTGTTCTGCTTCCTTTTTGTGCATGACCAGTACTTGCTGAAATTAAGTAGTTTGTCCCTGAACTGCACAGTTTGCAAGTGCCAAGCCAAGGTCTAAATGCAGGACTGCGGGAGTCTGATGCCTGGAAGGGCAAAGATAAGAGAGGTGTTACTGCTCAGCAGTGGGAAGAGACACTGCCAATGCCCTGGTGCTCGCAGAATTGAAAGAAGTCAGCTCTTTACATATATTAGTTAATCACATACGATGAGTTGATTGCATAGTTGTAAAGAATAAATGATTATAGAGTACTTGCATAACTAAAGAATCTCAATGAATTCATCAGTCTGCTTAAAGTTTTACCAGGTCAATCCTTTCCCACAAAGGAGAAGCAAATGAATGGAATAACGTTTTTTTTTTTTTAAAGTTATGCATTCATTTATTTCATTTTATTGGAAAGACAGACACAGAGGGATCTTTCATGCACTGGTCCACTCCCCAATTACCTGCAAGAGCCAAGGCTGGATTGGGCCGCAGCTAGGAGCCCAGAACTCCACCTGCGTGGTCTCCCACATGAGTGGCTAGCACTCGAGTATTTGAGCCACCACCACTGCCTCTCAGGATGAGCACTGGCAGGAAGCTGGATAGGAAGCAGAGGAGCCAAGACTCATCAGGAAGTCCAGTAAGGGATGTGGGTGTCCTCAGGGGCGACCTAATTGTAGTGCCAGGCTCCCACTCCTGTAGGCTGGTCTTTAATGCCTGGCACATAAGGTGAGGCTGCTGGTCGGCGGCATTGGCGCTGAACGTTGAACTTAGAAATTTCTTGTAGGCTAGATGGATGGCTCACTGCGGATTTGTGCGTATTAGATATGCAGTTGTGATAAAGCGTATCTGTTTATGGTAGGTTGTGGATTATTTTAGACCCAGAACTCTGCCTTTTTTAAGAGCACAAATTCCAAATGCACAACTTGAGAGTATGCTTGCTGTGGGATTGTCGGGTCCAGGTTCTTGTCTGTGATGCAAGAGGTCATTCAAGGCTGAGATGCAGGTTAAGTGTCCACTGAGGAACGAGCAGTGTGAAAGTCCATGCTCCGGAGGGAGTGCAGCCAGGAGAGTGAACTGTGCCCAGTGGGGTTCAGGGTTCCACCTTTGTAGGATTTGGAGGAGCAGTGGGTCTTCTGAGGGTGGGATTTAATTAAATATTCATGAGGGTGGTGCTGGGGGTTGGCTTTGAGTGCCCATCATTTTCTTGCTTTTCTGGAAGTCCCAGGAGTGTCATCGTGTCAGGTAAATGGCATTTTGGTACAGTAGGAGTGTCAGCCATGGTAATTTTACTATCATGACATTATAATAGGCTACAGGTCATCCAGAGGACACAGTCAGCTAAACTGGCTCTTGTTAGCTGGTGCTGGTTCTCGGTGGTAGTGGGAACAGCAGTTTTCTGCAGCACAAACGGGAGGTGTTGGGTGGAATAGCAGGGCTGTAGGAAGGGGCGGTGGCCTCAACTCCTTCTGTGTCTTAGCCTCCTTACTTACATCATGTTTTCCCCTCTCAGATATTTTCATCCTTTAACCCTCATGGGGAGTCGAAGGACAAAGGTCCGTCTTCTGTTCCTTCTTCAAGTTGGGTGGAGGCATCGTCCCTGCTTAACCAGTGAATGAAAACCCCTTGACAGTTGATCTAGAGGTTCGCCTGGAGGAGTGAAGTTCATCATCAGTTGTTGGTCACAGCAATCAGGCTATCCTGATTGCTGCTTGACTCTGTTACCCTTTACAGTGACCCTGCCGCCCTCGCCCTCACCTTTGGCTGCTGGGTGCTGCTACTTGGCCCTGCCACTTCGGGATCCAGTTACTCCCATTGTATTTAGGTTTCCCAATTCAAGGACTGCAGTTTCCCCTTGAGATGTGGTCTACAGAGAAGAGCTCTTCAAGGATGTCGGGACTTCTCCCACAACTTCATTTCTCACAGGCTGACTCTCCCAGTGTGGGTGAGTAGGCTTTAAATGACTGGCACGATCTAACATTCCAACCTGCCTACACTTCCAGATCACTTCCTCTACCTTAAACCCAGAGAGGTCTGACACTGGCAGTTCTCTCACTTCGGGCTGCTTTTGGGCCATGTTTCATTCCACCAACCAAATAAACTGTAGGGTCTTTTCTAATTCCCAAGTACAGCATTAAGTGTAGAATTTTACTTAATGAGCCCATATCAATAAATTTAACTGGCTTCAACTTTATATTCCTCTCACCATTTTCCCAAACTCCTACTTAGCATTCCCACATTTCCCACATATGTTCTCTGGATTTTCGGATGTATAAGTAGTTCTTTTGAAGTATAGCACATCTCCTCTTGAGTCACACTTTGTCTTTCTTTAAGGATCTTAGGGAATCAGACACAAAGTGAGATGACGGAGCTGGGTCAAAAGTTTAACCGACATTGTCTTGCAAGGCAAACCCTCAGGGGAAGCCTTTACAAGTTCCTTGGCAACTCTGGGTTAATCCCCTCAGATGGGGTGGAGAGGCCACTCCCACTGAGGGCGGGAAGGCTTTTATCATGGGGGTTAGGAGGCCACTTGTACTTGTATGGGAGGCCTCTGCTGCTGTGCGTGTGGGATCCTGATCAACTGGAAGAGAAGTTTCATCAGAATTTAGGGGCTCAGTGTCCCCAGCATTCCCAAGACTTGCTCGTAAGACCCTACTCTAATTTGCGGTCTCCTGTTCTTTTCCAGTCTAGGGTCTCACGTTAGCCATAGATAACCCTCTCAAGGTGGGAGCTCAGCTGTTGTGCTTCAGCCAACTTCAGGATGAGATTGTGAGTTTGATTCTCAGCAGCCCCAGTTCTATGACTCGAGGAGATAAGGGCCTCCTTCAGGGCGCAGGGAAACTTTCAGGTTATTTAGGCTGTGCTTGAGTGGGAGCTGGAATCCTAAGGCTCCTTCTTTTCCCCATTTTGTCCAGTGAAATTAATAGTAACTGGTCAACCTCATTATATTCACAAGTTTTCCAGAAAGTTTCAAAAGAATCATAAACACAGTCACCCCAGTTCCTTGTTTCTTATTAAAGCAATCCAGTGCAAGTATTTGAGTATCTCTGTTGCTAATTTATGCTGTGGCTCATCAGTGTCCTTTTCACTATTGGAAATACTCATTACATCTTTAAAATTGAATTGGCTTAGAGAGCCAACTCTCCACACCCGAGAATCAGTTCAGAAACACCCATCCTTAATATTCTGTTTTCTTAGAACCAGTCTTGGTGCCAAGACTTTTATTAGCCAACATTATCCAGAGAAACAGACTCTCTCGTTCACTCTCCCATATATAAAAACCCTTGTGCTATGAGAAATTGGCTTATGTGACTCCCGGATAATTTCAGAAAATCCACCTTTAATTTTCTGTTCCCTTAGAACCAGTCTTGGTCCAAGACTTGTATGAGCAATTCTCCAGAGAAACAGAAGCTAGCTCTGTGTCTATTTCCTTCTCTCTCTCAAAAGATTTATTTATTTACTTGAAAGAGTTGCAGAGAGAGAGAGAGAGAGAGAGAGGGAAAGAAAGAGACTCAGAGAGATACTACATCTGCTGCTTCAGTCCCCAGATGGCTGTAACACCTAAAGCTGGGCCAGGCCAAAGCTAGGAACTTCACCCAGATCTCCCACTTGGGTGGGGGCTCAAGCACTTGGGGCATCTTTTGCTGCTTTTACCAGCTATTATCAGTGACCTGGATTCGAATTTGGGCAGCTTGCACTTGAACAGGCGCTCATATGGGATGCTGATGTCACAGGAGGTGACTACCTGCTACACCACAACTCTCCCTCCCTCCCTCCCTCCCTTCCTTCCTCTTTCTTTCATCTATCATTTATCTGTAGTCTATCATCTGTGTGTGTATATATATATATATAGACATTCGTTATGATGAATTAGTTCATGTAATTGCAGAGGCTGAGTAGTCTTTTTTTTTTTTTAAAGATT
The DNA here is from genome assembly GCF_964237555.1 of Oryctolagus cuniculus. Lineage (NCBI taxonomy): Eukaryota > Metazoa > Chordata > Mammalia > Lagomorpha > Leporidae > Oryctolagus > Oryctolagus cuniculus. The sequence goes on along the minus strand of NC_091438.1, from coordinate 1,922,356 downwards.
TATTTATGCCGGCGCCGCGGCTCACTAGGCTAATCCTCCGCCTAGCAGCGCCGGCACACCGGGTTCTAGTCCCGGTCGGGGCGCAGGATTCTGTCCCAGTTGCCCCTCTTCCAGGCCAGCTCTCTGCTGTGGCCAGGGAGTGCAGTGGAGGATGGCCCAGGTGCTTGGGCCCTGCACCCCATGGGAGACCAGGAAAAGCACCTGGCTCCTGGCTCCTGCCATCGGATCAGCGCCGTGCGCTGGCCGCAGCACGCCAGCCGCGGCGGCCATTGGAGGGTGAACCAACGGCAAAGGAAGACCTTTCTCTCTGTCTCTCTCTCTCACTGTCCACTCTGCCTGTCAAAAAAAATAATAAAATAAATAAATAAAAAATATTAAAAAAAAGATTTATTTATTTGAAATTCAGAGTTACACAGAAAAGGAGAGGCAGAGAGAGAGAGAGAGAGAGAGAGAGGGAGGTCTTCCATTCACTGGTTCACTCCCCAGTTGGCTGTAATGGCTGAAGCTGCGCTGATCTGAAGCCAGGAGCCCAAGGACTTGGGCCATTTTATGCTTTCCCAGGCCACAGCAGAGAGCTGGATCAGAAGTGGGGCAGCTGGGTCTCAAACCAGCACCCATATGGATATGGCATGCCTGCGCTTCAGGCCAGGGTGTTAATCCGTTGTGCCACAGTGCCAGCTCCATGGGGATGAGTAGTCTTCTTTTTTTTTTTTTTTTTTTGGACAGGCAGAGTTAGATAGTGAGAGAGAGACAGAAGAAAGGTCTTCCTTTTTCCATTGGCCCACCCCCCAAATGGCTGCTACAGCTGGCGCACTGCGGCCAGCACGCCGTGCCTGATCCGAAACCAGGAGCCAGGTGCTTCTCCTGATTTCCAGTGCGGGTGCAGGGCCCAAGCACTTGGGCCATCCTCCACTGCCTTCCCGGGCCACAGAAGAGAACTGGACTGGAAGAGGAGCAAACGGGACAAAATCCAGCATCCTGACCGGGACTAGAACCTGAGGTGCCGGCACCACAGGTGGAGGATTAGCCTAGTGAGCTGCGGCGCCGGCCAGTGACTAGTCTTATGATCTGCTGTCTGCAAGCTAGAAAACCAGGTTCTAGATTGGAGGTGACAAAGGTCCCTCAAATTGGAGCAACTTCAGAAACCAGGACAGCCAGTGGTGTAATCCAATCTGCATTTGAAGGCCTGAGAGAGAGAAGGCGATTGTGTATGTCTCAGAACCTGGGCAGGAGAAAACAAATGTCCCAGCTCAAGCACATGGGATGAATTCTCCTTTCTTCTGCCTTTTGTTTCATTCATGTCCTCGACAGGTTTGATGGTACCTACCTTCATTGCAGAGGGCAGTCTGCCTTACTTTGACCTCAGATTCAAATGATGGTCTCGTCTGTAAACTCTCCCAGAAACACGTAGAAATACTGTTTTACCAAGTATCTGGGCAAGCCATGATGTAGTCAGGATGACACCTAAAATTACCATTACCACAGTATACCTGGAAATACAAATTAATAATAGTTTGAGACTAGCTTGATTAGAAGATCTTTGAGGCCGGCGCTACGGCTCACTAGGCTAATCCTCTGCCTGCAACGCCGGCACCCTGGGTTCTAGTCCCGGTTGGGGCGCCAGATTCTGTCCCGCTTGCCCCTCTTCCAGGCCAGCTCTCTGCTGTGGCCCAGGAAGGCAGTGGAGGATGGCCCAAGCGCTTGGGCCCTGCACCCACATGAGAGACCAGGAGGAAGCACCTGGCTCCTGGCTTCGGATCGGCGCGGTGCGCCGGCCGAAGTGGCCATTTGGGGGGTGAATCCATGGAAGGAAGACCTTTCTCTGTCTATCTTACTGTCTAACTCTGCCTGTCAAAACAAAACAGAAAAACAAACAAACCTTTGAAACAGATGCCCAGAAGAACCGTCTCAGTGCTGTTTGCTCCTTACAGCAGCATTTTGCAATAGTTCCCTAAACTAATTGGTATGTTTTTAGGGGTTATGTGAAGTGTTTTTTTATTTGTAATATCAAAAGAAACAGTTACCTCCTGTGGGGGAAAAGCATATGATACCTGTTGAAATAATATAGTACAAATGACGGGCAGAAATAAAAAAAGGCATTAAATTGCATTTAATCATTTTTGGGAATACTATTGAAAAATGTTGCTAAGCATAATATGATGAAACAGTTACGGCAAATTTCGCAACGTGGAATGCTTATCGTACAAGCTTGAAGAAAGCGCAGATGATTCTCACATGTCTCAGCTAATTGTACGTGCTGGGTTTGTTTCAATACCAGTGGAATACCAGTAGAAATACATTTTAAAATGAGTCTCAAAAGGAAAGACAGAGAGATACATTCCTTTGTAAAGGATTCACTTAAAATTGTCATTCTACAGGGAAGCTGTATGCTTTTTGAAATCTTCTTTGGATGAAATCTCAGAAACGCTTCTCTCATGGCTCATCTGCTGTACTTTGGAACCTCCCACCACAGAGCAGAGGAATCCGAGGGTGTGTGGTGAGCTTGCATGACCAGGTAGTTGGACTTGAGTACATTGCTGAAGAATGTAGACTTTATGCTGGAGCTTCGTAGGTGAGATTTGCAATTTCAGGGGAAGATAGAGTGCAGGCGGCAAAGGCCCGAAAGGGACAAGTGCAGAGGCTGGGTGGCAGGACAGATGAGCTGGAGGAGAGAGGCGGCTCCTTGCTCTAGGGAGGGATGTGGCAGGTGAAGTCAGGAATAACTTCCCAGTTTTTGGCAGCCTGTTAGGGAGTGAGAACATTCAGGCTAGAATTGCGGGAATAGGTGGAGGGGGCAGGATGAGTTTGCAACAGAATCTCAGTCTTGCTATGCTTTGGTTCCTTTTCCAGGGATTCTCTTCCACACTCGTTAAGAGCTTGATGTCTCCTGTGCGTCTCTGACTGTTCATCCCTTCCCTCCCCACCCAAACCCGGACATGTGACTCCACTCGGGCTTTTCTTCCCCTGACACACACTCTCTGCGGATTCCTGGTTAGGGAAAGAAAATTGCCCGAGGATAGGAAATCCCATAGTTTATGAATTTAATTTTATTTCAACTCTTGCATTTGGGATAAAATCCTTTATTTAAGTGGTTTTAAATGGTGCTTCATCAGTGTTTTGAATGGTTTTAATATATAGTTATGAATTGTGTATGATATGGCTAAAAATTTAAAAATATTATATTAAATATGCCTTTTCCTCTTAACTTGGCCCAACCTCTGTTCTATCTAAATTGCCCCTTGTAGAAATTCTAGAAGGACTTTTTTTTTTTTTTTTTTTTGACAGGCAGAGTTAGACAGTGAGAGAGAGCCAGAGAGAAAGGTCTTCCTTCCATTGATTCACTCCCCAAATGGTCATTAAGGCCAGCGCGCTGCGACCATCTGAAGCCAGGAGCCAGGTGCTTCTCCTGGTCTCCCATGGGGTGCAGGGCCCAAGCACTTGGGCCATCCTCCACTGCACTCCCAGGCCACAGCAGAGAGCTGGCCTGGAAGAGGAGCAACCGGGACAGAATCCGGCGCCCCAACCAGGACTAGAACCTGTGGTGCCGGTGCCGCATGTGGAGGATTAGCCAACTGAGCCACGGCGCTGGCCTGATGGACTTTTCTTATGTTGTTTGTTTAATCTGAAGGAAGTCTGATATTTTGCATGCTAAAATGCATTTAAACTAAGTTGCTTTAAAAAAATAAGTGTACTTACTTTAGAAAAAAACAGCCTTATTTACTTACTTATTTGAAAGACAGAAAATAGGAAGAGAGGGAGAAAAAAATAGGTGGGAGAGAGGGAAAAAGGGAGAGACAAAGAGAGAGAGATTTCTCTTTGCTGGCTAACTCCCCAAATGGCCACAAGAGCCAGGCCTGGGCCAGACCAATTCCAGGAGCCAGAAACTCCATCCTGGTCTTCCACTTGGATAGCAGGGCCCAAGAACTTAGGCCATCTTCTGCTTTCCTGGATATGTTAGCAGGAATTTGGATCAGAAGCAGAGCAGCCAGAAGTTGAACTAACACTTCAATATGGGGTGCTAGTGTTGTAAGCAGTGGCTTGACAAGCTGTAGCACAATGTCACCTTGAGAAAGATGCATGATTTTTTTTTCTGCATAGAGGACTTGTCTAAATATTTAGCATTAAGGGGCCAGCATGGTGGCACAGGGAAGAAGCTGCCATCTACCACACAGAGACTGTACATACTTCTGTTCTGAGTCATACTCTACTGTAAAGTCGGGCTTATTTGCCTGCCTTTGTGTATATGTATGTAAGAACCCTTCATTGTAATCCCTACATGTATACAGCTTAGAAAAGCCTGGTTATTTGTAAGGGAACTGGGAAAGAAAACAAAGAAAAATAGATAGTGAGGCCTGCACCGTGGCTCAATAGGCTAATCCTCTGCCTGCGGCGCCGGCACACCGGGTTCTAGTCCCGGTCGGGGCACCAGATTCTGTCCCGGTTGCCCCTCTTCCAGTCCAGCTCTCTGCTGTGGCCCGGGAGTGCGGTGGAGGATGGCCCAAGTGCTTCGGCCCTGCACCCACATGGGAGACCAGGAGAAGCACCTGGCTCCTGGCTTCGGATCAGCGTGGTGCGCCGGCTGCAGCGGCCACTGGGGGGGTGAACCAATGGCAAAGGAAGACCTTTCTCTCTGTCTGTCTCTCACTGTCCACTCTGCCTGTCAAACAACAACAACAACAAAAAAACCAAAATAAAAAAGCCAATAATGTTAATAAACACATTGTATGGTAATATAAACAAAGGACATTTTCAAGTGTGAAATATATTTTCCAAACCAAGTATATAAAGAGTGGCATTGTATAAGAGATTTACAGATCTGTTGAATGTCTGGATTAACTGAGAACTGGATCTCCATATTTGCTGCTGCATCTGGTCTTGTGATAGCACATCATGGAACAAACTTGTAGATCCACGGGGCCAGAGTTGTGGTGCAGCAGGTTAAGCTGCTGCCTGCAATGCTGGCATTCCATATGGGTGCTGGTTTGTCTCTCGGCTGCTCAATGTGGGATCCAGCTTCCTGCTCATGGCCGTGGAAAAGCAGTAGAAGATAGCCCAAAGTGCTTGGGCCCCTGCTGCACACATGGGAGACCTAGAAGAAGCTCCTTGCTCCTGACTTCAGGTCTGGCCCAGTCCTGGCCATTGCAGCCATCTGGGGCATGAACCAGCAGATGGAAGATCTCTCCCTCTCTCTGTGTATCTCTATCTCTGTCTCTCTCTCTCTGTGTGTGTGTATGTCTCCTTCTGTTATTCTGACTTTCAAACAAATAAATAAATCTTAAAAAAATTTGTAGATCCACTCAGAAAGCCAAAAATCCCTACAATCAACTGGACCCACCTATCTTAGAGTTGAACAAACATTTGATGTTAATAGAATGCTTTTAGAAATAAATACATTTGACTTTTGTTCATATAAAAAGAATGGATTTCATGTATTTCATGAAATAACCATACTTTCCTCCCTCTCCCTTCCCCAATCCTCCTCCTTCTCTCCTTTCTTTTCTTTTCATCAGTTTTTCCAAAGATATAATTTTGATTCACTCTATAATCACAGCAAGAACTGACTCTGTGTTATCAGCTAGGCTCACTGGATTGGGGAGAGGTCAGTATTAATGACTGGTCTTGTGGTTGCTGGCCTGTGTGTTCTTTATAGCCAGGGTGGAAAATATGATAAGTGTATCATTGACTGCGTCATTAAATGGTCTCACCAACATCTTTGTGAACAAGCTTCCCATCCAGTGTTGTGTTGAATTCTGGGTGTGCAGATAGTGAGCTGTAAAAATGCTGAAATATCGACCTCTTAACCCTTTGAGCCCAGGCGGAACCCGAAGCATCAGGAAGCACCTGCTCTTAAGCAGCCATTCCTGCTTATCCTGGTGTGTGCTCCAAATATCACAATTTTCTCCTTGTTTCTTGAAGTAGAAAGATTGGAATACACTACCTTGGAAGATTTTTTCTTAAAGACCCATGGCTAAAGAACATGTATTGTTTAAGATGAGTGGATAATACAGCACGAGAAGCAAACAAAGGAGAAGGTGCCCAGAACAGTGTAATGCAATACGCTGTTGTGAAAATAGTGAGGAGAGCAAGGCATGGCTGAGAAAGACAGCAGACATAGAGATAATTTTCCAACAGGCAAAAAGAAACTCCTTGAACATTCCTTAAAAAAACTACTTCTAGACTCTCGCCGGCATTTGCTTATGTTTGTCTTTTCCACTAGTCTATGGAATTCTTGAGCATAGGGACTGTTTCATAAATATTTTTATTTCAAACACCTACTGTGATGCCTTTCATGTATATTTATCCAGCAAATGTTTGTTGAAACGGCCATGCATGAAGTAATTGCAAAAGAAATTCAGTCATGCATTCAACTCACTCAGTACTCCAAAGCTACCATTATGTGGTAGGCTCCGGAAATCCAGATGAATCAGAAATGCCAAAGCTTTCAAGAACTTCACAGTTTAGAACAGAAGATAAACTGTTGATACACGGTTCCAGATGGTGTAACAGAGGCTGTGCAAGTCAGAATTAAACACCAAGAAGAGAATGGTCAGCTTTCTCCCGGGGAGTGTTTAGTAAAAAAATTTGTGATTTTTCTGTTGTTTTCTTCAGATTGAGTATCCTTCATGTTAGCATTTGTCATTTATTCATAAATGTTTTATAGACTCTAGTTATGTCTCCTCTTCCATTTCCAATATCATTAATTTGTGACATCTCAACTTTTTCCTTTTCAATCTCTTTAGGGGTTATTGATCTTTTCAAAACCAAACTTATTTATTTATCTTTCTCTATTACCTTTTATATTTTGTTTACTTTTAGAAGATTTATTAATTAACTTGAAAGGCAGAGTTACAGAGTGGGTGTGGGAGGGAGAGATATTTTCCATCCCTGGTTCACTTCCTGGTGGTCTGTTTGATTTAAGGCTTAGCTATTTACAGCTATTAAAGCTGATTAGGTTGTAGCCTCTTTGGTATTGGGCTTGACTGTCCACGGCAATGGTCGTAAATTCTTTCCTTTTTAGAGGTTCCAATTTTAGCTGACTTCCCTGACGTCAGTAGCTGGATTTAAAAAAAAAATTTTTTAACCTTTTAACCTTTTCTTTCATGTATACAAACTACATGCATTTCATAAAATACAAATTTAGGATCATAGTGATTCTTCCCATCCTACCTTCCCTCCCACCTGCACTCTCACCCTTCTTCCTCCTCTCTCTTCTATTTCCATTTTTATTTTTTACTAAGATCTATTTTCAATTAACTTTATACATATAAGATTAACCCTACACTAAGTATAGAGTTCAACAAATAGTACGAAACAATAGGCTAATCCTCCACCTGCGGCGCTGGTACTCCGGGTTCTAGTCCCGTTTGGGGTGCCAGGTTCTGTCCCGGTTGCCCCTCTTCCAGTCCAGCTCTCTGCTGTGGCCCGGGAAGGCAGTGGAGGATGGCCCAAGTGCTTGGGCCCTGCACCCACGTGGGAGACCAGGAGGAAGCACTTGGCTCCTGGCTTCGGATTGGCGCAGCGCGCCGGCTGTAGTAGCCATTTGGGGGGCGAACTAATGGAAGGAAGACCTTTCTCTCTGTCTCTGTCTCTCACTGTCTAACTCTGCTTGTCAAAAAAAAAAAAAAAAAGAAAAAAAGAAAAAACGGTTTCTCAGCAGTTGAGACTAGGGCTGTTCAAAGTCATCCAATCTTAAAGTGTCAATTTCACTTCCATAGATTACCTTTTAGGTGCTCTATTAGTTACCACAGATCAGGGAAAACATATGGTATTTATCTTATTGGGACTGGCTTATTTTACTAAGTAAAATGTTTTCCACTTGCATCCATTTTGTTGCAAATGAAAGGCTTTGATTTTTTTAAACTGCTGTGTAGTATTCTATGGTGTATATATCCAATAATTTCTTTATGCAGTCTTCATGGGTATAATATTCTTAGTTGTCAGTTCTTCTCTTCAGTACTGTGAAAATCTTGTCTTACTTTTTACTGGCCTAGAACATTTCTGACCAGACGTGCAGTAAGATGCACTGGGATGTTATGTGTTCTTTGTTTCTTTTCTTTTGCAACTTTGAGAATTCTTTCCTTACTGTGAAAATTGGAGAACTTAATTACATATGTCTTGGGGTAGGCTTGATGGAATTGAGTCTGACTGGAAGCCCTTGACCTTCTTATATCTGTATAGTTGTATCTCTAGGTTTGGAAGGGCTTCTGTTATTTCTTTGAATATGTTTTCTACCCCATTGGCATTTTCTGTTCCTTTTTGAACTCCAACAAATTGGACATTTGCTCTTTATTAAAACAGTTTTTATTTATTTGAGAGGTACAAACATGTGGTGGGGTGAGGGGAAGCAAACTTTGAGAGAGAGCGAGAGAGAGAACGAGAGTGAGCATGCGAGGGCTAGTTCCCATCCTCTACTACACTCTACAAATATCTGAAATGGCTGAGACAGGGCTGAAGCCAAATCCTGAAGCCAGGAACTCAAGCCAGGTCTTCCACGAGGGTGGCAGGAACCCAGCCTCTTCAGGTGCCATTCCTGGCTCCCCAGCTCTGTATTAGCAGGAAGCCAGAGTCAGGAGCTTAGAGATAGGCATTGGACCCAGGTATTCCAATATGGGACATGGGAATCTTAATGGTGGCTTTACCACTAGACCAAATGTCTGCGATGATATTTCCTCTTTGAATGCCATTCCAGATTTCTCATAATGGTTATTCATTTTTCATTATCTTTTGGCCTTTTTTCCTCTTTTCTCTCTGCAGTTTCAAATGGAACATCTTGAGCTCACTGAGTCTTTCTGTTTGGTCTACTTTGCTATTGTGACTGCCTACTGTGTTTTGAATTTTGTTTAGTGTACTCTTCAAGTATTTGATTTTAAAAATTACTCTGTTAAATTTCTCAGCTAGAGTATTTAATAATTTCTTTGTTTCTCTGAAGCTTGTTGAGTTTCCTTAAAACTGCTGTTTTGAATTCTGTGTCTGAGGATTTACATTTGTCAGTTATTGTCTGATCAGTTTCTGACATCCCATTTTATTCGTTAAGTGAGGTCATAGTTCCCTGAGAATTCTTGCTGCTTGTTGCATATGATGTCTGATGATCGAAGGATTAGACATTTTTTATGTATTTTTCTGGGTTTCTTTGTGTCTGCCTTCCGGAAATTCTGAGCAGTCAGCTGTTTTCTCTGAGCCTGTGGCTGCGTTCGCTGTTGTGGCACCATGCGGCATGCTAGGGTGAAGCTTGCTTGCAAGTGCACTGTTGGTGTTGTTGTGGGTTCAGCACTAGAGGGAGCCCCATCTCAGATTTGGACCAAATCTGTGTTTGGGGAAGTGGGAACCTGAGAGGGAGGAGGAGGAAAGGTTGGAGTGTGGGTGGGGAGGTGGTATCACCATGTTCCTAAATCTGTATATATGAAATACATGAAACTTGTATAGCTTAAATAAAATTTTAAAAAAAGAAAAGATAGTCTGTCCTTGCAAGCCTCTTCCCCGGGTGATGCTAGGCTGTCGCCTTCTCCACAGTCACCGGCCCATGACCAGACAACTTGGGGTTCTGCCTGGCTCTAGGCATCACTGTGGGAGGACTGGCCCCACATTCCTTCGTGAAATATTCTTTTTTCCTCTCCTAATGGACAGTCACTATCTGTGTTGTGCTACCTGTGGCTGGAGAGGAATAAGATGGCCAGTCCTCTGGCGGCCAGTGCTTCAAGGCAGAGTTATGCTCAGAGATCACACACAGCCTGCTACTGAGCTGCACTCACATCCTGAGGCCATGGCAACCAGACGTGGCTGGTGCTGGTTGGGCTCTAGGTCCAGTTGACAGGGACCATGGTTTCCACCTGTGCCTGGGTAGATCCAGAGACTCTGTCTACAAGGACTGGCCTGGGGATGAAGGCCATTTGGATCTGCACGGTGATGGGCTTTATCAGCTTGGCACTGAGTTCCAAGATAGAGTTCTGTGTTCAGTTTTGTGCCCTGCTCCCCAGTGGCTGGAATATTGCTCCACTGTCTGCTAGAGGTTGGAAAAGGGATGGTGGGTGTATTTTCACGGCCACTTGGCTAAACTGACTCCAAAGGCTCAGTCTGCAGGTACTAGCCTGAGAGCAAGGGTCATGGAGATGCTGCCGGCTCTGGATTTTACTGGACTGGCTGGCTGCTGGGTTTCAAGTCTAAGGTTTGGACTTACTTCCCTCTCCCTCCCTGAGGAGGTGGTGTGAAATCTCCAATCTGTTCTGCTTAGGATTGGGGTAGGGGGGTAACCAGTAGTCCTTCACGCCTTCTTCAATGTATCTGTTATTATTGAACCACAACCAGACACGGTGATCTCTCACTGGCATCTTTAGCTCTTGTGAACAAGTGACTTGATGCATGAACAGCTGTCTGTGGGGAGATTATAATGGTCATTTTTTTTTAAAGATTTCTTTATTTATTTGAAAGAGTTACAGAGAGAGGCAGAGGCAGAGAGAGAGAGATTTTCCATCCACTGGTTCACTCCACAAATGGCCCCAATGGCTGGAGCTGAGCCTATCTGCAGCCAGGAGCCAGGAGATTCCTCCTGGTCTCCTACGTGGGTGTAGGGGCCCAAGGAGCTGGGCCATCTTCTACTGCTTTCCCAGGCCATGGATCAGAAGCAGAGCAGCAGGGAATCAAACTGGTGCCCATATAGTCTGCTGGCACTGTAGGCGGTGGGTTTACTGCTACGCCACAGCGCGGGTTACTTCTTACTCAGCTGCCATCTGCCTCTGCCTCCCCACAAAGTGGTTTCATTGTCTCATATATCTCATATATATATATATATATATTTTTTTTTTTTTTTTTTTGCAAATAATGAGTGTTAGGCTCAGAGAGTCTAAATAGTCTTCAGGGCCTAAGATATTTAGGTGCGTATTTGGAAGCAAGAACATTTGACGTAGAATCCCTTGTTCTTTCTCCCATGCCATACTGACAATGTTAGAGGTTGCAAGTCCTGCAGGTCCTCCTGAACAAGCTCTGTAAGGACTCAGGCGTGTCTCTTGTATGTATTGAGGGCAGAGATCATGACTTACCTTGCTTTGCATTGCCAGCACTTAGCATAGGGAACGAAATTGAGGAAAAGCTCGCTCGATAAAGGGCTACTCAAATGAATGAATAAAATCAGATATAGAAAAAGAAATCTGACACAGAAACTCCTCTCTCAACAATTTCTGCTCTTCTTAAGCCTTCAACTTATTAGAAGCTGTAGGATCATTTGCAGTCCTCTTTCTCCTTGATCATTTTAACAACCATAGAGTTGCCAGATGCGGTCCTTTTACTTCTGTGTCTCTGACTGCGGCCTTTCCTTTTTGTTTCCATCGTCACCAACTCTATTACTGCTGGCCTCAGGGACCACTCTCACTATTCCATTCACTCCCCATTTCATTTAATTCTCTGTCCATCCGTCCATCATCCATCATCTATCTACCTGGTTTTCCATCCATCCTTTCATTTCATCAACAGATGATGGTGATCACATTGCAGTGTGATAAGTGTTATAAGAAAATATTGTTCAGAGAGTTAGAAGTGCACAAAAAAAGGATTGTTTGGCCAATTTGGGGAGGGAGATAGAGAAAAGGCTTCTTGGATGAAGTGTAACCTGAGCCAAGTCTTCAAAAAAGGAAAGACAAAGAGGATAGAAAAGGGAAAAATGATACTCACAATGACCCTCCCCATCTACGTCACCATTTCCTTTCCTATTTCTGGAATGTGTTGGGCTGTCTCTTGGCTCAGGGCCTTTGCACTTACTCTCCATTGTGTTTGTTAATTTTTTTTTTTAAATTTATTTGACAGAGTTAGACAGTGAGAGAGAGAGACAGAGAAAAAGGTCTTCCTTCCACTGGTTCACCCCCAAAATGACCGCCATGGCCAGAGCTACACCCATCTGAAGCCAGGAGCCAGGTGCTTCCTTCTGGTCTCCCACACAGGTGCAGACGCCCAAGCACGTGGGCCATCCTCCACTGCCTTCCTGGGCCACAGCACCCTGCGCCCATATGGGATGCCGGCACTGTAGGCGGAGGATTAGCCAAGTGAGCCCCTCTCCACTATGTTTGTAATAGCCTTCTCATAGATGTCTTTCAGGATATATGCACATGTCACCTTTTCAGAAAGTGCTTCCCTGACCATCCAGGCTTGGAAATAAGATATGCAAAGCAAGGATGTGAGAAGATTTAAAGAAATGCTGAAACTCTGATTTGGCCTGATTCCTTCTGAAATTCCTTCATGGACGTAGCATTCTGACTGAGTCTTTTTGATTGCTTGCCCTGCTAAGGGGAAGGAAAACATTTTGTTTTGGTTGGCAGGAATGACTAACTTTCCCTCTCCTTCCCAGATAATGTCGTCCTGAGCCTTCACCACTACCAAATGATCACTTCCAGTTTTCTGAGAAGGGCTTTTCCCTTTGACTGAGACACGGTGTTCTTGTGCAGAGCTGTGGATTTCCTGGTTACTGTTCATTGTCACATTAGAGTCATTAGGAGGTGGAGGAGAGGGAAGTTGGAGTTTTTGGTTAATGGCTACTGTTATCTTAGTATGTAGGAGGCTCGATCATCTGTCGACAGGGAGTAAGTAGGATCGGGGTGATGAAATTTAGAACTGCTACTGATGGCACTGAGTTAATCAGCTGACTAGAAAACACAGAGGTGGGGAGCAGAATGAATTGTTTGGTAAACATAATATGTTGCTAAGATGTTTGTATGTTTTTTGCATAATGTGTTATTAGTGTTGTGATTTTTTTTAAGAAGAAAGATGAATTAAATTCAAGATTCATTCCTACCGTTGGGAAAGTAATAAGCCAAAAGTAAGCAATATATTGTGAATTGTTTGTGGAGATCCTTTTCTCCAAATGGTGGAAGCTGCTTAACCTGGGAAAAACTACAAGACAGGCTACTCCTCAGAACTCAGCAAATAACAAGATATTCTGCGGTTTAGAGGGAATAGGGCAGCCACGTAAGGACCACTGGCCATCCAGAAGGCAGAGCTCATGGCCGTTACCTAGTCTCAGGGAGATCAGCAGTTAACACAGAAGCTGTTGCTCACCAGGGGCTCCTGGTGGAACAGGCACAGCCTCCTGGAGGGACATCATGCTAGTAGGATCAGGCAACTTCCTCCTCTTGGCATTTGAAAGGGCCGTTAGTGACCAAATGCTCTTGTTCTCACCTCTATCAGATCACTTGTATGTTCACTATTGAGATTTCTTTCTCAGATAAAAAAGCTTGGAGTTGGCAGAACATCTACTGATGTACTATGATTGCAGTCTCACATGCAGAGTATAAATAAAGAAACTGGTCAGGGCAGGATCAGGGATTCTAGGAAGTGGGCCTAGACCCACTGAGACACCGCAGAAGGTAGAAGGAGACATCAAAGGCTTTGTGTCTGGGACAGTAGTTTTAGGGAAAGGAATCGTGAGGGTATTTCCACAGTGAAGTGTAGAGCATCTTATGTCAGAAGGGACAAACCAGAGCCTATACCAACATAAAAGGAAGGAAAATAACATCTGTAGGTCCCCTAAAATTAATCTGATATCCTTGTAATGCTTATTTCAAGGTACTGCCACATATCATCCATCTCTCATAGCAGTTCGGTGAAAGTGCTGTAATGTTTCCAGACTGCAGGTGACAAAACTGAGGCCTAGAAAAGCTAAGTAACTACATCAGGGGCACACTTGTAGATGGCTAAGATGAATTACTTAGGTAGTAGATGGCTAAGATGAAATTCAGTCCAAGAGATCAGTGCTATACATGTGGGTACTGTGCGGTATCTGCCAATGAATAAATACAAAGACCCCCAATCTGCTTTTAGTGTCGGGGTTCTTCTCATCGCTCTGAGCCTCCTTCTGTCTTAACCAGTGGTTGACGCTCTTCAGTTGCTGTGGACTCTGTTTGCCCCGTGAAGATCAGAGAGAAAGGTATTTCCTCGCTTTGCTATGGCTGTGCAGCACTAGCAGAGGTAGGATTTCACTGCCAACACAGCTGCAGAACGGACAAACAGGGAGTGGGAGAAGGAATATCCATCCATTTTATCTCTTCCCTCCTCTCTCCATTCTGAAGCCCCTTTGCTATTCTCAGACCCTGGCTGGCGAGAGAGGCCTTCAGAGAAATGACAGCTTTGTCCTGTATTGCTTCCTCATTTGTTACCTGAAGAATATAATTTTTTTTGGAGTTGGCTCCATTTCTCCTCATTTTCCCCTTGCAGACCTACCTGCCTGGGGACCTGGTTATAAGCTTCTAGGTACAAACTTCTTCCCCTACTAATTTAGTTAACATTTTTTTTTGAATGTCAGTCTTCCCATCTCAAATGGCTACCCTTAGTGTTACTTCCTTCATTTTATTTTTATTTTTTATATGAAGCTTTTATTTAATAAATATAAATTTCATAAGTACAACTTTTGGATTATAGTGGTTCTTCCCCCCGCACCTGCCCTCTCATCCCCAAACCATCCCATCTCCTACTCCCTCTCCCATCCCATTCTTCATTAGGATTAATTTTTACTTATCTTTATTTACAGAGGATCAACTCTATACTAAGTAAAGATTTCAACAGTTTGCACCCACACAGATGCACAAAGTATAAAGTACTGTTTGAATACTAGTTTTACTGTTAATTCTCATAGTACAACACATTAAAGACAGAGGTCCTACATGGGGAGTAAGTGCACAGTGATTCCTGTTGTTGCTTTAACAATTGACACTCTTATTTATGACGTCAGGGATCACCCAAGACTCTTGTCATGAGCTACCAAGGCTATGGAAGCCTCTTGAGTCCACAAACTCCGACATTATTTAGATGAGGCCATAATCAGTGGAAGTTCTCTCCTCCCTTCAGAGAAAGGTACCTCCTTCTTTGATGGCCCCTTCTTTCTGCTTTATTTAGTTAGTTTTTTTTTTTTTTTTTTTGCCACAGTGTCCTGGCTTTCCATGCCTGAGAAACTCTCATGGGCTTTTTAACCAGATCCAAATGTCTTAAGGGCTGATTCTGATACTTCCTTCGTTCTATTCATGCTCCACCTGCTCTTTTTCCCAATTGTATGAGTCAGGAATATCCGTAAAAGCAGAACCAATATTCCCAAAAGAGGAGGTCAAGTCCTTGAGGGATCTTTAGTCTTCTTCTTCTTCTTCTTTTTTTTTTTTTTTTTGACAGGCAGAGTTAGACAGTGAGAGAGAGAGACAGAAAGGTTTTCCTTCCATTGGTTCACCCCCCAAATGGCTGCTACGGCCGGCATGCTGCGCTGATCAAAAGCCAGAAGCCAGGAGCTACCCCCTGGTCTCCCATGTGGGTGCAGGGCCCAAGGACTTGGGCCATCCTTCACTGCACTCTCGGTCCACAGCAGAGAGCTGGACTGGAAGAAGAGCAACTGGGACAGAACTGGTGCCCCAACTGGGACTAGAACTCCGGGTGCCAGCACCATAGGTGGAGGATTAGCCTAGTGAGCTGCGGCATTGGCTGATCTTTAGTCTTCTTTCTCTTTGATATCCCACAACTTAAATGCTGTGATGTACAACTAATAATAATTGAATAGAGTTGTCATTGTGTGAATATCACTGTGTGCTTACACAAACTAAGGTGGCTTAAATATTACTAGGGATTATAATGTAACATATTTCATTTTTATTTAGTGAGTTACTATAATTGAACACATTAAAGGGTGTATTGTAATAATTAATAACGGCCGGCACCGCGGCTCAATAGGCTAATCCTCTGCCTGCAGTGCCAGCACACCGGGTTCTAGTCCCGGTCGGGGTGCCGGATTCTATCCCGGTTGCCCCTCTTCCAGGCCAGCTCTCTGCTATGGCCCGGGAGTGCAGTGGAGGATGGCCCAAGTTGTTGGGCCCTGCACTCCCGTGGGAGACCAGGAGAAGCACCTGGCTCCTGGCTTCGGATCAGCGCGATGCGCTGGCTGCAGTGGCCTTTGGAGGGTTGACCAACGGCAAAGGAAGACCTTTCTCTCTGTCTCTCTCTCACTGTCCACTCTGCCTGTTAAAAAAAAAATTAATAACTCAATTGTATTCAATTATGAAGATCAAATCAGGTTAGTTAGCATTGCCATCTCCTTAAACATTAGATTTTTTTGATTAACACTAAATAATTGTACATAGTTAAGGGATAAGTGCGACATTCTGATAAATGTGGACAATGTATACTGACCAAGTCAGAGTAATTAACATTTCTTCTCATAACTGCTTCATTGTTGGACACAATTGAGCTCCTCTTTTCTCAGAAAATATGCTGTAGGGTGTTGTGAACTATAATCATCCTACTGTGCTCAGGAATATTTGAGAGTTTCCCCTTCTCTCTAACTATGTTTTGGTACTCATTATCCAACCTCCCTCAATCTTGTCCCCCCTTTTCAGATTCTAGTAGTCAGATTCTGTGTCCAGACACCTTGTTTTCTTAGTTTTCACATATGAGTGAAAAATGCAGCGTTGTCTTTGTGTGTCTGGTTTATTAATATAATTTCCTCCAGTTAATATATTTTTCTGCAGATATAACTATTTTTTGTGTCTAAATTATGTTCCTTTTTGTATATATGCTACATCTTCATTATCCGTTCATCTGTTGGTGGATACCTTAGTTGATTCTGGATCTTGGCTATTGTGGGTAGGACTGCAATAGACATGGGAGTACAGGTATCTCTTTCATATAATTATTTCATCTCTTTTGGAAATATACCCAGTAGTGGCATTGCTGGATTATGGACTAGTAGATATAGTTTTAGTTTTTCAAAGCACTTTCATAGTGTTTTCCATAGTGGCTATACTAATTTACATTATCACCAACAGTATATAAGAGTCTCCCAGGGTTGGTGCTGTGGCACAGCAGGTTAACACCTTGGCCTGAAGCGCTGGCATCCCATATGGGCACTGGTTTGAGACTCAACTGCTCCACTTCCCATCCAGCTCTCTGCTATGGCCTGGGAAAGCAGTAGAAGATGGCCCAAGTCCTTGGACCCCTGCACCTGCGTGGGAGACCTGGAAGAAGCTCCTGGCTTCGGATTGGCACAGCTCCAGCTGTTGCGGCCAACTGGGGAGTGAATCAGTGGATAGAAGACCTCTCTCTCTCTCTCTCTCGGCCTCTCCTCTCTCTAACTCTGACCTTCAAATCAATGAATAATTTTTTTTTAAAAGAGTCTCCCTTGCTCCACATCTTCTCCAACATTTGTTATTTTTTTTTTGTATTTTTGAAAATAGCTATTCTAAATGGAGTGAAGTGATATCTAATTGTGGTTTTGATTCACATTTCCCTGATTGCTAGTGATACTAAGTATTTTTCATATATTTGTTTCTTTGCAAAACATCCATTCAGATACTTTGCCCATTTTTAAAGTAGATTTTTTTTGGTTGAATTTTTGAGTTCCTTATATATTCTGGGTGTTAAGCCTTTGTCAGCTGAATAGCTAGTAAATATTTTTCTCTCATTCTGTTTGTCTTTTTACTCTATTGATCATTCCCCTTGATGTGCAGAGACTTACTAGGTTGCTATGATCTCATTTGTCTATTTTTGCTTTTGTTGTCTGTGCTTATTGAAGTGTTTCCTTTATGTTTTCTTCTAGCAATTTAATAGTCTCAAGTCTTCAGTTTATATCTTTGATCCATTTTGAGTTGATTTTTATATATGATGATAGGTAAAGATCTAGTTTCTTCTACATGTGTATATCTAGTTTTTATCAGGTGATATAATTTTATGGGAGCACCATTATATATGTAGTCTGTCATTGATTGAAGTGCAGTTGTGTATACACACACACAAACACACACACCATTGTTTCTTTGCCTCTCTATTCCCTTGTCATATATTAAGATGTATTAATATCAGAGTATAGTCATGCATCTCATAATGATGCTTCAGTTAACAATGGGCTTCATAGATAGCAGTGGTTCAGTAAGATCAGATCACTGAGTGATGTCATAGCCATCTCCAGTTGTGTAAGTTTATGGTATTCGCACAGTGATGGAATTGCCTACTGGTGTATTTCTTAAAATTTACTTCTACCATTAAGTGATAAATGACCATGTGTATGTAAATGTATTCACAACACAGTAAGGAGGACACACTAATGGCAATTCCATCGCTCATTTCTGTTTCTGGCATATGTTCATAGTTGGCATTCATAACTGCCTATTCTATTACCCATCTGTATTTTTTTCTTTCAGCAAGAACCTTAGCTGGTTGTGGTTATTTACCTAGTGAAGTGATTGAAACCTTGATTTCTGTGGAATCTGGGCCATTAATAGTCCTCCCTGTATTGGGTTGTTGTGGTTCTCCATTGGACTTAATCATAGGTCATTGCAATACTAAGACATACTCTAGGGAATCTCCTATATTCTAGATACACTCTTCTTTGCCTCCATTGTGGAGTAGTTACCTAATTTCCTTTAGGTAATCAGAATGAATCTAGCATTATATCACCCTTCCTTGCCTATTGAGTCAGAGGCATAAGAAGCCCACAGTGGCTGGGTTATTGTCTTAACTTCTAATTCAGTGGAATCATTGAATCACTGTTGTATCTCCTGGTAGAAGTATTTCTCCCTTGGGCAAAATTCTTCTCTCCAGGAAAGCAGAGAATACTGTGGGAACAAGAAGCAAACTTTTTGCCAGTAGGGCATTAGGGGTAATAGTGAGTGCTGTCAGACCTGTCACCCTCTTATTCCTGGATCCATGAATCCAAACCATGGGAGAAAGTAGCACCATATATTGGATATCAGTTAAGGACATACTTAATCCTCTAGAGAATCTTCTCCTAGCCCTACCAGGTATTGCCACCTTTCTCGTGCTGTAACTACATCTTTAAAGGGCCGTTTCACAGTTACTTCAAGCCAGCTGCTTTTGGGTGGTGGGACTAGTGAGTTCCATGAACATAGCCCATTGCCACTTCCAGGAAGTGAGTTGCTTGGTGAAAGCAATGTGTTTTTATTTTTTAAACTTTTATTTAATAAATATAAATTTTGAAAGTACGACTTTTGGATTATAGCGGTTTTTCCCCCCATAACCACCATCCCACTCACAACCATCCCATCTCTCACTCCCTCTCCCATCTCATTCTTCATTAAGATTAATTTTTAATTATCTTTATTTACAGAAGATCAACTTAGTATATACTAAGATTTCAACAGTTTGCATCCACACAGACATACAAAGTATAAAGTACTGTTTGAATACTAGTTTTACTGTTAATTCACATAGTATAACACATTAAGAGCAGAGATCCTACGTGAGAAGTAAGTGCACCGTGACTCCCATTGTTGATTTAACACTTGACACTCTTGTTTATGGCATCAGTAATCACCCTAGGCTCTTGTCATGAGCTACCAAGGCTATGGAAGCCTCTTGAGTTCACAAACTCCGATCTTATTTAGACAAGGCCATAGTTAAAGTGGAAGTTCTCTCCTCCCTTCAGAGAAAGGTACCTCCTTCTTTGATGGCCCCTTCTTTCCACTGGGATCTCACTCACAGAGATCTTTCATGTAGGTCATTTTTTTTTTTTTTTTTTGCCACAGTGTCCTGGCTTTCCATGCCTGAGAAACTCTCATGGGCTTTTTAGCCAGATCTGAATGCCTTAAGGGTGAGAAACAATGTGTTTTGACGTGGAATACCATGACAGTGAATAAGGCAGTCTGAGGGGTCCACAGAAACATTATATACAGGGAATGAAATTCATATCCAGAGTAATTAAGGACAAAATACTGCCCTTTCCATGATAAAAGTGGTCCGGTATCCTCAAACCCCATCAGGGGAAGGGCATGATGCCACACTGGGGTCTCAGTGTTGGTTTGGTCACCCAGGGTAATGGTGTCATATTGGCGATTCAGTGTGGATTTTTGCTGCTGTCAGATTGGGAACCTTACAGTGGCTCTCTCTAGTAGGCCTCTATAAGTAGAATCCATGTTGCTGAGCCCATATACAAAAACTCCATCCCTGCCACATGGCCACTTTGTGCATCCACTGGACAATGAAAAGAGTGGCTAGGGAAAGAGGATGACTGGTATCTACAGAACAGGTGACCTTATTTGATTATTAAAATACTTCTCTCCTTAAGTCAGTTTCGGTGAGCATTCACGTAAGACACAAATATTTTCATGTTTTTGGCAGTTTGCCCATCCAGAGAGTACACTCCTCCCCACTTTTCCTTGTAACCGGATTTCAAATCCTATTCCTCCCAGTTGCTGACCATCCAGCTAAACCCCTGGCCGCAAGCCATGAATCGGTGTATAATCACGCATCTGGCTATTTCCCCACCTAAACAAAGTGTACAACCAGGTTCATTGCTTGAAGTTCTGTTCCCTGGGTGGAGTCCTCTTCCACCAGGTCCTTGAGGGGTGTCCCAGAAAGGGGTGGTAGTGCCACAGCTGTGCACTCTCATGTGGTACCTCATATCCTGCAAAACCATCTGTAAACCAGCTGAATTCTCTTCCTCATCAGCTGTTCATAAGGAACTCTCCATAAGGACACAGGTGCCCTGCAGAGGAAGTGGGAACTATGGGCATTGGGGCTCCTCTTTCTGTAACTTACTTGAGTCCTCAGGTCCTGCTCAGCCAGATCTCATACGTATACTGCTGTCTTCTGTTTGATGACGGATGCCCAATTTTATGAACTGGTGGGTCACATCGCACTCCATTTCTGATGGGCAGCTCAGATCCCATGGTATGTTGGGGTCCATAGTTAATCATTTAGTCTCTGTTAAGGACAGGATCAGGAAAAAAGCTGTTTCTCAAAAGGAGAGAAGTTATTTATTTTGGAGCCCATCATTTTTTCTGATATCCCAAGGGTGTACACTGCAGTTCACTGACAGGACCTCTGTCTGCACCGCTGTTTCAACTGCCATTGGATCTGCTGGATCACATGGCTCAGGTGGCAGAGCAGCTTCCCCTGCAGCCTGGGTCTCTTTCAGAATCTTCTGCTGTTCAAGGCCTCACTCGAAGCTGGCAGTTTTTGGGTCACTTGGTAAACAGGTAACATGCTCAAATGGGGACTGTTACTTTCAGAATCCAAAGAGGATCACTAGGTACTCTATCTTTTTTTGGTTGTAAGAGGCACCAGATAATATCAACTTCCCTATTTGAGGCAATGTCTCCACCTGTTCCATACCACCAGATCCTTGGAAATTTTACTGAGGAAAATACCTTTAAATGGAAAATACCCTTAAATTTTTGCTGGATTTATTTTCTATATGCTGACATGAAAATGTCTTAACAGTAAGTCTAGAGTAGTTGCAACTTCTTGGTCACTAGCTTCAATCAACATAATGTCATCACTGTAAATATGTAACACAGAAGGTGATCCTGATCCCTGTGAACGAGGTTATGACACAAGACCAAAGACTGCTACATCCCTGAGGTAGGACAGTGGAGGTATATTTTTAGTTGCTAGCAAGCTGCTGGTGATGGTCCTAAACAACAGGTGTAGAGAAACAGGCATTTTCCCAATCCGTTGCATACCAGGGACCAGGAGATGTGTGGATTTTCTCAAGAAATGAGATTACAACTTGTAGAACAGCTGCAAATGGGGTCCCTTCCTTCTTAAGTTTACAGGATTCCACTGTTATTCTCTGAGCTCTGTCTGTCTGCTGCACAGGCCAAATAGGAGAGCTGAAATCTCCATCCCGATGTCTTTTTGGTCCTTAAAGTTGGTACTAATCTCTGTAATCCTCTGGGAATATTGTATTACTTTTGGCTTTCCCCACCATTATGACCCTCACTCCACAGGTCAGGGAACCACTGTGGATGGAGGTTCTGCCAGCTGCTAGGGATGTTATTATAATTATGCATTCCAAAACTGGGAGGTAATCACAGACTGGGTTTGAGGACCACTAACCCAGTATGAGAAGTCCTAGGCTAAAATGCCACTGATCACCTAACTTCATAAACCCATGCTATGATAGACCAGAGTATTCCCAGTGTCCTGAAAACTTACTGTCAGTTCAGAGATGGTGTCCAATAGTCCTAGAGTGGTCTGATTACTTCTGTTGCCGAATTATACAATTAGCTTGGCAAAAGTCGTGGATTCCTTTTATAAGTATCAGGCTTCTCCTCAAGGAAGCTCAGCCTTTCCTTCATTCCAAGGGTTCTGGTTTGTTATTGGCATATGTTTAAAAATGATGTGACGGCCATGACTCTCTGTTTGTATGATCTAGGTTAGACGTTTTTCATTTCATCTACAACTTTTCTGCAAAGATCAGGAGAGAATTTAGTAGGGCTCTTAACCATTTCATTTTTTTAAAAGATTGATTTTATTTATTTGAAAGACAGAGTTACAGAGAGAGGTAGAGACAGAGAGAACGCTGGTTCACTCCCCAATTGGCCACAACAGTTGGAGCTGCGCCGATCTGAAGCAAGGAGCCAGGAGCTTCCTCCGGGTCTCCCATGTGGGGGCAGGGGCCCAAGGACTTGGACCATCCTCCACTGCTATCCCAGGCCATAGCAGAGAGCTGGGTCAGAAGAGGAGCAGCCGGGACTAGAACTGGTGCTCATATGGGATGCCGGCACTTCAGGCCAGAGCTTTAACCTGCTGTGCCACAGTGCCGGCCCCAGCCATTTCATTTTGAGGAACATCATGGTCAGCACCACAGACCTGCTTGAAGGAGAGTATTGGGGTTGCTGCTTTGCCTCTGCGGTCCATCAGGGTAATCATATCCATTTTGCCTCTTGGCCCCTGACATCCCAAGGTGCAGACTCCAATTGCATTTGGATTTTCCAGTTCAGGAACTGCAGTTCTCACGTGAGGTATGGCCTAGAGAGAAGAAGAGCTTTTCAAGGATGCTGAGCTATCGCTCACAAATTAGTTTCTCCATTCAAGGTAAAAAGTGTACCATCTTTCTGCCCCCCTCATAGTGTGTATGAGCACATCTTAAACGAAAGATCTCCTTTAGCATTACAAACTGCTTAAGGCTTTGAGTCCTTTCTTCTACATTAAAACAAGGTAGGTCTGGCATTTCCAGTTTACTCACTTTAGAACTTTTTTTAAGATCTTGTTTTTTATTTGAGAGGTAGAGTTACAGACACAGAGAGGGAGAGGCAGAGAGAACTGGTTGCAATGGCTGGAGCTGGGCTGTTCTGAAGCCAGGAGCTTCTTGTGAGTCTCCCACACAGGTACAGGGGTCCAAGCACTTGGCCATAAGCAGAGAGCTGGATAGGAAGAGGAGCAGCTGGAACAAGAATGGGTGCCTAATGGGACGCTGGCGTCACAGCTAGAGGCTTAGCCTACTAAGACACAGCAATGGCCCCAGATTACATTTCAGCAACCAACCAAATATACTGTTAGAGTCCTCTCTAATTACCTGTGCATAAACACAAAATGCAGCTGTATCAGTGTATTCAATCTGATTAAACCTTATATTCCTTCCTTCATTCCCACAATATACAATCTTGTATGTATGTATGTGTGTGTGTGTGTGTATATATATATATATATATATGTATATATATATATATTCATTCCTTGGATTTCTGTCTGTATAAATTAGAAAACTCAAGTAGTCCCTTGAAAGTGTAGTGTACCTCCTTTGGGGTTACTCTTTGTACCTCATCTTTAGGGGCCTTCTGGGTTTTGAGTCTATTTATAGCTTTAAAAGAAAAGAGGTATGGTAGAGTTTGGTCCTAGGGGGACTTATTGTTGTGTAAGGCAATTACCTTGGGGGAGGCCATTAAAATTTTCTGGGAAATTCAGGGTTAATCCCCTTTCATTGGCAAGAAGACATTAATTTAGGACCTTGGTGTCTCAACTTAATCAGGTTTTCCAAATTCCAACTTTTGGGATTCTATTACTTTCCAGTCATTTCCCTCATTTTAACAGTAGACATACTACAGGCCTGGGAGTTCGAGTTGTGTTGTAAATTGCTATAAATTAGCCAGTTGCAAGTTGAGATTCTTTGATTTTCATCATTCTGAGTTCTGCAGCTACAGGAAAAAAGGATATCTTTCAGAGAAAATAGAGATTTCAGGTCATTTACACAATGCTTGAGAGGGCAGTTCAAGCCTTTGAGCTTGTACTTTTCATTCTTCCTGTTGGGATCAACTGGCCAATGCCACTGTATTTGTTAGTCCGAGCAAAATGTTTGAAAGTACCATAGACATAGTTAATCAGATCCTTTCTTCTTTTAGATATTTATTTATTTATTTGAAAGGCAGAGTTGCAGAGAGAGAGAAAGGTCTTCATCTGCTGGTTCACTCCCCAAATGACCACAGTGTCCAGAGCCAAGCTGATCTGGAGCTAGGAGTTTCTTCTGGGTCACCCATGTGGGTCCAGGGGCCCAAGGACTTCAGCTATCTTCTACTGCTTTCCCAGGCCACAACAGAGAGCTGGATCAGAAGAAGAGCAGCCGGGACTAGAACCAGTGCCCATATGGGATGCCGACACTGCAGGCCATGGCTTTACCCGCTACGCCACAGCGCCGTCCCCTCCTTTCTTCTTATAAGTGGTTGATTGGGAGTATGCAATAGTGATATTTTATATATCTCTATTGCCAGATTATACTATGGATCATCAATGCATCCTATTACTGCAAATAAAGTCATTAGTGTTTTTAAAATCTAACTAGATTAGAGGACCAATTCAAGAAATTCTAGATAAAATTCAGAAAATTCACTCTTGGGGTAGGCATTTAGCCCAGCAGATAAGACACTGGTTGAAATGCCTACTTTCAATAATCAGAACACCTAGGTTTGATACTGAGCCCTGACTCCTGTCTCCAGCTTCCTGCTAAAGCAGACTCCAGTGATAGTTCACCTGATTTCATCCCTGTCATCCACACGAGACACCTGGATTGAGTTCCTGGCTCCTGACTTTGTTCCTGCCCGGTTCTGGCCATTGCAGGCATTCGGAGAAGGAACTAGCTAATGGAGTCCCCTACAACCCTCCACTTTGCTCTCACTCTCTGAATGTCCCTCTCTCATTGTCTCTCTGTTCTTCTGCCTCTAAATTAAAAAAAAGAAAGAAAGAAAAATTGATCCTTAGAATGTTCTTTCTGAACTCCACTGTTGTCAGCATTCTACATAGAAGCAGATCTTTTTTTTTTCCTCTGTGCAACGACTCATTACAGGGGCTGTGAGCTAGGGTAAAAGGGAAGAATCACTTTCTCCCTCACGCTTGCTGGGTATGAAATCTGGATCTAAGGACAGTGAGTGCCTACTTCAGGTTCACAGTCATTCTGACACATCTAGGAGATAGCCTTGGGCCTAAGACATTTGCTGGGAATCTGAGAGTGACTTGTCTTTGTGTAGTGTAGGTTTTCTCTACCTTGTCACTATTGGCACATGGGCTGGATAATACTTTGTTGTTGGGGGGACTGTTCTGTTTATTGTAGGGTGTGTGGTAACATCCCTGACCTGCACCTGCTAGAGGTCCAGCAGCGCCTGTACACCAGTTGTGATAGCCAGATACTGGCCAGTGTCCCCTGGAAAGCAGAAGCCGATGAGAGCCACTGATCTTCGGCTTTGTTGCTTACACAGCGGTTTCTCCTCTGTTCACACGTCCGAGAGTCATCAGGGCTCTGATCAGGAAGAAGCCTATTCTGTACTACTCAGGAAGAGAAATACACTCACATTTTCCGTCTCCAAGCTTATGCTCCATCTCTTAGGAATAAGTAAGAGATAGTGACTTGACCCGATTTTGCAGGAGATGTCAGCCTGAGTTGAAGAACAAACTCCTTGTTAAATTCTAAGTTTTGACAAAGGGACACTGTTAAGCACTTTGCTATTCTCAGATTTTCACTTCTTAGTTTTATTCTTATAGGCTTCCATGTAGCCTTTCTCAAAGGGAAGAAGTTTAATTTCCTTTCTGAAGTGCCTGGTTTCGTTTTTGACTGCGAGTCCAAACATTTCACACAAGGGGGAAGATCCTAATCAAATTCACTCACTTCCCCTTGAAGATGCATCACTGTGATAACTGTGTGTATGTAACCTTCCCGATAGTGTTTTTCAAGAAAACCAGAATATAATACTGCCTTTAAAAGCAGAAGTGTGCAGTAATTGTTACTGAGACTAGAGGAGAAAACTGGAAGTGGTGAAATACGAGTTTGAAAGGCACAACATTTTTGAGACTACAGATGATTATCTTATATTCTGTGTTTTGGAAAGAAGAAAGGAAGTATGTGTTTTATTTTAAATGGATTTTTGAAATTAAGTTTGCTAAATAAGAATAAGAATGTAGTTAAACATGAGATTTTTATTAAGTTGAAATATATCTTTCCCTATCAATATGTATTTCTTAACCTTTAAAATGCCATTCAACTGTTTCCAGATATCACATTTTAAAGTCATCATTTTAGAGCTACATGGTTAATGATAGTAAATAATTATTAATAGCAAATGAGGTTCTCCTTTCTGCTTTACTGTGTTCCAGGACTTCAGTTTTACAAGAAGGCAGCCTGCAGGACCACAGGGCATGACTTCAGAGTTGGTAAGAGCTGTCCTGGAACTTACTGGAAAATGCTTTGGTATTTTCCATGTTTCTGCAGATTACAAGTCTCTTTGAGCTCTCATTTTCTCATTTCATTACAATATCAACCTGATGTTGTGAAGACCAAATGAAAAAAAGTTTTGTGAAATCATATTAATATTAAATTAGTATTACTATTAATAATTTATTAATAAGGTGATATACAAGTACATATTACATGAATTGGACATCAGGACATCTCAGTAAAATGCATCTGCTCTGTTTTTTGGGATTGAGACTCAAATATCTTGGGTTAAAACGTGTTTCTTTAGAAAAATTTTAATGATTATTTTCAGCTACTTGAAAAGCAAAGTGAGAGCGAGACAGAGAGAGAGAGAGAGACAGAGAGATTTTCCGTGTGCTGGCCCACTCCCCAAGTACTTGCCTCAAACAGGCAGGGCTGGGCTAGGCTGAAGTCAGAAGCATGGAACTCCATTTGAGTTTCTCACGTGTAAATAGCAGGGGCCCAAGCACTTGAGCCATCAGCTCTTGCCTCCCGGGAAGCATTAGCAGGAAGCTGGATAGGAAGCAGAGGTGCTGGGACTCAAACTGCACTGGGATATGTGATTCAGGCATCCAAGTGGAGGACTAACCTGCACTTCACAAGGCCTGTCCCTTTTTGAACATCTGAGCAGTAACACAGAATGCTATTTATAGATAACAGAACCTGACCTCTGCCTGGCATTCATCAGTTCTCAATAATTGCCTGTTGAACTTCACAAGTTGTCCATGTTATACCAGGTTTATTCTAGCTGCTAAATTTGTGTTCTGCTTCTCATATGAAAAGGGAATAATTCCCCAGGGCCCTACCCTAATAGGACAAGTATATCTAATTTCATATTGCTTTCTTTGTTTTTGCGTTTTGTCATTGTTAGAACCATATTATATTCCTCATCTTTACTCTGCTTTTAAATTTTTCTATAAACATTTTTGTTGTTCTTTCAGGCATAATTTAAAATGGTTGTCTAATAGCTTATTTAGTAGAGAGCCTGTAGTTTCTATTATTCTTCATCTGTTATTAGGCACTTAGTGGCTCCAATAGTATAATGTTAGAAAAAATGTTTCTGTGAGCATCTTTACACATAAAGTAAAATTTTCTGGCACTTCACCATGTGGAAGATAATTTTATGAAAAGATAATGGATTACAGGGCCAAAGGGCATGAACATTTTTAAGGTCTAAAATGTGTTTAAGTCTTGTGATAATAGCCAAATTACTTTCTGAGAGTTTTAATAGCTCGTTGTATAAACTATTGCTTCCTTACCCTTGCCAATATTGGTTTTTCCCATTAAAGTTTTATTTTGTGTTCAGAAATATATCTTGATGAGAGGCACCAAAATGGCAGAATAGGGAGGGAACTTACTGATCTAGTCTAGGGGAAGAGAGTTAAAAAAAACGTGGATAGAGTACAATCTTAGGGTAGAGTTAGGGAGAAAATGCCAGAGGAAATCCTCGCTTGAGACTGGCTTGGAGTCCTCTGGGGGACACTGTACCTGCCAACCTACAGGAAAAAAGGGGGGCACGTTTCTCTCTCCCTGACCACCTGGAACTGGTGTCCTGTAATTAGCTGAGAGTAGGTGGGCACAGTTTTGGCTGCGCCAGTTCACGTCTGTGTGCATAGCAACCAACCAAGAGGAGATGCCAGAATCTGGCTGGTAGAATTGACAGGGGGCTGGGAGCTCGTGACTGTGGAAGTCTCGTGTGCTGGGACTGTGAAACACTGTGGCTGCATGGGAGGCTGTGGCCGGGTCTTGGGGCAGTCACTACAGAGGCTCCGCACATTCGGGGCTCCCTGATTCCCTGGTGAGGGTCTTTGCTGCAGGATTTGTGCTCACACCAAGGACTGCATGGATTCTTTGTGTCTTTCCTGTGGCAGCGTAGATGAATGTTGTACCCACCGGGGTTAGCACCCAGACATTGGTCTTCTTGGAGGAGATGAGGTGAGTGTGAGAGATTGGCAGTAGAGCTGAACAAACTTACCCTCATTAAAAAAAAAAGAGATTTGCCATGCCCACCTTGGGTGTCACCTTGGACACTCCCCTCACCCTGGAGCACTGAACAGAGCTCCCAGGCCACATCCAGAACACGACTCAGGGTATTTACTGAAAGAGCAGGCACTCCACTAATCCACAGAGGCTTAGTCCAAAGATGAAAGTCATCACAGGGGAAAAAAATAAACCAAGTATCTCCACAGGTGCCTAAAAATAAATACAGTTCAAGAAACAAGAATAAGGAAGACAATATGACGTCCCCAAAAGAATACAACACTTCAATATTAGAATGTGCAAATGAATAGATTGAAGAAATGCCAGAAATGGAATTCAAAAAATTGATTGTAGGATTACTTAGAATGAACAATGAGTCATACAAGAAATGAAAAAAGAAATCAAAAAACTGTTGAGGAGCAGTTTTTTTCATACTATTTGTTGAACTCTTTACTTATTATAGAGTTAATTTTCTGTGTATAAAGTTAATTGAAAATAGATTTTAGTTAAAAAAAATAGGAATGGGAGTAGGAGATGGAGGAGGAAGAAGGGTGGGAGTGGGGGCAGGAGGGCAGGTACAGTGGAAAAAATCACTATCAATATGTTCCTAAAGTTGTATTTATGAATGTGAATGCATGAAGTTTGTATACCTTCAATAAAAGGTTTCTGGGGAAATTAAAGTGGATACAAATAAATGTAAAACATAACAAAAAATAAATATATCTCAATATTTTAATATTCATGTTATTAGATATTAGTGAGGCTAAAATTTGAAAAATAAATTTTGTTAATCACTTGAATTTCTGCCGTGAAATCTCCATTCTTTTTTTTTTTTTTTTTTTTTTTTTTTTTTTTTTTTTTTTTTTTTTTTTTTTATCTTTTATTTAATGAATATAAATTTCCAAAGTACGTCTCATGGGTTACAATGGCTTTCCCCCCCATACCGTCCCTCCCACCCACCACCCTCCCCTTTCCCACTCCCTCTCCCCTTCCATTCACATCAAGATTCATTTTCGATTATCTTAGTATACAGAAGATCAGCTTAGTATACCTTAAGTAAGGATTTCAACAGTTTGTTCCCACACAGAAACATAAAGTGAAAAATAATAGATGATTTTTTTTTTAAATGATGATGAAATCAGATCAGACCTATTGTCATGTTTAATCCCAGTGAGAGTCAAGTTGGGAATTGATAGTTTCTTTTCTTTTTTTTTTTTTTTTTAACAGAAGATCAGTTTAGTGTACATTAAGTAAAGATTTCAACAGTTTGCACCCCCATAGAAACACAAAGTGAAATATACTGTTTGAGTACTCGTTATAGCATTAAGCCTCAGTGTACAGCACATTAAGGACAGAGATCCTACATGAGGAGTAAGTGCACAGTGACTCCTGTTGTTGACTTTACAAATTGACACTCCTGTTTATGGCATCAGTAATCTCCCTATGCACCAGTCATGAGTTTCCAAGGCTATGGAAGCCCCTTGAGTTCTCCGACTCTTATCTTGTTTAGACAAGGTCATAGTCAAAGTGGAGGTTCTCTCCTCCCTTCAGAGAAAGGCACCTCCCTCTTTGAAGACCTGTTCTTTCCACTGGGATCTCACTCACAGAGATCTTTTTGCCAGAGTGTCTTGGCTTTCCATGCCTGAAATACTCTCATGGGCTTTTCAGCCAGATCCGAGTGCCTTTAGGGCTGATTCTGAGGCCAGAGTGCTATTTAGGACATCTGCCATTCTATGAGTCTGCTGAGTATCTCACTTCCCATGTTGGATCACTCTCCCCTTTATTTATTCTATCGGTTAGTGTTAGCAGATACTAGACTTGTTTATGTGCTCC
This sequence comes from Oryctolagus cuniculus, assembly GCF_964237555.1. NCBI lineage: Eukaryota > Metazoa > Chordata > Mammalia > Lagomorpha > Leporidae > Oryctolagus > Oryctolagus cuniculus. The sequence goes on along the minus strand of NC_091438.1, from coordinate 1,892,112 downwards.
CTTTGACTCTTAGTCCTTTCATTATGATCAATTGTGAACTGAAATTGATCACTTGGAATAGTGAGATGGCATTGGCACATGCCACCTTGATGGGATTGAATTGGAATCCCCTAGTATGTTTCCAACTCTACCAATTGGGGCAAGTCATCCCGAGCATGCCCCAAATTATACATCTCTTCCCTCTCTTATTCCCACTCTTATGTTTAACAGGGATCACATTTCAGTCAAATTTCAACACTTAAGAATAACTGTGTGATAATTACAGAATTAAACCAGTCATATTAAGTAGAACAGACAAAAAAAAAATACTATGAGGGATAATGTATTAAGTTGTCCATTAGCAGTCAGGGCTATGCTGATCAAGTCACCATTTCTGTTCCCCATTCTTCTGACCTTGAGAGTGCAGGCCTTGCCCTGTTCTGTTAGCAACCTAGTGGCTTGGGGACTGAACTGTTCAGGGAGGAAGGAAAGAGAGGGAGAGGATGAGCTTTCCATTGCCATTTAAAATGAGAAATCAATCCTTTAGAGATTTTGTATTTATATCTTCAGTATTAATGGTTTATACTTTATACAGTGATTATTCTTCAAACAATTGGTAATTTTCTCCTTGCCTGGTGTGGAGACCAGAGTCTTTTGCATTTAGAAGTATCCAATCAATTTGTCCTGCTGCCACGTTTTGTAATAATCGTTTTCCTTTCCAGTGCTTTGTACTCCTTCCTTAATATAGTTTGTGGGGGAGTACATTTTTGAGACATTTATTTTATAACAATATTTTTAATATTACAATTTGTGTTGATGATAGGGTTGATGTCCTTTACATTTTTTATTTTTCAGATATAAATTTAAAATTCTGTACTTGCCTATTTATTCCTTTGTATGGATATTAGAATAATTACTTTTTTTTTTTTTTTGACAGGCAGAGTTAGACAGTGAGAGAGAAGCAGAGAGAAAGGTCTTCCTTCCATTGGTTCACCCCCCAAAAGGTCGTTAGGGCCAGTGCTGTGCCGATCCGAAACCAGGAGCCAGGTGCTTCCTCCTGGTCTCCCATGATGGTGCAGGGCCCAAGCACTTGGGCCATCCTCCACTGCCTCCCTGGGCCACAGCAGAGAGCTGGACTGGAAGAGGAGCAACCGGGGCAGAACCGGCGCCTCAACCGGAACTAAAATTTGGGGTGCTGGCGCCGCTGGTGGAGGAGTGAGCCATGGTGCCGGCCAGAATAATTACTTTCAAATGCTATTTCACCCCTAAATCTTAGACATTTTAAATAGAATTTTGTCAAAATCTTTTATTAGTATCTTTAATATTAAGCTTTTATTTATTTAACCTAGAAACCTTCTATTTAAGGTATACAGACTTCATGCATTTCATGCTGTTCAAAGTCATTGCATCTCAAAGTGTCAATTTCAATTCCATAGATCACTTTTTAAGTGCTCTATTGCTTTCCACAGATCAGGAAGAACACATAGTATTTGTCTTTTTGGGACTGGCTTATTTCACTAACTATAATGTCTTCCAGTTACATCCATTTTGTTGCAAAAGATAGGATTTTAAGGTTTTTTTTTTAACCTTTGTGTAGTATTCCATAGTTCCATATCCCATGATTTTTTTTAAAATTTGACAAAGGAAACATTTTATTTTGTCGTACAAGAGCATGATGCCAGTATTAATTTCTGTTGAGTGCCTCATGGCAGTGTTGACCACATGACAGGAGATGATGTGAGAACGAGAAGGCATATATGGGAGACCAGGATGAGTACCTGGCTCCTGCCATCGGATCAGCGCAGTGCGCCGGCCGTGGCGGCCATTGGAGGGTGAACCAACGGCAGAGGAAGACCTTTCTCTCTGTCTCTCTCTCTCTCTGTCCACTCTGCCTGTCAAAAAATAAAAAATAAAATAAAATAAAAAAAAGATATAAAGCAAGAATGCATGCAGATCAAGCAGAACTTGCTTTCTAACAACCCCCTCTTGCTGTTACTAATCCAGTCCTGTGATACCAATCCCACTCACATAGGATGGCATTAATACATTCCAAAGGCAGTGCCCCAGGACCTGTCTCCCTTAAAGTCTCTACCAGCTCAGTAGCCTTACATTAACTAAGTAAACCTCACCCAGAGGGTTATGTTCCTTCTAGAGGTTCTAGGGGAGAATCAGCCCCTTGCCTTTTACAGTTTCCAAAATCTGTTTGCATTTCTTTGCTCACAGCTCTTCTTTCAAATCATTCCAGCCTCTGCTTCTCCTGTCACATTTCCTGCTGTCACTTTTACATTGCTGCCTCTCTTGCATTGGTTACACTGGACCTATCACCCAGATAATTCAGAATAATCTCTCCATCTCAAGGTCTGTAATTTTTCTGTAAATTTTGTATATTTATCTAAGGTAGCCTGAAAATTTCAGGGACTAGGACAGAAACATGGGGAAGGTATCATTTTATTATAGCGTAATGTAATAACTATGAGTAAGGAAGCTGGAAAACCTTATATCAGTCAAGATAAATTATTTTAGAAGGCATTTCTATTTGTAATTAAATGAGAAAAAGACTAACAACAAATAAAGAAATGTCATGCAAAAGTATTGGAATACAGTACAGGGATACAGGAGTGTTAAGTTTTATAGAAACTGAATCACATACCAGTAGGATGTTCTCAAATAAACTACTACTGAGCCATTAAATTACCAAAACAATATATAACATTGGCTAATTTAAATAACATTTGTGATCATGAATTAGAAATTAGTTTCATTTTATTTTTGTGATGTATGTTTGATTTAGTATATTTACTTTGTCTAGAGTGTCAATTATATATTCACATGTGAATTTTGACATAAAACTTTATGAGCTAACTGTGAAAGATGATAAAATGAGAAAAATACACATAAATTCTTATACATATCCATTTATAATTAAACCACAAAGTATAAGTTTTCATAAGCATATTAATCATTTAGTTGAGTGCAATGGAACAATTTGAAAAACTTAGAAAGTTTAGCATTGTGGTTGTTTTATTTTTTATTTGTATTTATCTCATAAATACAACATTAGGAACACAGTAATTCTTCCCACCCATTCCACCCTTCCTACTTCCTCTCCTGTTTAGTCTGAGATAGAAAGATAAACAGAAAGAAAGAAAAAAAGAAAACATGGAATAAAAAAGCTAGGAGTACTGTTCCTCAACAGTCCAGAGAAGGGCTGTTCTATGTTATTGCCTCTTGAAGGAATTTTGCTTCCCCCCTCCCTCTTTTCCCTTCCTTCCTCCCCCTTTTTTACTTTTAGAAACTTAATTGTTTTTTAAAAAGAACCCAAAAATAACATATATTTTGTGAGCTCTTAGACATGACTATAACTTATGAAACATAATAATACACTAAATTAATTTAATACACTAAAAGGAAGTGATTTTAAGAACAAGTTGTACTATTAAGTCTCATGATACAACTCTGAGGACAGAGGTCCTGCATGGGAAGTTAGTGCATGGTGACTTGTTTATTTAACAAATAACACTCTTATGTATGATGTCAGTGATCACCTGAGGCTCTTGACATGAGCTGCCTCGGCTATGGAAGCCTTTTGGATCCACTGGCTTGACAAGGCCAAAGCGGAAGTTCTCTCCTCCCTTCAGAGAAAAGTATATCTTTCTTTGGTGGCCATTTCTTTCCACTGGGGTCTCATCCACAGGTACTTTATGTAGGACATTTTTTCCAGAGTATCTTGGCTTTCCATGCCTGAAATGCTCCCCCTGCACTTTCCAGCCAGACCAGAGTGCCTTAAGGGCTGATTCTGAGGTTGGAGTGCTACTTAAAGTGATTGTCATTCTGTGAATCTGCTGTGTGGACTGCTTCCTGTGTTGGAGCCTTCATTCCTTTTTAATTCTGTCTATTATTGTTTCCAAACACTTAATCCTATTGATATAATCACTTTAATGCTTCATCCTATCTATATGGTCACTTTACCACTTATTCCTATCCATTTGATCTTTTTTTTAAAAGAAATATTTATTTATTTGAAAGTCAAAGTTACACAAAGAGAGGAGAGGGAGAGGGAGAGGGAGAGAGAGAGAGAAAGTCTTCCTTCCGATGATTCACTTCTCAATTGGCCGCAATGGCTGGAGCTGCGCCGATCCAAAGCCAGGAGCCAGGAGCTTTTTCCGGGTCTCCTGTGCAGGTGCAGGGGCTCAAGCACTTGGGTCATCTTCTACTGCTTTCCCAGGCCATAGCAGAGAGGTGGATCAGAAGTAGAGCAGCCAGGCCTCGAACCGGCGCCCATATGGGATGCCTGTGCTTCAGGGCAGGGTATTAACCCATTGCCCCACAGCGCGAGCCCCTCCAGTTGGTCTTTATAACACTTATGCTGCTATTTTTATCAGCCAGCATAAGGGATATTGGAGTCCTATGGCTAGTTGTTAAGCTATGCCCTTAGAAGTAAGTCCATAGAATGTATGTAGGACTGTACAGCTTTGCAGTTGTGAACTTCATACATTTCATAATTACAACTTTATGATCTTGGAAATTTCTCCCACCCTCCTACCCACACTCCCATCACCTTTTCTCTTCCCTTTCTTATTCTCACGTTTATTCTTTTTATTAAAGAAAACATTTCTGAAGCCTTTATTTACAAAAGCTTTAAAAACAAGTAATACTCTCTGTTTTGCAAATTATGTTTTGTTTAAAAAGGACCACCCAGTTACAGTATTACCAGGAATAAAGAATGTACAGGGGGGGCCGGTGCCGCGGCTCACTAGGCTAATTCTCCACCTAGTGGCACTGGCACACCGGGTTCTAGTCCCGGTCGGGGCGCCGGATTCTGTCCCGGTTGCTCCTCTTCCAGGCCAGCTCTCTGCTGTGGTCAGGGAGTGCAGTGGAGGATGGCCCAAGTGCTTGGGCCCTGCACCCCATGGGAGACCAGGAGAAGCACCTGGCTCCTGCCATGGGATCAGCGCAGTGTGTCGGCCGCAGCGTGCCAGTGGCGGCGGCCATTGAGGGGTGAACTAATGGAAAAGGAAGACCTTTCTCTCTGTCTCTCTCTCTCACTGTCCACTCTGCCTATCAAAAAGAAAATTAAGGCCAGATTTTACCTGAATGCATTTCTGTTTATTGAGATCTGAGATAGGAATGGTCATACTTAGTACTGAAAGGCAAGAAACAGAATGGGCTATGAAAGGGGGGAAAGTATTGTCTATTGTTCAAGGGATTCAACCAGAGATAAAAGCTACATACAAGCACCTGTGCAGCTCAGATAAAATAAAGGGACTGTTTCAAGTCATGACTGCTTGTTGGCTTCCTCTTCACATGCATTCCCTGTGCCATTCTGAACATAGGATGAACCAGAACCAAGGCCATGGAAATGACCACAGTATTTGGCATCATCAATATGATCTTCAAAGAACATTTCTCTCTCTCTCTCTCTCTCTTTTTTTTTTTTTTTTGTGACAGGCAGAGTGGACAGTGACAGAGAGAGACAGAGAGAAAGGTCTTCCTTTTCTGTTGGTTCACCCCCCAATGGCTGCTGTGGCCAGTGCACTGCGCTGATCCAAAGCCAGGAGCCAGGTGCTTATCCTGATCTCCCATGTGGGCGCTCAAGCACCTGGGCCATCCTCCACTGCACTCCCGGGCAACAGCAGAGAGCTGGCCTGGAAGAGGGGCAACTGGGACAGAATCCGGCGCCCTGACTGGGACTAGAACCCAGGGTGCCAGTGCCGCAGGTGGAGGATTAAGCTATTGAGCCACAGCGCCGGCTCTCATTTTTAAAAAGGCCATTCCTGTGCGTAATGAATCAGATCCTGCCTGATACTGTGGTCTCATCTGTTCCAGCTCTAACTGTTCATCAACTTCCTGCAATCTGCTGTCAAATTAAATTTAAAATTAAACTGCCAAGTTGAAGTTCCTGGAGGGTATTCTCCTTGTTCATTCATAAAGGTCAGTCCTAGCTGAATTATCTTTAACAAATCTGCATTATACCGCAGTAGTCGGTACTGATAGTCAGCATTGCTCCTGAATTCGCCAATAGGTCTTGCAACCACACTTGGAAACTCGGTGTCCATAACAATGTAATTACATTTTCGGATAACTTGATGAATTTTCTTCATTTCTTCATCCAGGTTACAAGCTCAAACTTCACAAATTCTTTGGTTATGATCTACAGTTAATGCTGGTATAGTGAGGGCTCAAGAGAGACTAGATGCCAAGCATCAAAATGCTATACTTGATTGAAGATTTGTTTTTAAAAAACTTTATCCTTTATTTATGTACTTGTGTCACAGAGCTTGCGCTCCTCCTCCTCGCCTTAGAGAGCACTCTGTGGTTTCGGTGGTGGCGTTAGTGGAGGTGGCGGCAGCAGGTGCCCCATAGACACCTCTTGCCCAGCAAGGGGGAAAGGAAGCTGGAGCTGTGCTGCACCACGATGTGGTGTAGCTTCTCTCGGGTCCTACTCTTATTCTTTACTAAGATCTATTTTCAGTTGACTTACACATATATGATTAACTATGTTAAGTATAATGTTCAATGAATCATATGAAGTAGAAAAAGATAAGGAAAATATTGGGGCTGGCACTGCAGTATAGCAGGTAAAGTCACCGCCTACAGTGCGGGCATCCCATATGGGCACAGGTTTGAGCCCAGCTGCTCCACTTCCAATCCAGCTCTCTGCTATAGCCTGGGAAGGCAGTGGAAGATGGCTCAAGTTTTACTTCCTCCTTCCCAATTTGTGTCCCTTTGATTTCTTCTTCTTGCCTAATGGCTCTGGTTAAAACTTCTAGGACGATATTAAATAGCAATGGTGAGAGTGGGCATCCCCGTCTGGTTCCAGATCTAAGGGGAAATGCTTCCAACTTTTCCCCATTCAACATGATGCTAGCAGTGTACTAATTGCCTTGATTGTGTTGAGGAATGTCCCTTCTATACCCAATTTACTTAGAGTTTTCATCATGAAAGGGTATTGTATTTTATCACATGCTTCCTCTGTACCTATTGAGATAATCATATAGTTTTTGTTCAACAGTTTGTTAATGTACCATATTGATTGATTCTCGAGTGTTGAACCATCCCTGCATACCAGGGATAAATCCTACTTGGTCTGGGTGGATGATCTTTCTGATGTGTTGTTGGATTCAGTTGGCTAGAATTTTTTTTTAAAGATTTATTTATTTTTACTTGAAAGTCAGAGTTACACATAAAAGAGGAAGAGAGAGAGAGAGAGGTCTTCCTTCTGCTGGTTTACTCCCCAGTTGGCCACCAATGGCCAGAGTTGTGACAATCTGAAGCCAGGAGCTAGGAACTTCCTCTGGGTCTCCCACGTGGAAGCAGGGGCCCAAGGGCTTGGGCCATCCTCCACTGCTTTCCCAGGCCATAGTATAGAGCTGGATAGGAAGTGGAGCAGTCGGGCCTCAAATCAGCACCCATATGGGATGCCGGAACTGTAGGCAGCAGCCTTACCTGCTATGACATAGCACTGGCCTCAATTGGCTAGAATTTTATTGAGGATTTTTGCATCTGTTTATCAGGGAAATAGACCTGTAGTTCTCTTTCTCTGTTGCATCATTTTCAGATTTAGGAATTAAGGTGATGGTGGCTTCATAGAATTTGGGAGGATTCCCTCTCTTTAAATTGTTTTCAATAACTTGAGAAGAATTAGAGTTAGTTCTTTAAATGTCTGGTAGAATTCAGCAGTGAAACTGTCTGATCCTAGGCTTTTCTTTATTGGGAGGGCCTTTATTACTGATTCAGTTTCCATCTTGGTAATGGGTCTGTTTAGGTTTCCTGTGTCTTCATGGCTCAATTTAGGTAGGTTGTATGTGTCCAGAAATCTATCGATTTCTGGGTTTACCAGTTTGTTGGCATATAGCTCTTTGTAGTGTTTTCTGATGATTCTTTTTATTTCTGTGGTATCTGTTGTTACATTTCCTTTTTCATCTCTAATTTTATTGATTTGGGTATTTTCTCTCCTTTTTTTTTGGTTAGTTGGGCCAAATGTCATGTCAATTTTGTTTATTTTTTAAAAAAACCAGCTCTTTGTTTTGCTGATCTTTTGTATTTTTTTTGGTTTCACTTTTGTTGATTTCTTCTCTAATTTTTATTTTTTATTTTCTCCTACTAGTTTCGGGTTTGGTTTACTGTTGTTTTTCTAGATCCTTGAAATGAGTTGATAGCTCATTTATTTGGTGCTTTCCAATTTCTTGATGTAGGCACCTACTGCTATTAACTATCCTTTTCATACTGCTTTTTCTGTATCCCATAAATTTTGATATGTTGTGTTGCCATCTTCATTTATTTCCAGAATTTTTTTTAATTCTCTTTTGATTTCTCTATGACCCACTGTTCATTCAGGAGCATGTTGTTCAGTCTCGATGTGTTTGCATATGTTCTAGAGATTCCTGAGTTGCTGATTTCCAGCTTCATTCCATTGTGGTCTGAGAAGATGCATGGTATGATTTTGATTTTTTTGAATTTGCTGAGACTTGCTTTATGGCCTAGTATGTGGTCAATCCTGGAGGAAGTACCATGCACTGCTGAGAAGAATGTGTATTCTGCAACTGTAGTATGAAAAGTTCTGTAGATATCTGTTTGGCACATTTGGTCTATAGTGTCAATCATATCTGCTTTTTCCTTGTTGATTTTCTATCTGGTTGATCTGTCCATTGCTGAAAGTGGTGTACTGAAATCCCCCAATACTACTGCATTGGAGTTAAGTCTCCCTTTAACCCCTTAGCATTTCTTTTAAATAGCCAAGTGTCCTGTAATTATGTGCATATGTGTTTACAATAGTTACATGTTCCTGTTGAATTGATCCTTTAATCATTATATAGTGCCCTTCTTTGTCTCTTTTAACAGTTTTTGTGTTAAAGTCTATTTTATCTGATATTAAGATGGGTACACCAGCTCTTTTTTGGTTTCTGTTGGCATGGAATATCTTTTTCCATCCTTTCATTTTCAGTCCACATGCATCTTTGTTGGTGAGATGAATTTCTTGTAGACAGCAAATAGATGGGTTTTGTTTTCTAATCCACTCAGCCAGTCTGTGTCTTTTAACTGGGGAGTTGAGGCTATTTACATTCAGGGTGGCTATTGATAAGTAAAGACTTTGGTCTGCCATTTTTCCAAAAATATTCCTGTTTTTTACTTTGAATTTCCTTTGAACTTTTACTGAGAGTTTTTCTTCCTTGACTTTCTTTCTTAGCGATGAACATGTTTCTGTTTTTCTGTGTGCAACAACACATCCTTAAGCATCTTTTGTAGAGCTGGACGAGTGATGACAAATTCTTTCAATTTCTGTTTGTTATTGAAGGTCTTCATTTCACCTTCATTCACAAATCAGAGCTTTGCAGGGTATAATATTCTGGGATGAGAGTTTTTTTCTCTTAAGACTTGGACTATATCTCGCCATTTTCTCCTAGCCTGTAGGGTTTCTTATGAGAAGTGTGCTGTGAGTCTAATTGAAGATCTTCTGAAAGTAATCTGCGTTTCTCTCATGCACATAGAGTCTTTTCTTTCTGTTTCACTGTGGTGAGTTTGACTACAATGTGTTGTGGCAAGGATCTTTTCTGGTCATATCTATTAGGAGTTCTGTGTGCTTCTTGTACTTTGACATCCCTGTCTTTCTCCAAAGCAGTGAAGTTTTCTGCTATTGTTTCCCTAAAAAGGCCTTCTAATCCTTTCTCTCTGTCCATGCCTTCAGGAACTCCTAAGACCATATGTTGGGTCATGTGATGGTATCCTATAGATTCCCAACAGTGTTTTTTAGTTTTCTAATTTCTTCTTCTTGTTTTTGATCTGACTGTATACTTTCCTGTGATTTGTCTTCTCAGTCAAATATTCTTTCTTCTGCTTCACCGATTCTGTTGTTAAGCCTTTCCATTGCATTTTTATGTGTTCTATTGAATTTTTTATTTCTAAAATTTTATTTTGATTTCTCTTTAAGATTTCAGTTTTGTGGGAGAAATTTGCTTTCCTGTCAAGTATGGATTTCATTAGTTTGTGCATTTCCTTCTGATTACTTCTCTAAGTAATCCTATGATCAATTTTTCGAATTCATTCTGGCATTTCTACAGTCTCTTCATCTTCACATTGTAGTACTGAAGTGTTCTTTTGGGGGCATCATGTTGTCTTCCTTATTATTATTTCTTGGTTGCCGCATTTATTATTTGGCATTTGTGGAGATACTCATTTTCTTCTTCTTTTTTTTTCCCTGTGGCAGCTTTTATCTTTGGACTATGCCGCTCTGGATTAGTGGAGTGTCTGCTTTCTCAGTGAATACCCTGTGGTGTGTGCTGTGTGTGGCCAGGGAGCTCTATTCAGTGCTTCAGGGTGAAGGGAGCATCCAAGCTGACACTCAAGTTGGGTGTGGTAAAGATGGGGATGTATGTTCTGCTCTATTGGCATAGTCCCAGCTCACCTCCTCTCCCCAGAGGAGAACAGTGCCTGGGCGCTAGCCCCACTGAGTATAATATTAATCTGCACTCGCAGAATAACCACACACAAGGTCTGCAGACTTGGTGTAAGCACAGATTGCACAGCAATGACCCTCACCAGGGAATCAGGGAGTCCTGAGCGTGGGGAACCTCCTACAGTGGCTGCCCAAAGTCCCAGCCACACCCTGAGCCCTTCCACGCTGGCTCATTGTTTTCACAGTCCCAGCACACAAGCCTCCCACAGTCACAAGCACCTGGACCCCTGTCAGTCCTCCCCACCAGACTCAGGCGTCTCTGCTCGGCTGGTTCCTGGGTGTGTCCAAAATGGTGCTCACCCTCTATGGCTTGTTAGAGGGCATCACTGCAGGATGACTGGGGAGAGAGAAACGTGCTCTCCCCCATGTTTTTGGCTCCTGTAGTTGGCAGGTGCACTATCCCCCACAGGGCTCCAAGCCAGGAGTCCCTCCAGGATCTTTTTGCAGCTTTATCACCAGTGGATTGGGCTGCTGCTGTCTGGTCTCACCTCATTCCGTGGCTGGTGCTGAGCTTCTCAGCTGCTGGGGTTGAGTTGTGTCTGTACACACCCTCCACTTATGTCCACAGTGTCCATCTAATGCAGTTTCCTCTGCCATTTTTTTCATAACTGTTCCCTGAGACTGCAGTCTGTCTACTTTTTAAAAAAATGTCTTCTAGACTAGAGCCATAAGCTCCCTCCCTATTCCACCATCTTAATCCAATCTCTCTAGAATTTTATAATAAGTATTTGCCAATAACTTTATGAAACTCTCTCATATAGTTTATTGGAAAGAGTATGGGTTTCGTTGTTAGAAAGTTGGGGACTAAATTTATTAAGGGCACAATCTGTGGCAGTTATTCCTGTGCCATAATTTCCTTTTCTATAAAATGAGCATGAAGATAGCATTTTCAAGGATTATAAAGAACACAGGGGATAATTTTGAAATAATTTAGACTTTACAGAAGAGTCCCAAGAACTTCCATATGTACTTTGCTCAAACTAATTGTTACCATTTTATCATATTTGTTCCTTCTCTTTCTCTTTTTCTTACTGCATTCATGGACCCTCATATTATGTGTGTGTGTATGTGTGTGCATGTGAGATTTAGGTAGAATGTCTCTTTTTGCCTAATATTTAAGTACTTCAGTAATTCTAAGAACAAATGGCTTTCATTTATATGACCACACTGAGTATCACACTCAGATTTATGGTGGAGTTACCATTATCTGATCAAGGGTTCATATTCCAGTTTTTCCAATTTTCCTTAATGGAAAATATTTTCCCTAATCCACAATCAAGTCTAGGTTCATGCATTGCATTTAGTTGTTGTGATTCTATCATCTTAGACCTGTAACAGTTCCTCAGTCTTTGTTTGTCATTCATGCCTTTGTCGTATTTAAGAATCCTGAGTTGGAAAAGGCCCATGAGAGTCTCACAGGCATGGGAAGCCATGACACAGTGGCAAAAACAACCTGAATGAAAGATCCTGGTGAACAAGACCCCAGTGGAAGGAACAGGCCATCAAGGAGGGAGGTGCCTTTCTCTGAAGGGAGGAAGGAACCTCCAGTGTGATATGGCCTTGACTAAACAAGTTCAGAGCTGGTGAACTCAAGGGGCTTCCATAGCCTAGACAGCTCATAGCAAGAGTCTCGGGTGATTGCTGATGTCATAAATAAGAGTGCCAATTGTTAAATCAACAACGGGAGTCACTGAGTACAGGCTCCCTATGTAGGATCTCTGTCTTTAATGTGTTTTACTATGAGAATTGAAGACTACACTACTAGTCGAACAATGCCCTATACCTTGTGCAGTTGTGTGAGTGCGGCCTGTTGAAATCCTTGCTTAGTGTATACTAAGTTGATCTTCTGTATATGAAGGTAATTGAAAATGAAACTCGATGAAGGGCGGGATGGGAGAGGGAGTGGGAGAGGGGAGGGCCACGGGAGGGAGGGAGGTTGGGGGGGAGCCACAACGATACAAAAGTTTCACTTTGTAAATTCATATTTATTAAATAAAATCAATGCAAAGTAAAAAAAAAAAAAAGAATCCTGAGTTGGGTTTGCCTGCCATTTCTTCAAGATTAGATTTAGGTCATGCATTCTTGGCAGGCATACTAAATTATTGATGCTTCGCATCCTTCAATATATCAACAGTATATAACTTAAAAGACTTTCCATAAAGTAGATAGATAGTCACTATATTTCACCTTATTGTTACATCTTTGATTAAGATCAATATCAGCATCTTTAGGAAACAGTACAGAATGAATCAATTTAGTAAATGCAACTTTTAAAAAAGCATTTTATGTATGCGTTTGTCATAAAGTCGATGACAAAACCTGAAACAACAGTAGTGTTACCTAATACTGACCATTCCAAGAAGCAAATAATAAGAGGTGTTCCCAGATTTAGTAGGAATGTTTCAAGAAAACCATTTGGAGAAATCTTTTTGTATCACTTGAGTTGAAGAGAGGCCGTGATGTTTGACTCACACTGCAAAGTCTTAGGGCGATAGTTAGTGATCTGAGCTCTACGGTCTTGGAGCAGAGTGAGGGAAGCTGTCTCTGCTGTAATCCATTCTGAGTTCTAGCACATGAGGTGACAAGAGGAACTTGATTTTCTCATGAGTCTGTGAAGCTCTACAGGGGGGAATGAGCTTGGGTTGCTTGGGAAGGGACCATGGACCATGATCAGAAGGATTGAGCCTAATGGAGGGGTGGGCCTCAGGAAACTAGTGACTGAAGTTGAGTTTTAAGTGCAGAGCGAGGGAAGCATGGCCTGGGTCAAGGGACTTGTAGGCAAGAGATCTCCTGTGATGGAAATCATCTCTGAAAAAGCCACAACACAACCACTCCAGGAAAGAAATAATTGCCATTTAGACAGCATCTGGATTCCAGTACCAGAGTTTAGAGTCTAAATATACTGTGAGAGAATATTTTTACTTACTCTTACCTTTTTTTCACTTACCTCATTCCATTCCCCGAAAGGTCCCAAGTGAACCAGCAATGGAGTGAAGGAGAAAATGGAACAAGATCTGGAGATGAATCCAAGCAATCCATATTCTCTCATAATAGGTACCCAAGCCAGAAGTAGGCCAGAGCTCAGAGAAGAGAAAAATTTTCAATTTGATGAGAATAGAATTGTAATTACTGTACTTGACTAGATTATTTTTAATACCTGGAAAAAGTAGATTGAGTCTAAGATGTTATTGTTGTTAATGGGCTCCATTTTTTTTTTAGAGATTTTATTTATTTACTTGAGAGGTAGAGTTACAGACAGTGAGAGAGAGAGACAGAGAGAGAGGTCTTCCATCCATTGGTTCAATTCCCAAATGGCCACAACGGCTGGTGCTGTGCTGATCTGAAGCCAGGAGCCACATGCTACTTCCTGGTCTGCCATGTGGGTGCAGGAGCCCAAGGACTTGGGCCACCTCCCACTGCTTTCCCAATCCGTAGTAGAGAGCTGGACCGGAAGTACAGCAGCTGGGACTAGAACCGGCACCCATATGGCATGCCGGTGCCGCAGGCGGAGGATTAACCTTCTGTGCCATGGCACCAGCCCCCAATTATTTTTATATTCCACCAGAAAAATATCCTTTTAATTATGAGATATCATTAAAATTTAGATTTCATAGATGAGATGCTAAAATGGAAAACTATATTCATCTTAGACTAGATGAACATGTTATCCTTCTGAGGGTGATAGGAAAGGCTGTGAAAATTCTGTTACTCGACTTACCACTAATACCTGAGTGTCACACCTGCAATGATGGTCAAAATCCAGTTCAGTTGGATAGTCAGATAGTTGACTCTTGACAACTGCATAGAGAGAATCTTGACCAAGACTGTTGGGGAAATCCACAGGGACCTTTGATAGTCTACTAAAGGCTCATCAGGGGCAATCACAGCACCAGTGGCAGATACGCTGTCATGCCCTCTCTGAGGGACCAATGAGCTTTCCCTCAGATATTCTCCCTGTCTCTCGTAGGAAGTTCCTGGCTGGAGAAATTCCCAAAAATGGGTGGGCTAAAGATAGAGGACTTGAGAGCTGCTTGGTCTTCCCAGGGCTTTAAAGACCAATGTCAGCTTGTGTGTTAGCTGTCTATCATCCATCTATCTATTTTAGAGGCGGTAGGTGATTGTAATGAGTCGTCATCAAACAATAATATAACCTAGAGATCTCTTGAGCTTATTTAAAAAATCAATAACAAATAGCTTCAAGATATTGAAATAAAACAGCCTAGAAGCACTTTTTTTGCCATGTGTTTTTATTTCCTTCATGTTTTTAAAAATTCAGATTTAATTTTTTTAGTTTTTAAGTTTCAATATAGCTCACAGATAAAATTCTAATAATATATAATATTCCCTTTCTCCCTTCTATTCCTCCCATCTCCTCCTTCCCCCTTTCCCCATTCTCTCCTTCACTTTTTTTTTTGACAGGCAGAATGGACAGTGAGAGAGATAGACAGAGAGAAAGGTCTTCCTTTGCCGTTGATTCACCCTCCAATGGCTGCTGCGGCTGGCACACTGCAGCTGGCGCACTGTGCCGATCCGAAGCCAGGAGCCAGGTGCTTCTCCTGGTCTCCCATGCGGGTGCAGGGGCCCTAGCACTTGGGCCATCCTCCACTGCCTTCCCGGGCCACAATAGAGAGCTGGCCTGGAAGAGGGGCAACTAAGACAGAATCTGGCACCCCGACCGGGACTAGAACCCAGTGTGCTGGCGCTGCAAGGTGGAGGATTAGCCTATTGAGCTGTGGCGCCGGCCTCTCCTTCACTTTTGAGATAACATATCTTTAATTTGCATTGCAGTCAAGGGATTAATACCCCATTAAATAAAGAGTCCAACAAGGAAAAAAACCAAAAAGACGACAGTTCAGCAGAAATATAGGCAAGGGCTATATGCAATAATCAAATGGAAGAATGACCATTTCACCCATGCACAGTAAATCTCAAAGAAATCACAGATCATTAAAACTCTAGTAACATAACATTCTTAACTATTAGTTTGACAAGGGTATAAAACAAAGTTTGACAAAGCTATATTTGTGGCATGTGGTTTGAATGTTACTTAATCTTGATAGCTGAGGAGCCCCTGACAGTGCCAGAAAATTGCTTATAGTTAATTAAAGTCTTACCACAGTTCTTACCACCATTCCTTCTGTGTATTCCCTCCCAGCCCTGCCCTTTGGGGGCATGCTGAAATCCTAATTTATTTAGTCAACCTAGTCTGAGAAACAGATAAGCTCTGCATTTGTGATTACAAATTTAGATTATTTCTGCAACATCTTTGTTAATATGTTATCCCCAAAAGCCCATATTCCAGACTCATAAATCAGTCAATAAGAAAAGCACTGATGTACACCTGCTGTACACCTTTGATAAACGCATGCGATGGAGGAGTTAGCTGTTCTAAACAAGCAGAAAAATATTTCAAGGAAATATGCAGAGGAAATTCTCAGTTCCCCGAAATTATGTAAATGTAAAGCTTTGGTCTCATTGAGCTAGTTGTTTTGCATTTTCTTCTCCTATCTGTGTGACATTGCTTTCCCAAATGGAGAACTATAACCTTTTTAGTTATTAAAATCAATACAATGACACAAGGAAAAGACATCTGCATTTTATACCCTGAGAGCATCAGGGGATACAGTGTTTCCTGTTTCATGAATTTACCAGTCCTATTCCAGTTCTTTCCTAGAATGTATTCCTGCATTGTAGATTCACCCCCTCTTCTGTAATTTCTGCTTCCATTCTCTGCATTATTTACTGGGCAAAGTTTTTGAAAGGCAGCTACAGAGTCTGTCTCTCTATGCTCATCACAGAATTCCACTACAATCATCAACATGAGGCAAATTTGTGTGGTATTCTCACCAACAACACCTGTGGGAGAATGAAGGAAATAGGGTTGGGCAGAGAGAAGACTTGAAATGTGAATTAGGTGGGTGTTTGTCACAGTAGTTAAGATGCCAGTTTGGTTGCCTGCATCCTATACCTGAGTGCCTGATCAGAATCCTGGCTACTCTGCTTCTGATCCAGCATCCTGCTCATGGTGGCGATGGCTGCGGTGGGTCAGGCTGAAGGCAGGAGCCAAGAACTCTGTCCTGGTCTCCCACGTGGGTGGCAGGGGCCCATGCACTTGAGTCATCTTCCATTGCTTTCCCAGGTGCATAAGCAGGAAGCTGGATTGGAAGCGGGATTTGAACTAGCACTTTGATATGGGATGCTGCCAGCATCGTAAATGATGGCTTCTGATGCCAGCCACAAGTTTAAAAAAATTATTATAAAAAGACACATGAAACAGTCGCAACAAAGTCATCATAATATCCCACAGGTGCCTTGGGTAACTTTAGATGGTACCTCCAGAATCCTTCCAGTATGAGGCAAGGGAACTGGGCCTTTATTCCTCATCTGGATGCAGATTGGCTCTAGGGATGACGCATGACCTTGGAAAAGGCAACTTCAGTAGGCTAGGCGCAGCTCCCAGAGAATGATTCAGCTGGGAGCGTTCAGCTGCTGCCAACACTCACTCAAACTGCGAGGAAAATGTGCTTCAATCATAAATGCCAGGGTTTGTGTGTCACTTACTACAATACTCAACACGTATCATTAAACAAATTGCATCATAGTCCAGTCATTTCTCCAGTGACTTGTGTTTCTGATTTCACATATGTACGTGGAATATTTTTAGAAACATTTTTAAGGTACCAGTTGTTATGTAACTACTGGGTTTCTGTATGAATTGTATTTTACATATTCTTTTTTGTCTCTCCAGTGTGATTTGCTTGAAGGAATGCTGAAAGAAAAGACCTCTGTCCTTATCAGAGCTCTGCCACTAACAAGTCATTTTACATTTTTGTCTTCAGTTTTCTCATCTGCAAATTGCTGAAGATGGTATTCTGGCTGATTTTTGCAGGGTTGTTGTGTACAAGAACCATAAAGATGCTTGTCAAAAATTTGTAAATGTGGGTGAAGATGAGCGTGGAGAACTGTCGCTGTGGGAGTTCTCGGTTGGCTGGAGTCTGTTGGCGTGAGCGGTCAAGTGCTGGGGGAACAGAGATGGATGGGGTAAGAGCTTGCAGAGGGAAGAGGTGAAGAAGAAAGGTGGCATTTTCTCGAGGTGCTGAAGACCACGTTAGCTCAGGTTGGCTTGACTAAAGCAAATATAAAGCAGAACAAAACAAAACACAGAAGACATACACAAACCAGCTGACTGAACTGTATACATTAAATACACTATTATGCAGCCTAAAACATGTTCTCCCTCCACTTCTGCCCCCAGCTAAAGAGTTGTATTCCTGGGAGACAAGGAAAACTATTGTATTTGTGGAGTTCTGGAGGTTCTTGGCTACAAACTAAGATCTCTCACCACCTTAACAGCACTTTGACTCAACTTTTTCATCCGAAAGCAGGTGGGTGTTCATTTCTAAGTCTTTCTTGATCATGCTCTCTCTTTTTGTTGTGGTCGTGGTTGCTTTAGTCTCATTTTTAATCTTTTCCCGTGACAGCCCCTCTCAGTCCCTGTCCTGAAAGTAAGTTATCATCCCTTAGGTCAGAGTGGAGTTAGCATGGACTTCCCCCAGACACTACCCACAGTAGCGGAAATGTTTCCTTTGAATTCTCACCTTTATCAACTCTGATAGCACAGTCTTGGTTTTGGTTTGAAAACTGGAGAAAACTGTCATGCGGTCAACTCCAATGCAGTATACTTGGCTGATTTCTAACCAGAGGCATTCCCAGCTGGCTGGCCACATGGAGACTGGGTTTCCTTTCTGCCCTGGAGACTTAGCTGTTGCATGTTTTGTTTGCTTCTTTTGATTCTTCCTTCCAACAACCTGTCCACATATCCTGCCATTCATCCATGTATTTCCTCTTTTCTGGTCAGGAGGCCAGCTTGGGTTGCACTGTGAATTTCATATTCTCTCCTGCAGCCTGTTTGTGTGGGTCGGAGGTAGATGAACACTGCTTTCAGCTTCAATGCCTTGCTCTTGGGACTCGTACCTTTTCTGGTTTGGCTTCCATCTCCAGGAGTTGGTGGCTGGCCAGGATAATTATTACAGAGCGGAGGGGCAGATGGGGTCAGGCCTCCATTGTGCTTTCTCTTATTTTAATATTCACTGATTGTGTGAATCCAGCACACAATCCTGACCTTACCAACAAAATATTTGGTTTTATCTGTAAGGCACACACCAGTGCCTAGATTTTCGCTGACATGGACCGTGACAAATAGGTTCTCCAAATCAAAGGAATTTTTTTTTCATCCTGGATAGCCAGACAGCTCTGCCTTACTTGTCCCCTTGATTTGTTTTTTCTTTTTAAAAGATGTCTTTATTTATTTCAAAGGCAGAGTTACAGAGAGAATGGGAGAGGAGAGAGACAGAGACAGAGAGAGATATCTTCCATCCACTGATTAATTCTCCAAATGGCTGCAATGGGTGGGGCGGGGCCAAACTGAAACTTTGGTCTCCAAAGGACTTGGGCCATCTTCTGCTGCTTTCCCAGGTACATTAGCAGGGAGCTGGATCAGAAGTGGAGTAGCTGGACTTGAACCGGCACTCATGTAGGATACTCCCCTCTTGGTAGGCTGGGGACCTTACCTGTGTACCCAATGCATTCTATACTGTATTTTCACTTTCTTTGCTGATAGACACCACAAAGACAAACCTTCTTTTGTTCATCATTATATTCTGAGTCTGGAACACAGAAATATCAGTGAATAGTGCTCACCAATGAACTAACTATGGAAAGTGTGAGCTCTCTCCAGGTTTCCTGGGAAGAAGGACAAGCTTTTCTGGGCACCTTCCACCCAGGGCTCTGTGGCTTACTGTCAGGCAGTGTTGAGAGTAAGTTTGGTGTTGGGTTTTTATATGTGATTTTGCTGCTCTGTTGCTTCTCTCCATCCTTAGCACTTGCTTTGCTATTCCTGGAACCCGTCAGGAGCAATCTTTTCCAATAAGGGAAATGTGATATGCATTGGCTAAAGATGATCCAGAGGAAATGGCAGGAAGAAGCGTGCTTTCTTCTCCTGTCTGTCTGTATCCAGTAACACAGGAGGTGTGTGCTCAGCGTTGTGTCCATGGCTGGCAGGCTCCTGTCCAAGCCTTTATTCTTTCTTTCTCTGTCTGTTTCCCTCTTAATCTCTTTCCTGCCTTATCTCTTGCTAATTAAAAAAAAAAAAAAAAACTACTGCAACTTCCATACTTAAAGGATCACTAACATGTGGCTTAGGTGGTTTTATCACTGATGTCATAAATAAGAGTGTCAATTGTTAAATCAACAACAGGAGTCACTGTGCACTTCCTCCCCACGTAGGACCTCTGTCCTTAATGTGTTGTACTTTGAGAATTAACGGTAAAACTAGTCTTCAAATAGTACTTTATACTTTGTGTGTCTGTGTGGGTGCAAACTGTTGAAATCTTCACTTAGTATAGAATTGATCTTGTATATATAAAGATAATTAAAAATGAATCTTAATGAAGAATGAGATGGGAGAGGGAGTAGGAGGTGGGATGGTTTGGGGGTTGGAGAACTGCTATAATCCAAAAGTTGTACTTATGGAATTTATATTTATCAATTAAAAGCTTTCTATAAAAAAAGAAAATTTAGATTACTGCAAAAATCCCTGCTAATGTACCTGGGAAAGCAGCAGAAGATGGTCCAAGTTCTTGGGAGTCCTTAAAGAAGCTCCTGGCTCCTAGCTTCACCTGGCTCAACCCTGCCCATTGCAGCCATTTGGGGAATGATTCAGGAGATGGAAGAGCCCTATCCCTTCCCCCTTTGTGACTCTGCCTTTCAAATAAATAAATAAATAAGTATTTAAAAAAACAAAAAGAAAAAAGAAATCAACGGCATAAGCAAGGCAGAGTTGTCTGGCTGCACGGAAAAAACAAAACCACTGGTTTGGAGCACATATCTGGTGTGGTCCATGTCAGTGAAAGTCTAGGCCTTACAGATAGAAGCAAGCATGCTGTTGGTAAGGTCAGGACTGAGTGCTGGATTCACACAACCAGTAAATCTTGAAAAGAGAAAGCACCAGGCGTGCCTGACCTCATCTGCCCTGCTGCTCTGTGCTAATTTCTTCCACTTAAGCTCTGTGACTCCTACGTAGTGTGAGCTCCTGAAAGTCATGGCTCCTCCGCACACTCTTTCACACTGACTCCATATGTAGAATAGAATACCTTCTGTACAGTAAGGCTGGTTTAGTGATTGAAATGGTTTATTCTTCTAAACTTGTGTCTAGCAAACACAAGTCACTAGTCTGATGGGACATGCAGCTCTTGTGACTGAGGGACTGCGTTGATTGCATTTCACTTCAGTTAGTCTATGCTTAAGGAGCCACAGTGGCTAGTTGTTAGAGCATTGAATATCACGGTATTAGAAGTTTGTCTATTTCTGTTACTTTTTCCAAAGAACAAACTTGTTTGTTTCTTTCTTTTTGATTTCATTTGCTTCTTCTCTTTCTTTATAATTTCTTCCTACTTTCTGCATTGTTGTCTTTGGTTTGTTTCTCTTGTTCTTTTTCTAACTTCTTAACTTGGAAGCTTATCATTAATTTTCAACTTTTTTTTCTAATTGTAAATATTTAAAGCTGTAAATTCCCTCTAAAATGTACTTTATTATGTTCCAGAAATTTTAATCTATAATATTTTAATCATCTTTACTGAGATTTAATTTACAAAATTAAGATATCTTTTAAATTTACATTTTAAAAGATTCAATATGATTTATAGATACAAGTCTAAGAACATAATGGCATTCCCTTCCTCCCTACCTCCCATCTTCTCTTAATCTACTTTTTTTTTTTTAGATAACATATTTTAAATTCACATCACAGAGAAAAGGCTTACTATGCATCAGATTAGAAGTTTAGCAAGTAAAAAGCCAAAATTCCCTAGTTTAGTGGGAATATAGACAATAGCTATAAACAATAATTGAATGGGAAAATGACCATTTCACCCATATACACTTTTTTGGTCAATTAGTCATTCATAATTTCTTTCTTTCTTTTTCTTTTAAGTTTTTTTTTTATATGAAAGACAGAGTTACAGAGAGAGGTGGAGACAGAGAGAGGTATTCCATTAGCTGGTTCACTCCCCAGATGGCCGCAATGGCTGGAGTGGAGCCAATCCGAAGCCAAGAGCCAGAAGCTTCCTCCAGGTCTCCCACGTGGGTGCAGGGGCCCAAGGACTTGGGCCGTTCTCTACTGCTTTCCCTGGCCATAGCAGAGAGCTGGATTGGAAGAGGAGCAGCTAGGACTAGAACCGGCACCCATATGGGATGCCGGCACTTCAGACCAGGACTTTAATCTGCTGCACCACAGTGCCAGCCCCCATAATTTCTTTCGGTGAAATAGAACCAATGGCAATGTAACATCTAAATATTTCCTGTTCAGTCACAAGTTGATAATTAAGTTCATTTAAACGTTAAGCCATTTCTTCTCAATAGTTTATGCATAAGGATAACTGTATGCAGAATGCAATGCAAATAACTACAGGTTACATTTTTTTTGTACTCTATTAGGTACCGCAGACCAGGAAAATGTATGGCATTTATCTTTCTGAAACTGCCTTATTTAAATAAGTATAATGGTTTCAGGTTGTACCCATTTTGCTGTGAAAGACAGGATTTCATTCTTGTTTCTTGCTTAGTAATGTATATGTGGTGTTAGTAGTGTATTAAAGTATATGTGTATATAGTAATGTGTATGTAGTATTAGTAGTGTACATGTACCACATTTTCTTTATCCAGTCGTTTGATGGACATCTGGACCAATTCCATATCATAGCTGTTGTAAGTTGAGCTGCAGTAAACATGGTGGTATAGATAACTCTTTCATATGCTGACTTTATTTCCTTTGGGAAAATTCCCAGGAGTGGGATGGCTGGGTCATTTGGTAGATTTACTTTGAGCTTTCTGAGGTGGCTCCATATTGTCTTCCTCAGCAGTTGTACTACAGTAGTTTACATTCCCACCAGCAGTGGACTAGGGTACCTTTTTCCTCACATCCTTGCTAGCATTTATTTCTTTTTATTATTTCTGTATGAGAGTTATTCCAACTGGAGTGAGTTGAAACCTCATTGTGTTTTTTTTTTTGATTTTTTTTTTGATTTTTGATTTTTGACAGGCAGAGTGGACAGTGAGAGAGAGAGAGACAGAGAGAAAGGTCTTCCTTTTGCCATTGGTTCACCCTCCAATGGCTGCTGCGGCCAGCGCATTGCGCTGATCCAAAGCCAGGAGCCAGGTGCTTCTCCTGGTCTCCCACGCGGGTGCAGGGCCCAAGCACCTGGGCCATCCTCCACTGCCTTCCCTGGCCACAGCAGAGAGCTGGCCTGGAAAAGGGGCAACCGGGACAGAATCCGGCGCCCCGACCGGGACTAGAACCCAGTGTGCTGGCGCCGCAAGGCGGAGGATTAACCTGTTGAGCTGCGTTGCCGGCACTCATTGTGGTTTTGATTTGCATGTACCTGATGGCTAGTGATCCTGAGCATTTTTTTCATGTGTCTGTTGGCCATCTGAATTTCCTCTTTTGAAAAATGTTTGTTCAAGTCCTTTGCCCATTTCTTAACTGGACTGTTTGTTTTGTTGTGCGTTTCTTGAGCTCTTTATGGTTTCTTGATATTAAACCTTTATCAGTTACATAGTTTGCAAATATTTTCTCCTGTTCTGTCAGTTTCCTTTTCACTTTGCTGTGTTTCCTTTGCAGTGTGGTCCTCGAGGTCCCCCCTCTTGGAGTTTTGCCAGTGGCATGCTCTGCTGCAGGCTGCCCTACCTCGCTCTCAGAATATAGCATCTCTTCCAGACCCTGGCTGCAGGATTCAAGTGCAGTAGCCCTGCTCACTGCTGCACACTGCTCTCAGGGTGTTCCTCTTCTTCCCAAACTTCTCTGCAACTGCCCCCATGGACTACACTTCCTCTGGTTTTCTTCTGATACCTTCCCTTGTCAGAATCAGCATGTCTTTTTTTTTTTTTGCAGCCATCTGGGAATCCAGCGTATCTTTTTCTTGAAAGTACAGTTAGATGACGTGGTGGATGTATACATCTGTTTCTCCAGTAACACAGTTAGTGTTGCAGTCAAATTTTTTTTTTTAACTCCAATGTATATCCTCCTGATATTTGTAGTCTTTACAATCCTCATTAATCTGTTGTTCCTATAGATTAATTTTTCCTTGTAGAATTTCATATAAATAGGAATAACATATACCCATTGACTCTGTTTCTTTAATTCAGCATAACACTTTGGGAAGTCATTCATGCTGCTGCATTTAACAATAATTGGGGCTAGAGTTGTATCACAGAGGGTTAAGCTTGCAATGCTGGCATCTCGTATTAGAGAACCAATTTGAGTCCTGGTTACTCTGCTTCTGATCAGGCTTCCTTCTAATGCACCTGGGAAGACAACAGAAGATGGCCCAAGTGCTTAGGCTTCTACTCTCCATCTGGGAGACCCCAGGATGAAATTGCTGGCTCCCAGCTTCAGCCTGACCTAGAACTGGTTGCTGTGGCCATTTGGGGGAGTGAACCAGTAGATGGAAGATATTCTCTCTCTCTCTCTCTCTCTCTCCCCCTCCCTCCTTCCTCTCCCTCTCCCTCCCCCTCCCCTCCCCTCCTCCCTCCCTCTCCCTCTCCTTCCCCCTCCCTCCTCCCTCCTCCCTCCCCCTCTCCCTGCACCTCTCCCTCCCCCTCTCCTCCCACCCCCTCTGTCTTTCTGTTATTTCGCCTTTCAGATAAATAAATCTTTAAGGGGCCGGTGCCTGTGGCGTAGTAGATTAATCCTCTGCCTGTGGCGCTGGCATCCCATATGGGCGCTGGTTCTAGCCTTGGCTGTCCCTCTTCCAATCCAGCTCTCTGCTGTGGCCTGGGAAAGCAGTAGAAGATGGCCCAAGTGCTTGGGCTCCTGCATCTGCATGGGAGACCGGGGAGAAGCACCTGGCTCCTGGCTCCTGGCTTCGGATTGGTGCAGCTCTGGCTGTTGCGGCCATCTGGGGAATGAACCAACGGAAGGAAGAACTCTCTCTCTGACTCTCCCTCTCATTGTTCGTAACTCTTTCAAATAAATAAATAAATACAATCTTTAAAAATCATTAAAAATAAATTTCATCACAGAATAATATTCCATAGGGTGGTAGATCACAATTTGCTTCCCTATTTACTGCATGATGAATTTGGGTTGTTTTCTGCTTCTGGTTATTGTGAGTAACACTGCTCTGAATGTAAAAATACACATTTTTGAGTGGAGATATCTTTTCACTACTTTTGGGCAATTATTTAGATGTGGAATTGTTGGGTCTTTTAGTGAATGTATATTTAACTTTATAGGAAATGACCCTGGTATTTCAAAATGGTTATATCATTCTCAGTTTCTGCCAGTAATACCTGAGAGTTTCAGTTGCTCATCAATACTTGTTATTGTCAGTCTTTTAAATCTTAGCCATTCCAGTGGGAGTGTAGCGGTGTCTAACTGTGGTTTTATGTTGTACTTCCCTGATGAGTAATGATGCTGAACGTCTTTTCATGTGCTCCTCAGACATTTGTAGAATTTCAGTGATGTGACTATTCCAAAGTTTTGCACATTTAAAACATTGGGTTGATTATTTTATTAGTGTGCAGTTCTAAGAATTCTTTATACTGACTACAACAATTTTTTTGGGTCATATGTACTGTGAATATTTTCTACCCATGTTTTTCTCCTGGTCTACTATTTTGAGCAGATTTTAATTTTAATTAAACTCATTTTATAAACTTTTTGTCTTTCATGGTTCCTGCTTTCTGTGTTCTCTAGGAAAACTGTGTATATCCTATGTTCACTAAGAGTTTATCTAAGTTTTATTCTGTAAGTGCTCTAGTTTTATATTTTATGTTTACATATATGATCCATTTTGAGTTGCTTTTTTGTATATGGCATGAAAGAGCTTTTTTTTTCTCAAATGGATGTTCCATTCTTCCACCACTATTTGTTGGATTTCTTTTTTTAAAATTTATTTTATTTATTTGTTTTTTTAACTTTTATTTTATTTATTTGAATGACAGAGTTACAGAGAGAGCTAGAGAAAGAGAGAGGTCTTCCATCCACTAGTTCCCTTCCCAGATGGCCTCAATGGCTGGAACTACGCCAATCCGAAGCCAGGAGCCAGGTGCTTCTCCTGGTCTCCCATGGGGTGCAGGGCCCAAGCACTTGGGCCATCCTCCACTGCCTTCCCGGGCCACAGCAGAGAGCTGGCCTGGAAGAGGAGCAACCGGCACAGAATCTGGCGCCCTGACCGGGACAGAACCCGGTGTGCCGGTGCTGCAGGCGAAGGATTAGCCTATCGAGCCACGGCGCCGGCCACATAGTTTAAGATGTCAAGATCACATACCATAAAGTACAGAGATCTTAAGTGTATGGTCATTCAATGTTAGTGTTGATAGATAAGAACTAACCTCTGTCATTTCATTGATTGCTTACTGATTATACCTCTTTGTTAGTGATTTGGTATTGTCATGTGTTTTCATGATGTTTACTTCTAATTTAGGACTACCTTAAGAATTTTTTAAGGCTGCTCTGATGGTGGTGAATTATCTTAGTTTATGCTTATCTGAGAAATACCTTATTTCTCCTTCACTTTCAAAGGATAGCTTTGCTGGATATAATATTCTTGGTTGGAAGTCTTTTTTTTTTTTTTTTTTTTAATACATTGAATGTATCATCCCACTTTCTTCTGGCCTGTAGAGTTTCCGCTAAGAAGTCTGTGTGTAGTTTAATTGATTTTCCTTTATGTAACTTGACACTTTTCTCTTAATGTCTTTACGATTCTGTCCTTGTCCTTGACTTTTGACAATTTGACTGCATGGTGCCTTGGATAATATTTTGTTTGGTTGAATCTTCTTGAGGTACTTTGAACTTACTGTATCTGGATGTCTATGTCTCTTAACACCTGGGAAATCTTCAGCTGTTATTTCATTTAGGAGGTTCTCAACAACTTTTTCCTTCTCTTCTCCTTGAATATTTGGTGGTTTAACAATATTTCATGTTTGATGTAGACTTTCTTCATTCTTTTTCATTCCTTTCTCTTTATTTTTGTCTGATTGGGTTATTTCAAAAGTCTTATCCTCTAGATAAGAAATTCTTTTCTCCAAATGATCTATTCTCCTGTTAAAGCTCTTAATTTTTATGTCACTAATTAAATTTTCATCTCCAAAATTTCTCCTTCATACTTTTTGATGATTTCTTTCTCCGTAGTGAATTTTTCATTCATGTCAACTCATTGATTTCCTCATTTCTTTAAGCTGTGTTTTCATACTCTTGCACTGCATTGAGTTTCCTTATAATCGTTATTTTGAATTATATTTTTGGTATTTCACAGCTCTCCTTCAGATTAGGATCTAATTCTTGGGAATTGTTGTGTTCTTTTGGAAGTGTCATGCTGGCCGGCGCCACGGCTCACTGGGCTAATCCTCTGCCTGCGGCACTGGCACATTGGGTTCTAGTCCTGGTTGGGGCACTGGATTCTGTCCCGGTTGCTCCTCTTCCAGGCCAGCTCTCTGCTGTGGCCTGGGAGTGCAGTGGAGGATGGCCCAAGTACTTGGGCCTTGCACCCCATGGGAGACCAGGATAAGTACCTGGCTCCTGGTTTTGGATCAGCGTGGCGCGCCGGCCACAGCACACTGGCCACAGCGGCCATTGGAAGGTGAACCAACGGCAAAGGAAGACCTTTCTCTCTGTCTCTCTCTCTCACTGTCCACTCTGCCTGTCACACACACACACACACACAAAAGTGTCATGCTACCTTACTTCTTCAAGTTTCCTGTGTTCCTACATTGATGTCTGTGCAACTGGTGTAACTGTCCCTTCTTGTTTATGAAGTGTGTTTTATTGAAAAATAATTTATGGTTTAGCTAGTATGTAGGGTATTACCTGACTAGTTGCTTTGGCTTTGGTTTTAGGTCATCCCAGGAGTGTGGCCTCTGAGTGATTTGTTTAAATCAGTGTCTGATGTGTCTATAAGTAATGAAGTAATATAATCTGCTGGAGTTTGTAGGGGTAGAAGTGTGACTTTTCGGTGAATGTGGGCTTCCTAGGATGTGTATTTTCTGTCCTCAGAGAGTTTGGTGTCAGTTACACTGGGGACTGTGGTAACTAGGGTCTTGTTCTTGGTGCTGAGGGCCACCAAGGGGGCTGTCCATTTCGCCCACTGGCAAATCTGATTGGTGCTGTAGCTTGTGGTGCCAATATTTGTGGCTCTAGGACTCTGTGGTGTGGATTGGCCCTTTTTCAGATCCCGTTAGGAGAGCACCAGTAGCCCTAGTCTCAGGACAGGGAGATATGACCCAAACACAACTTAAGTCCTACAGGTTGAGTAGAAGGCATGCAGGAGATTTTTTCCCTGGCACATGTAGGTGCATAGAGGTGGGATGCAGGCAGGTTCTTCCCTAGGTCCTCTGGGTGGATTCCAGTGCGTTTGAGGAAATTTGTACTGATTATTACAGTTCTGGTTTTGCAGGGCATAGTGAAGTCATTATCCAGATCTCCCAAGGTTGAGGCAGGTATTGGGGATAATGGTAGCCACGCATATGAAGCAGAGCAATGCAGAGAGAGTACTCCAGATATGGTGATTGCAAATTTCTGCACAAGTTATAATATCATATCAACAGTCCTGGTTCTACAAGCCAAAGATGCCCAGTTCTGACAAGGCATGCAAGGGTATTGCTGGCGTTGTGTTCAGGGCTGCTGGCACTGTGAACTAGATAGAAGGTGCAGAGGGAACTTCCTCAGTTTGGGTTCAGAATTTTTATGGTCTATTGTTGATGTAGCCCCAAGATGCTGAGGGAGCCCCCCTTGGATCACAAAGAGTGAGTGAGCACAGCTCTTGGGCTTATATCCAACACTCCCACAGTTGGTGGATACACAGGGCCTGCCTTCCACCATGCGAGTTTCCCTGACTTTGTGTCTGGTAGCAGCAGAACGGAAATCAGCAGTGTGATTCTTCATAACCAGCTGAGTCCAGAGCTCTGCAGGGATGATTGGGGGGGGAGGGGGCGGTGGCAATGTGGCTGCCCTTCTCAGATCCACACTGACACTCGGACCCCAGTCAGCTCCCTGGGCTGGAGTTCATGCTAGTGGGGTGGGTGACCCTGGAATTTTCTCTCAGGTAAAGCTGCTCATGGTGGGACACATGGCAATTTCTTCCTACCTTGACTTGAGAAGGAGGGCACTTCCAGCCAGCAGCTGGCTGTGCCGCATGGCTGGCAGCAGCAATGTGTCTATCCTCTTTCCACGCTCTCCCGTGGAAACTTTGTTCTCTTGTGTCACTGCTGCACTGAAAACGTGTGTCAGTCAGTCCCTGAAAACATGGTCCTTCCATTTATTTATTTATTTATTTATTTATTTTGTATCCTTCTGCAGCAGAAGTTACTGTGGATTTTCACTATTCAGCCATTTTGGGTTCTTAATTTTTGTTTTAATCTTTCCGTGTCTTTTTATTTTAGGTCAGAATTCAGAAAACTTTGTAAAATATCAGAGTCAGGTGTGCAGGGTATACAGTCTCTGTTGGAATTACTCAACTCTATTGTTGCAAAATGAAAGGAGCCATATCCAACATGGAAACAAACTATAATTCAATTTCTATTATCTGCCAAGCATTGAGTAGGTATGTACACATGGAAGTGAAGGGCACAGACCTTGAACTCAGGGCTCGAGTACTGCCCATATCCTTACCCTTTTGTTTTTTTGAAATCTTGGATGTGTCACAGTGTCAGGTACACTGAGGGGGTGGGTGTGTCAGCCATGGTAATTTTATTTCAGTGACCTTATAATACGATGACCTCAGCTCTTGCTTGCCAGCTACTTCCCTGTCTACTAAAGGATATTTAATGGACCTAAGTTTTGGTTTCCTGTCTGTTACAGGGGTGCAGTAGCTTTACTTACTTTATGGGATTGTGATGAAGATTGACTGAAATGCACACCCAAAATGTATAGCATTGTGTTCATGGTTATTAGAATTGCCCTGGATTCTATTAACAATCTCAGAGTTTCCTGATACAGAATCAGTCCACCTGTGTACTAACCATCTTTGGGCATACACCCGGTGATAAGGACTGCCCTTTATTAAATGCTTACTACGTTTGAGTTTTTTAAAAAGATATATATTTGAAAGGCAGAGCTACAGAGAGGCAGAGGCAGAGAGAGAGAAAGGTCTTGTATCCACTGGTTCAGATCCTCTTTGGAACAGGGCCGAGCTGAAGCCAGGACCAGGAGCTTCCTATGGGTCTCCCATGAGGGTGCACGGACCCAAGGACTTGGGTCATCTTCTGCTTTCCCAGGCCACAGCAGAGAGCTGGATTAGAAGAGGAGCAGCCGGGACTCAAACTGGTGTCCATATGGGATTTGGCTCTACTTTCCCTCAACTCTGTATTTAGACCTCTTTCTTGTTATCTTCATGGCCAAGACATCAGGAGCTGGTTGAACAAAGCAGATCCTGGTACGTGATAGATAAGTTCTCCAAATTTCCCCATCCTTTTCACGCCAAGAGGTTTCTGTCTCATCACTATGGAAAGTGGTGGAGTGAATACTGTGAAACTGTGTACTGCCTCCTTTCTTTCTTTTCTTAACCACAAGCAGAGTTTCACTGGGCTTGCAGGGGTTCAGAGAGAAGGTTTCACTCTAACTGAAGGCCTTAGAGGCACCTGGAATATTTGAGACACTATTATTTTAGCTGACTGTTCTGAAGAACTAGATCTCTTTTCATTTTGGGGGAACTATAATTGTTTCTCCTGCATGAAAGGAAGAGAAATGCTGAAGGTTTCAAATCAGCAACACCCTTAGATGCCGTACGTAACATACAGACAACAGAGCAGCAGTGCAGAGCCCTGTGGGAAGGCTGAAGAACCGGAGCTTGGGAGGAAGGGGCCAGAATGGGCAAATGCTCCCTGGATTCTACTTTGGATTGACCAAGGGGTCAGTTTTAATTTCCCTTTCTAAAATTCAGGCACGTGGTAACTTTCTTCTCCAGAATAGACAGACAATTTTCTTGCATATTTGAAATGTAAATGTTTGCCAAGTTGCACCCATAAGCGAATGATAGCCACAGGCACTAACCAGGGATACCATGGACGAGACACATCAGTTTCCGTCCTGGCGGCCTCCAGCTCTGTGATTCTTTCTTCCTCTTCTCATATTTTTTGCTGTTGTAAGGTGAGATTCACTCACTTCCAGCTTGACATGCCTGTCCCTTGGACAAAATCAACCTGTGTCATGGTGTGTGAGAGTCCTCCAATCGCAGGAAGCTGGGAACCCTGTGTGCATTAGGAGGATGTTAATTGGAGAAGTGTGGAGAGGGAGAGGATGAGGGTAGTTAGAAGAAAGTCTGCAGCCTGTGGTTTAGAGGGTCTCTTCCTGGAGAAAAATCCCACTCACTTGACACAGAGTTAGGTAGCAATCTTAGACAAATGACTTAACCTCAGCCTAATTTCCTTATCTGTGGAACAGAGATAACACATCATGAGAGCTCAATGGTATTTAATGAGTTATTATTCATTTTAAAAAGGTATAGACCATAGTTCACACGTTAAAAAAAATTCAATCTTAAGACAGAATGTTGGGGGCTGGCGCCACGGCTCACTAGGCTAATCCTCTGCCTATGGTGCCGGCACCCTGGGTTCTAGGCCCATTTGGGGTGCCGGATTCTGTCCTGGTTGCTCTTCTTCCTGTCCAGCTCTCTGCTGTGGCCTGGGAGTGCGGTGGAGGATGGCCCAAGTGCTTGGGCCCTGCACCCGCATGGGAGACCAGGAGAAACACCTGGCTCCTGGCTTCAGATCGGCGAGGTGCGCCGGCCGCAGTGCGCTGGCTGTAGCGGCCATTGGGGGGTGAACTAAAGGAAAAGGAAGACCTTTCTTTCTGTCTCTCTCTCTCACTGTCCACTCTGCCTGTCCAAAAAAAAAAAAAAAAAAAAAAAAAAAAGAAAAAAGAAAAGAAAAGAATGTTGGGGCTGGCACAGTAGGTTAATCCTCCACCTGCGGCGTTAGCATCCTGTATGGGCGCCAGTTCTAGTCCCTGCTGCTCCTCTTCCAATCCAGCTCTCTGCTATGGCCTGGGAAAGCAGTGGGGGATGACCCAAGTCCTTGGGCCCCTGCACCCGTGTGGGAGACTGGAAGAAGCTCCTGGCTCCTGGCTCCTGGCTTCGCATCGGTGCAGCTCCGGCCATTGCGGCCATTTGGGGAGTGAACCAATGAACGGAAGATCTTTCTCTCTGTCTCTCCCTCTCACTGTCTGTAACTCTACCTCTAAAATAAATAAAATAAAATCTTTAAAAAAAGACAGAATGTTGATTACTCGAGGCTGAGAGGGGTGGGATGGATAAAAGGAATTTGGATTAAAAAACAGGCAAGTTGGGTGTGTTTTATGTATTGTGACAAAAATACTAATATGAAATATTAATGGGGAAGTAGGTAATGGGGAAGTAGGGTGAAGGATGTATGAGAACTCATTATAAAACATCTCACAGTTTTTGTTTTGTAAATTTAAAATTAATAATAAAAAACAAAAAAGAAAAACAAAGTAGTTCTATGGAATTAATCCTCCCATAATCCTGTATTGAGAACTGTGTTACAAAACACCACCATTAGTCTTCTCTGTGCTTTTGTTTCTTTGGAATAGGTTTAACCTAGTTATCTTTAGTTATTCATTATTACATATGGTGTTGACTTTGGGCTTAAAATTGGTAATATTTGTTCAGGAAAAAGTTATAAACATTAAGGAGTACTTTTAAATCAAGATATTGTTTTGGTTTTACTGAATTTCTTTTGGACAACAACTAATTAAGATTTTTTTTTTGTTTTTCTTATTTAATGTAAGTACCAACCACACCATAGTGAGGTTTTAACTGGCTGAAATTGTAAAACTCTTAAAACAGTCTCATACAAACTGTTGTTATTCTCTATGGTGAATCTTAACATAGTTTTCATTCCAGATTATCTTTTTGGAATGTTTGTTTAGCACATGGGCTTGGAAGCTACGATAATTTGTTTCCTTATCAGGATATTAAAGTGTCTCTGTGAAGCAAAGTTTGGGAAGTTTTGCTTGTAGCTCCCTAAAAGATTCCAAGTTTCCTAGGTCTAGGATTCCTTACTGGGGTGGCAGATCAAACATCTAACAAGACCCACTCTGCATCAGTGCATCCCTCGGGGAGAAGGGAACACATGTGGTCACAGGGCTTGTGCTAGCTGCTGTGCCACGAGTAAAGAAGTCTAAACCTTTTGGGAGTTAAATAGATTCTAAAGGGGTAGAAAATTAGTTTCGCACTTATTCAATTTTCTTTGGGATTGCTTAATTCCTTGACAACAGCTAGACAAATGACTCAGTAGTAAAACATTCAAGCATGTGAACAGGCAATCAACAGAAGTGGAAACCTAAGTAACTAAAAACATGGGAAAATGTTCAACTTTAATCTCAGTTGGAAATATAAAGATACTTTATCAAAAATACACTCAAATATCCTTTTTACTTGTTAAATTTATTCAAGAAAATGTAAGTAACATTACGACGTGGTGAGAAAATAAAAATATGTAGTTGTACGTTTCTGATGGGAGGGTGGATTCTTACTGTGATAATTTTCTATTGCTGTCAGAGTATAACATTGTCACAAATTTAGTATCTCAAAGAAACATCCCTGTACTTGGATGACTGTCTACAGTTTCTGTGTCAGAAGTCGGGAAAATATGGCTGAATCCTCAGCTCAGAACTAAACATGTTGAAAGAAAAGCATATGCTCAGCCTGAGATTTTTCTGGGGCTCTTCCAAACTTCTAAGCTTCCTGATTGTGGGCAGGATTCATTTCCTGGGGTTACAGCCATCTAACGAGGTCCCCATTTCCTTGCTGGCTGTCTGCCACCACAGGACACTCTCAACAATTCTTATCATGTGACACAGGTTTCTTTTCATGCGGCTCTGTCTTTCTTGGTATTTGGCTTCCTCCGAATTCAATTGAAAAAATGCAATATTAAAGTTTTCTTTGTCTGGGATCTCTGACCTCCTTTTCTGTGTTCAGCTGGAGAAAACTTCTTTTGAAGGGGTCATGTGGTTAGGTAGGGCCTGTCTGGATAGCAGCCCTAGATGTAGGTCATAAAACATCAACAAGGAGTGTGTCGTATTTGTATGCAGGACATGTACACAGTGGAGAGGGGCATCTTAGAATTCTCCTTACCACAGTTACTATAATTTTAAAACATATCCTGACAATTTCTTTTGCAATTAAGGGTTCATATACTTTTTCATTGTGCAACTGTACTTTAGAGCTTCCAGTAAATATATCAACATATGAATAACAAAAGTTCAAAGATGTTTTCTGCACTAATTATGATGATCCCACACTGGGCACCCTCATTCTTTGTCAAAAGAATGCTTGAATAACTTAGATTATTTTCATAGCGCTCTTATCATGAATGACTTAGAAATTTATTGATTTGGGTGATGAAGAAAATCAAGTTGTTGAATAATGTATCTAATATGAACTTTTTTGAAAGGAAAAATGCAAAAACTACATTGTGTATGTATATTTGTGTGTGTACATGTGAACATCAAGGATAGACACCAAGTTTTAATTAGATTACTACCGTGGACTAGAAGTGAAAGAGTTAGATGAAGTGACAGTTGGAGAGAATATTAGTAACACATTTCTGCTCTATTTTACTTGTAAGGATGTATCACTCTGTAATTAGAAATCATAAGTATTATAAAAAACTAAACAAAATCCACATCTCAAAATACAGTGAAGCTTAAAGAAGCAAATCTAAGTATGTAGAGATATCTCCTTTTAACAGCATGCCAAATTCTATGCACACACATCCAAACATTCATAATTAAGTAATACTTTGAAACTTGATCTTTTCCATGTAAGTATGTTACGGGTAAAAGTCCATCTTTATCTGTGATGTTAATTTTAGCTGCCACCTTGACTAGGATTAAGGAGTACCTGGAATGGGTAAAATATGACTTCTGCGGTGACTGCCGGGATGTTCCCAGAAGAGACTGATGTATGAATGAACCGAGTAGAGAAAGACACATGCTCAGTGTGTGCAGGCCCCATCTCATTGGCTAGGGGATTTGGGTAACAACAACTGGTTCTATCTCTCTGGAGAACCTTGTCTAATAATACATCATTCTAATATTATATCCCTTCTCAAAAATATTGTCTTCCAGCCGGCACCGTGGCTCACTAGGCTGATCCTTACCTGTGGCGCCGGCACACCGGGTTCTAGTCCCGGTTGGGGCACCAGATTCTGTCCTGGTTGCTCCTCTTCCAGTCCAGATCTCTGCTGTGGCCCGGGAAGGCAGTGGAGGATGGCCCAAGTGCTTGGGCCCTGCACCCGCATGGGAGACCAGGAGGAAGCACCTGGTTCCTGGCTTTGGATCAGCGCAGTGTGCCGGCTGTAGCAGCCATTTGGGGGGTGAACCAACATAAGGAAGACCTTTCTCTCTCTCTCTCTCTCTCTCTCACTCACTGTCTAACTCTGTCTGTCAAAAACAAAAACAAAAACAAAAAAAATCATCTTCCATTGTCATGATAGTTTAAAGTATCTGAATATTTTTTTGTGAGTACTTTATTTTTTTGATTTATAATTTTTTATTTTTTTTTATTTAGTAAATATAAATTTCCAAAGTACAGTGTATGGATTACAATGGCTCCCCCCCCCATAACTTCCCTCCCACTGGCACCCCTCCCATCTCCCGCTCCCTCTCCCATTCCATTCACATCAAGATTCATTTTCAATTATCTTTATGTACAGAAGATTGATTTAGTATATATTAAGTAAAGATTTCATCAGTTTGCACGCATACAGAAACACAAAGTGTAAAATATTGTTTCAGTACTAGTTATAGCATTACTTCACATTGGACAACACATTAAGGACAGATCCCACATGAGAAGTAAGTACACAGTGACTCCTGTTGTTGACTTAACAACTTGACACTCTTGTTTATGGCGTCAGTAATCACCCTAGGCTCTAGTCATGAGTTTCCAAGGCTATGGAAGCCTTTTGAGTTTGCCGACTTCGATCTTATTTAGACAAGGTTATAGTCAAAGTGGAAGTTCTCTCCTCCCTTCAGAGAAAGGTACCTCCTTCTTTGATGGCCCCGTTCTTTCCACTGGGATCTCACCCGCAGAGATCTTTCATTTAGGTCTTCTTTTTTTTTTTTTTCCCCAGGGTGTTTTGGCTTTCCATGCCTAAAATACTCTCATGGGCTCTTCAGCCATATCTGAATGCCTTAAGGGCTGATTCTGAGGCCAGAGTGCTGTTTAGGACATCTGCCATTCTATGAGTCTGCTGTGTATCCCGCTTCCCATGATGGATAGTTCTCTCCGTTTTTGATTCTATCAGTTAGTATTAGCAGACACTAGTCTTGTTTGTATGATCCCTTTGACTCTTAGACCT
The DNA here is from genome assembly GCF_964237555.1 of Oryctolagus cuniculus. NCBI lineage: Eukaryota > Metazoa > Chordata > Mammalia > Lagomorpha > Leporidae > Oryctolagus > Oryctolagus cuniculus. The sequence continues at coordinate 1,856,303 of NC_091438.1, read as the reverse complement.
ATCAGTGTGATCAATTGTGAACTGAGATTGATCACTTGAACTAGTGGGATGGCATTGGTACATGCAATCTTGATTGGACTGTGTTGGAATCCCCTGGCACATTTTTAACTCCACTATTTGGGGCAAGTCCGATTGAGCATGTCCCAAATTGTGCATCTCCTCCTTCTCTTATTCCCGCTCTTATATTTAACAGGGATCACTTTTCAGTTAAAATTTAAACACCTAAGATTAATTGTGTGTTAATTACAGAGGTCATCCAATAGTACTAGAACAAAACAAAGAAAACAGAATAAAATGGATAAAGTATTACATTGTACATCAACAGTCAGGACAAGAGCTGATCAAGTCACTTTTTCTCATAGTGTCCATCTCACTTCAACAGGTTTCCCCTTTGGTGCTCAGTTAGTTGTCACCGATCAGGGAGAACATATGATATTTGTCCCTCTGGGACTGGCTTAATTCACTCAGCATAATGTTTTCCAGATTCCTCCATCTTGTTGCAAATGACTGGATTTCATTGTTTTTGACTGCTGTATAGTATTCTATAGAGTACATGTCCCATAATTTCTTTATCCAGTCTACTGTTGATGGGCATTTGGGTTGGTTCCAGTTCTTAGCGATTGTGAATTGAGCTGCAATAAACATTAAGGTGCAGAAAGCTTTTTGTTTGCCAATTTAATTTTCTTTGGGTAAATTCCAAGGAGTGGGATGGCTGGATTGTATGGTAGGGTTATATTCAGGTTTCTGAGGAATCTCCAGACTGACTTCCATAGTGGCTTAACCAGTTTGCATTCCCACCAACAGTGGGTTAGTGTCCCCTTTTCCCCACATCCTCGCCAGCATCTGTTGTTGGTAGATTTCTGAATGTGAGCCATTCTAACTGGGGTGAGGTGAAACCTCATTGTGGTTTTGATTTGCATTTCCCTGATTGCTAGTGATCTTGAACATTTTTTCAAGTGTGTGTTGGCCATTTGGATTTCCTCTTTTGAAAAATGTCTATTGAGGTCCTTGGCCCATCTCTTAAGTGTGTTGTTTGTTTTGATGTTGTGGAGTTTATTTATTTCTTTGTAGATTCTGTTGCATAGTTTGCAAATATATTTCCCCATTCTGTCAGTTGCCTCTTCACTCTCCTGACTGTTTCTTTTGCAGTACAGAAACTTCTCAATTTGATGCAATCCCAATAGTTAATTTTGGCTTTGACTGCCTGCGCCTCCAGGGTCTTTTCTAGGAAGTCTTTGCCAGTACCTATATCTTGCAGGGTTTCTCCAATGCTCTCTAATAATTTGATGGTGTCAGGTTGTAGATTTAAGTCTTTAATCCATGTTGAGTGAATTTTTGTGTAAGGTGAAAGGTAGGGGTCTTGCTTCATGCTTCTGCACGTGGAAATCTAGTTTTCCCAGCACCATTTATTGAATAGACTGTCCTTGCTCCAGGGATTGGTTTTGGATCCTTGATCAAATATAAGTTGGCTGTAGATGTTTGGATTGATTTCTGGTGTTTCTATTCTGTTCCATTGGTCTATCCATCTGTTCCTGTACCAGTACCATGCTGTTTTGATTACAACTGCCCTGTAGTATGTCCTGAAATCTGGTATTGTGATGCCTCCGGCTTTTTTTTGTTGTACAAGATTGCTTTAGCTATTCAAGGTCTCCTGTGTCTCCATATGAATTTCAGCATCATTTTTTTCCAGATCTGAGAAGAATGTCTTCGGTATTTTGATTGGTATTGCATTGAATGTATAAATTGCTTTTGGGAGAATGGACATTTTGATGATATTGATTCTTCCAATCCATGAGCATGAAAGATTTTCCCATTTTTTGGTATCCTCTTCTATTTCTTTCTTTAAGGTTTTGTAATTTTCATCGTAGAGATCTTTAACGTCCTTGGTTAAGTTTATTCCAAGGTATCTGATTGTTTTTGTAGCTATTGTGAATGGGATTGATCTTAGAAGTTCTTCCTCAGCTGTGGCATAGCCTGAGTATACAAAGGCTGTTGATTTTTGTGCATTGATTTTATATCCTGCCACTTTGCCAAACTCCTCTATGAGTTCTAATAGTCTCTTAGTAGAGTTCTTTGGGTCCCCTAAATAAAGAATCATGTCATCTGCAAAGAGGGATAGTTTGAGTTCTTCCTTCCCAATTTGTATTCCTTTAATTTCTTTTTCTTGCCTAATAGCTCTGGCTAGAACTTCCAGAACTATATTGAATAGCAGTGATGAGAGTGGGCATCCCTGTCTGGTACCAGATCTCAGTGGAAATGCTTCCAACTTTTCCCCATTCAATAGGATGTTGGCCATGGGTTTTTCATAAATTGCTTTGATTGTATTGAGGAATGTTCCTTCTATACCCAGTTTGCTTAGAGTTTTCATCATGAAAGTGTGTTGTATTTTATCAAATGCTTTCTCTGAATCAATTGAGATAATCATATGGTTTTTCTTCTGCAGTCTGTTAATGTGGTGAATCACATTGATTGATTTGCGATTGTTGAACCATCCCTGCATACCAGGGATAAATCCCACTTGGTCTCGGTGGATGATCTTTCTGATATGTTGTTGCATTCTATTGGCCAGAATTTTATGTTCACAGATTGGAAGAATCAATATCATCAAAATGTCCATACTACTGTAGGCAATTTACAGATTTGATGTGACACCAATCAAAATACCAAGAACTTTCTTTTCAGCTTTAGAAAAAATGATGCTGAAATTGATATGGAAGAACAGGAGACTCTGAATAGCTAAAGCAATCTTACACAACAAAAACAACGCCAAGTAATCACAATAGCAGTTTTTAAGACATACTACAAGGGGGCCAGCGCTGTGGCACAGCAGGTTAAAGCCCTGGCCTGAAGTGCCGGCATCCCATATGGGCGCTGGTTCTAGTCCTGGCAGCTCCTCTTCTTTTTTCTTTCTTCTTCTTCTTTTTTTTTTTTTTTTGACAGGCAGAGTGGACAGTGAGAGACAGAGAGAGACAGAGAGAAAGGTCTTTCTTTGCTGTTGGTTCATCCCCCAATGGTGCCGCGGCTGGCGTGCTAAGGCCGGTGTATCGCGCTGATCCAAAGCCAGGAGCCAGGTGCTTCTCTTGGTCTCCCATGCGGGTGTAGGGCCGAAGGACTTGGACCATTCACCACTGCACTCCTGGGCCATAGCAGAGATCTGGCCTGGAAGAGGGGCAACTGGGACAGAATTCGGTACCCCAACCTGGACTAGAACCCGGTGTGCCGGCGCCACAGGCGGAGGATTAGCCTATTGAGCCATGCTGGCCACTCCTCTTCTGATCCAGCTCTCTGCTGTGGCCTGGAAAAGCAGTAGAAGATGGCCCAGGTCCTCAGGCCCCTGCACCCAAAAGGGGGACCCAGAAGAAGCTCCTGGCTCCTGGCTTCAGGTTGGCACAGCTTCAGCTGTTGTAGCCAGTTGAGGAGTAAACCAGCAGATGGAAGACCTCTCTCTCAGTCTTTACCTCTATCTGTAACTCTGGCTTTCAAATAATATAATAAATTAAAAAAAAAACCCAGACAACAGGGTAGTTATCAAAACAGCCTGGTTTGGGCACAAAAACAGATGGATAGAACAATGGAACAGAGTAGAAACTCCAGAAATCAACCCATGCATCTACATCCAACTTATCTTTGACAAAGGAGCTAAAATCAATCCGTGAAAAAAGGACAGTCTCCAACAAATGGTTCTGGGGAAATTAGATCTCTGACTGAAGAAGTATGAAGCAAGACCCTTACCTTACACAAAAATCCACCCAAAATGGATCAAGGACCTACATCTACGACCTGAAACCTCCAAATTATTAGAGAACATGGGGGAAGTCATGCAAGACCTTGGCATAGGCAAAGATGTCTTGGAAAATACCCCAGAAACACAGGCAATCAAAGCCAAAATTGGCAAATGGGGTTACGTCAAGTTAAGAAGCTTCTGTACTGCAGAAGAAACACTCAGCAAAGTGTCAGCAAAGTGAAGAGGCAACTGACAGAATGGGAGGAAATACTTGCAAACTATGCTACTGTTGAAAGGTTAACATTGGGGACAGCGCTGTGGCACAGTGGGTAAAGCTGCCGCCTGCAGTGCCAGCTTCTCATATGGCTGCTGGTTCAAGTCTGGCTGCTCCACTTCTGATCCAGCTCTCTGCTATGGCCTGGGAAAGCAGTAGGAGATGGCCTAAGTCCTTGGGACCCTGCATGGGAGACCCGGAGGAAGCTCCAGGCTCCTGGCTCCAGATTGGCACAGCTTTGGCATTGCAGCCAATTGGGAAATGAACCAGGGGTTGATAGACCTCCCTCTGTCTCTGCCTCTCCTTCTCTCTCTGAATCACTGGCTTTCTTTCTTTTTTCTTTTGACAGGCAGAGTTAGACAGTGAGAGAGAGAGAGAGAGAGAGAAAGGTCTTCCTTCCGTTGGTTCACCCACCAAATGGCTGCTAAGGCCGGCGCACTGTGCTGATCCAAATCCAGGAGCCAGGTGCTTCTCCTGGTCTCCCATGAGGGTGCAGGGCCCAAGTACTTGGGCTATCCTCCACTGCCTTCCTGGGCCACAGCAGAGAGCTGGCCTGGAAGAGGAGCAACTGGGACTAGTACCCAGCACCCCAACCGGGACTAGAACCCGGGGTGCTAACACTACATGTGGAGGATTAGCCTAGTGTGCCATGGCGCTGGCCATGAATCACTGACTTTCAAATAACAAAAATAATTCTTTAAAAAAAGGTTAATATCAAGAGTCTATAAAGAGTTCAAGGCCGGCACTGCGGCTCAGTAGGCTAATCCTCCACCTAGCGGCACCAGCACAACAGATTCTAGTCCCGGTCGGGGCACTGGATTCTTTTCTGGTTGCCCCTCTTCCAGGCCAGCTCTCTGCTGTGGCCAGGGAAGGCAGTGGAGGATGGCCCAAGTGCTTGGGCTCTGCACCCCATGGGAGACCAGGAGAAGTACCTGGCTCCTGCCTTCGGATCAGTGTGGTGCGCCAGCCACAGCGCGCCAGCTGTGGTGGCCATTGGAGGGTGAACCAATGGCAAAAGGAAGACCTTTCTCTCTGTCTCTCTCTCTCACTATCCACTCTGCCTGTCAAAAAAAAAAAAAAAAGAGTTCAAGGAACTCAACAACAACAAAACATCAACAACAACAAAACAAACAGTCCTCTTAAGAAATGGGCAAAGGACTTAAACAGGTATTTTTCAAAAGGTGAAATCCCAGTGGCCAACAGACACATGGACAAATGCTCAGCATCACTAGCCCTCAGGGAAATGCAGGTCAAAAACACAATGAAGTTTCACCCCACCCCAGTTAGAATGACTTTCATATAGAAATCAACAAGCAGCAGATGCTGGTGAGGATGTGGGGAAAAAGGTACCCTAATCCACTGTTGGTAGGATTTTAAAGTGGTAAAGCCACTATGGATATCAGTTTGGAGATACCTCAGAAACCTGAAAATAGCCCTACCATATGACCCAGTCATCCCGCTTCTGGGAATTTATCCTAGGGAAGTGAAATCAGCATATGAAAGAGTGATCTGTACCCCCATGTTCAATGCTGCTCAGTTCACAATAGCTAAGATATGGAATCAACCGAAAGGTCCGTCAACTGAAGACTGGATAAGGAAATTATGTGATATGTGCAGCATGTACATACAGTAAAAAAAAAAAAAAAAGAAATCCTGTTTTTTTTGCAACAAAATGAATGCAACTGGAAAACATTATACTTTGACATAAGGCAGTTCCAAAAGACAAATACTATATGTTTTCCCTGATCTGCAGTAACTAATAGAGCACCTAAAATGTAATCTATGGACGCAAAATTGACACTTTGATATGTGAAAACTTTAAACAGCCCTTGTATGAACTGTTGAGGAACAGTTTTTCTTTCCATAGTATTTGTTGAACTCTTTACTTAGTTTAGGGTTAATCTTATGTGTATAACTTTTATTGAAAATAGATCTTAATAAAAAATAAGAGTGGGAACAGTGTGGGTGAGAGGGCGGGTAGGGTGAGAAGAGTCACTGTGTTCCAAAATTTGTATTTATGAAACGCATGAAGAAACCTTAAATAAAAGGTTTTCTACATTAAAAAAAGAGAAATCCTGCTTTTTTTTTTTTTTTTTTTTTGACAGGCAGAGTGGACAGTGAGAGAGAGAGACAGAGAGAGAAAGGTCTTCCTTTGCCATTGGTTCACCCTCCAATGGCCGCCGCTGCAGCCGGCGCACCGTGCTGATCCGATGGCAGGAGCCAGGAGCCAGGTGCTTTTCCTGGTCTCCCATGGGGTGCAGGGCCCAAGCACCTGGGCCATCCTCCACTGCACTCCCTGGCCATAGCAGAGAGCTGGCCTGGAAGAGGGGCAACCGGGACAGAATCCGGCACCCCGACCGGGACTAGAACCCGGTGTGCCGGCGCCGCAAGGTGGAGGATTAGCCTATTGAGCTACGGCGCCGGCCTGAGAAATCCTGCTTTTATTATATACTAAATTCTCATATATATTCCTGAAAATTCACATCCACTTCTTTGGTAACTGTCATCTGAGACTGCCATGCCATATTATTTTTGGACATATATATATATTTTTTAAAGATTTATTTATTTTAATGTCAGAGTTACACAGAAAAAGAAGGAGATGAGAGAACGAGAAAGAGAGAGGGAGGGGGGAGAGAGGGGTGTCTTCCATCTGCTGGTTCACTCCCCAGTTGGCTCCAATGGCTGGAGCTGAGCTCATCCGAAGCCAGGAACCAGGAGCTTCTCTGGGTCTCCCACATGGGTGCAGGGGCCCAAGGACTTGGGCCATCATCCACTGTTTTCCCAGGCCACAGCAGAGAGCTGGATCAGAAGTGGAGCAGCCGGGGCTCAAACTGGCACCCATATGGGATGCCAGCACTGCAGGCGACGGCTTTACCCACTATGCCACAGTGCTGGTCCCTGGACATATTTTAATAACATACTTTCAACTCTTGCTGCTGCTAGTGTCTGTCTGTCTTTCTTTCTTTCTTTTCTTTTTTTTGACAGGCAGAGTGGACAGTGAGAGAGAGAGACAGAGAGAAAGGTCTTCCTTTGCTGTTGGTTCACCCTCCAATGGCCGCCGCGGCCGGCACACTGCGCTGATCCGAAGGCAGGAGCCAGGTGCTTCTCCTGGTTTCCCATGGGGTACAGGGCCCAAGCACTTGGGCCATCCTCCACTGCCTTCCCGGGCCACAGCAGAGAGCTGGCCTGGAAGAGGGGCAACTGGGACAGAATCTAGTGCCCCGACCGGGACTAGCACCCGGTGTACCAGCACTGCAAGGCAGAGGATTAGCCTATTGAGCCGTGGCGTTGGCCCAACTGCTAGTGTATTTCTAACAGCTTTTATTTTATACTACATTTTATACCTGCCCAACTCCCTTGTTACTTCCTCATTTTCTTGGTTTAATTACAACTCTATATAGCTCTGTGTCTTCCCTACACAAGGCAATGTGGTTGGAAAAAATGCACATCCATGCTTACTGGTCTCACTTGAAATTTGTGACCACTCATCTTAAGTAATGTGCTGTCCACACACAGCCTGTGTATCTCTGGACTAGTCTTTGTCTCCTTCTCCTAGATGACGTTTTGCACCATCTCATCTTTTATAAACATATGTGTACACATCAAGATAATATTTATATTGCACACATGTGTATGACATATGATATATGTAATACATATATTATAAATACAATTTAGGCATCAGTCTCTGTAACACTTCTCTATTTATAGGCATTTCCCAGGTGAACTTATCTAGGCTCCTAACTTTAAATGACATTTGATACCAATGATTCTCAAACGTAGACCCCCAAACTTTAATCTCTCTGCTGAACTGCAGACTCAACCTGCTGCTCATCTTTGCTTTGTGATATAATAGACATTACAAAAAAATCTGCGACCTGAACTCTAAATATCACCCCAAATCTGTTCTCATGGTCTCCCCCCTAAGATAAGGCAGTGCTGCTCTTCCAGTGGCTCAAGCCAGAACAGAATTGGAAGCATTCTCACTTCTCTTTTGCATACTATGCATTTGCTCTGTCAGCATATTCTGTTACATTTACTTTTTTTTTTAAAAGACTTTATTTATTTGAGAGATAGATAGCCAGGAACCAGGAGCTTCTTCCTGGTCTCCCACACAGGTGCAGGGGCCTGAACATCTGGGCCATCTTCCACTCCTTTCCTAGGCCACAGCAGAGAGCTGGATTGGAAGAGAAGCAGCCGGGACTAGAACTGGCCCCCATATGGGATGCCAGCACTGCAGCCCTGGGCTGGATTTAGTTTCCAAGTAGAGTCACAGTCTGATCACTTTGCACCTGAAGCACCACGTAGGCATGAGGCATCATTGTACCTCACTGGACTATTGCAGTGGTTTCCTCCACTTCCTTCCTTGACAGCTCCTCCGGCCTGTCCTCATCCTGTAGAACATAGTTCATGTCATCTCTTTAATCAAACCACAATATTTTACCATTCTTATTTCATCCACCCTCTATCTTCTCCTTAGATTCCCTTGATTCTTATTATTTTTAATAGTGTTTTTGGAATTTGGTTTTCAGATGGGAAATAATAACTGCATGTAAATATTAATTTATACATCTTAGTGAGTGGCATGTCCATGGTGTCTTTAGATAAATGAAAGTAGATTCTATAATCTGGAGAGAAAATGTTGTATTGTGAATATCTACTAAAGTTTGTATCATTGATTACATGAAAAATGACATCACAATTTTTTGAAGTCTATATATATATATTTGTATTTATATATTTATATATTTTATATATATTTATCACTACCATTTAAGATTTCAAATGTAATCGCTGCATAATGTCACTATGCTGTATCTCTCTTTGTCCCTAATAATCATTATGTTATGTTCCTCTTTACTCTGAATCTACTTTAACTGCTATAGCCATTCTTAGATTATTTACATGGGTGCTGGCACTGTGATATAGTAGGTTAAGCCTCTTCCTGTGGCACTGGTATCCTACATGGGTACAGGTTTGTATCCTGGCTGCTCTTCTTCTGATGCAGCTCCCTGCTAATGGCCTGGGAAAACAGTGGAAGATGACCCTACTGCCTGGGTCCCTGCACCCACATGAGAGACTTGTAAGAAGTTCCTGGGTCCTGGATTTGGATCGGCACCCTCTCTGGCTGTTGAGGCCACTTAGGGTGTGAACCAGTGGAAGACTTTTCTCTCTGTTTCTTCCTGTCTCTGTAATTCTGCCTTTTAAATAAATAAATAAATAAAATCTTTAAAAATTATTTGCATGATATTTCTTTTCCCATCCTTTAATTCCAACCAACCTGTCATTATATTTGAAGTAGTTTTCTTGTGGGCAATATATGACTGGATCATGTCTTTTTTTTTAAGATTTTATTTATTATTTTATTTGAGAGGTAGAGTTACAGAGAGAGGGAGAGACAGAGAGAAAGGTCTTCTATCTGCTGGTTCACTCCCCAAATGGCTGCAACTGCTGGAGCTGTGCTGATCTGAAGCCAGGAGCCTCTTCTGGGTCTCCCACTCGGGTGCAGGGGCCCAAGGACTTGGGCCATTTCAACTGCTTTCCCAGGCCACAGCAGAGAGCTGCATTGGAAGTGGAGCAGCCGGGACTCGAACCAGCGCCCACATGGGATGCAGTGGCTGCAGGTGGAGGATTAACCTGTGCCACAGCGCTGGCTCCAATCGTGTCTTTAAAATGTGCTTTACCAATATATTTCTTTTAGTTTCCCTATTTCATTAAATATGCCGTATGTTCATTATAATTACTTATCTTTCCTCTTCATTTCTTGTTTTCCTGGGAGGTATTTACACAGTTTTTAAGAGTTTCATTTTGATTTACCTACAATATTTTCAAGTATAAAACTTTGTTTAGTTTTCTTAGTTGCTGCTCTGGGTGTTTCTGTATATATTTAACTTATCTCAGCCTGTTGGTATTGATGTTTTACCACTTCTAGTGGTCCTATAAGTGTTAATGTAAGTGTGGAAACCCTGCTTGCATTTTAGGTCTCTTTGGTTTCTCCACCTAAATGTGATTGTCTAAATATTTCCTGTTGCAGGGAGTTAAACCACTTGGGGTGCCTGCATGCCGTGAATGCCAGTCTGAGTCTTGGCTGTTCTGCTTTTCAACCAACTCCCTGCTAAAGCAACTGAGAATCAGCAGATCGAGCTCCTAGCTTCAGGCCCAGCTGTTGCAGTCGTTTGGGTAGTGAACCAGTGGATAGCAGATCTCTCTCTTCTTGTTCCTATCTTCACTCTGCCTTTCAAATAAATAAATCAAAGATGATCTATTATGTCTGATGCTGTTTTACTCATTCAGTTGCTTTTCCCGTCTGTCTGGAGGAGCTAGCCTTTTCTCTCACTCTGTTTGTTCTGTCTGGAGCATGTTGAAGATATTCTTTAGGGATAGATATACTAGAAAAAAGTCTCTTAATTTCCTTCACTCTGAGAACTTGTCTGCTTTCCTTAATTCTTGAAGGAAGGCTTTGTCAGATACAGTATTCAGGATTAACAGTGATTCCTTAAGTACCTGAAAAATGCTTTTCCACTGTTTTCTGCCTTCCATATGTCACGTAAGAAATCTGATGTCATTCCAACTGATGTTCTCTGATGGGAGTATCTTTTCTTCTTCTCCCTCTCCTTTCTCCTCATCCTCGTTTCCTCTTCTTTCTTACTGTATTCTGGAGAGTGGATTGGAATGTGTTGCCCATCTGGTGGAAGACCACCTGGTGAGTCATCCTGGGAGCAGTTCCTGCAGTCTCATTCAAGTGTGGAGATGATTGTAGCCCTGATGGCGACTTTCTGAGAAATCTGAGCCAGGACATCTGAAGTAATTCTTGACCCTTAGAAACCACTAGCTGAAAAAAATTCTTACCATTTGAAGCTACTACATTCTGTGGTAATTTGCTGTGCAGTAGTAGATGACTAATGCGGAACTCCACCAACTAGGCCAATGTCTCACAATGTGAGCAGGTAGTTACTGTTGCACGTGCCTACATCAGAAGTTTAATTTGTTTCTGTTACTGGCCAGAACTACTAGCATGTGGAGTAGGAGTCAGCATTTTCCATGTGCATTACATATTTGAGGGCAGAGTGCATGATAGCCGTTTCTTCTGTTCATCAATGATGTCCCATGTTATAGAATGTGTTTATTTTTTTAAGTTACTGATGATCTCATAAATCTTGATGTGGCCTGGCAAAGATATATTGGGATACATGACTTCTGAATACTCATCATGTTTGCAGCATGAGTGGGTGTTTTCCTGCTAGTGAAAGAAACTGAGCTCATGTTCTATTCTATTGACTTTATTTTTCCACAGAGAACAGTTGATAAATCAGATTTTCAGTATAGAAGTAAGAGTTTTGCAATAGGGAGGGTGGAGTAAAGGTATAGATCTTAGAAACAGAAAGGCTAGTTAGGATGCTATTGCTACAGAGGCAAGTTAATAATGAGTGGGGATAAACTAAACTAGTTTGAAAAATCATCTTTTAAAATTGTACCTATGTAAAACATGGAATCTGTTCTCTTTATATTAATAAAAATTTTAAAAAGATAAATGAATAAAAACAAAACATGAAAAAAGATAGTGGAAAGAAATCTCATTGCCAATTTAATTGAGGTTAAAAGATAGATAAGAAGAAGGAAATAGGGGCCAGCACTGTGGCGCAGTGGGTCAATGCCCTGGCCTGAAGTGCCAGCATCCCATATGGGCGCTGGTTCTAGTCCCGGCTGCTCCTCTTCTAATCCAGCTCTCTGCTGTGACCTGGGAAAGCAGTAGAAGGTGGCCCAAGTCCTTGGGCCCCTGCACCCACGTGGGATACCTGGAGGAAGTTCCTGGTTCCGGGCTTCAGATTAGCGCAGGTCCAGCCATTACAGCCACCTAGGAAGTGAACCAGTGGATGGAAGACCTCTCTCTCTGTCTCTACCTCTCTTTGTAACTCTGTCTTTCAAATAAATAAAATAAATCTTTTTTTAAAAAGAAGGAAATAATGTGGTTGGATTTTAGCTGTCCTTTGGAGAATTAAAAGGATTTGAATGGACAGAATGGGTGAGTGAAGTCATTCAGGAAGGAAGAAGGAAACAAATACATATGCTTGTATATGGAAACGATTGTTGAAAGGACTGAAAAAAGCAACTTCCACCCCAAAGTTCCTGCCTACTTGGATAGCCACTGACACAGTGTGGTTCAACTAGGTTCTTCAACGATGGTTTCAGTTCTGATTATAAAAATCTGATGTAAGGACTTCCGCTATGTCTTTTGATCTGAGTAATTCCCATTGATTCTACAGATTTCGTCTAACTTTCCTTCTTGTTGGAGCAGCAGTCTGTAAATGGGGTATATGAATTGTAGAGGATAAGTAAGGCCTTTCTTGGGGGTAATCACAAGTAGTTTTAAGAAAATACATCTCTAGGCCCTCAACTTCCAAATAAATTCTTTGTTAAAAATCTTTTAACATCCTACCATCTGGATAGAGGAGTATTCTAGACTGTCTTGGCTCCTTTCAAAGTTGAACTCTTTGTCTTTATACAAGGAAGTCACATGTCTCAGCCATTCTGAATCTTAGTGAGCTACATTGCCTTAATGAATAAGAACTTCTGGGGGCTCTAAATGCAGGGACCATTTGAAATACTGGTATCATAAGAGATGGAGGAGGGAGTCTAAAACTGTAAAACAGTATAGTTCTGCATGCAGGCATAGAGACTCACCTCCAGGGTACAACCTAAGAACTAATCATGGGGCTCCAAACCCATAAGAATCGGTGGTATAAACACCATCTTCACTGTTACAATGATCATATTAAATGTTAAAGGCAACAGATAGACCAGTCTAAGTTTAAAATGGATGATATAAATAACATCAAGTACCCGGTAAAAATAATAGAATTAAAAAGGAAGGAAGGACCAACATGGGAAGCAGTCCACACAGCAGACTCCTAGAATGACTTTCGCAGTAAATAACACTCTGACCTCAGAATCAACCCATAAGGCTCCTGGTCAGGCTGAAAGGCCTGCACGAGAATTTCAGGCATGGAAAGACAAGACTTTGTGACAAAAAATATCTTGTACGGAGGATCTCTGTGAGACCTCAGAGGAAAGAAAGGGTCATCAAAGGAGGAGACCCTCTTCTCTGAAGGGAGAGGAGAACATCCTCTTTGCTTATGGCCGTGTCCAAATACCGATGGAGTCTATGGTCACAAAAGGCCTCCATAGCCCTGGCAGCCCATGGAAGAGCCTTGGATGATCACTGACATCATAAAAAAGAGTGTTAATTGTTAAAGGAACAACAGTAGTCACTGTGCACTTGCTCCCCAGGTAGGACCTCTGTCCCTATTGAATTGCAATATGAGAATCGACTGCAAATTCTCTCCCCAAACTGTACTCTATATGTTGTGTGTGGGCAGGGTGGGGGGCAAATTGTTGAAATCTATGATTAGCATAAAGTTGGGCCTCTGTATATAAAGTCATACTAAAAATGATCCATAATGAAGAAGGAGATGGAAGAGGGAATGGGAGGTGGATGGGAAGGGGGTGGGGAGTATGGGGGGAAAGAACCACTATATTCCTAAAGTTGTATCTGTGTAAAAATGCATTCATTAAATAAAAATTTAAAAAGGAAAAGAAAAGAAATATTGATATCAGAGAAGACTTCTTTGGTCAAGGCATCATAGTATTTTTCTTTTTTACTTCCTTGGCTCCCCCCCCCCCCCCCGGGGATATGTTGTTTTATTTTTTTAAACTTTTATTTAGTAAATATAATTTCCAAAGTACAGTTTATGGATTACAATGGATTTCCCCCCCAATAACTTCCCTCCCACACGCACCCCTTCCATCTCCCGCTCCCTCTCCCATTCCATTCACATCAAGATTCATTTTCAATTATCTTTATATACAGAAGAGCAATTTAGTATATATTAAGTAAAGATTTCATCAGTTTGCACCCACAGAAACACAAAGTGTAAAGTACTATTTGAGTACTAGTTATAGCATTAATTCACATTGTACAACACATTAAGGACAGAGATCCTACATGAGGAGTAAGTGCACAGTGACTCCTGTTGTTGACCTAACAAACTGATACTCTTGTTTATGGCGTCAGTAATCACCCTAGGCTCTTGTCATGAGTTTCCAAGGCTATGGAAGCCTCTTGAGTTTGCCGACTCTTATCTTATTTAGACAAGGTCATAGTCAAAGTGTAAGTTCTCTCCTCCCTTCAGAGAAAGGTACCACCCCCTTCTTTGATGGCCCGTTCTTTCCACTGGGATCTCACTCGCAGAGATCTTTCATTTAGGTGTTTGTTTTTTTTTTTTTTGCCAGAGTGCCTTGGCTTTCAATGCCTGAGAAACTCTCATGGGCTTTTTAGCCAGATCTGAATGCCTTAAGGGCTGATTCTGAGGCCAGAGTACTGTTTAGGGCATTTGTCATTCTGTTAGTCTTATTAGTCTGCTGTGTGTCCTGCTGCCCATATTGGGTCATTCTCTCCTTTTTAATTCTATCAATTATTATTAGCAGACACTTGGTCTTATTTATGTGATCCCTTTTATACTTAATCCTATATTTATGATCAGTTATGAACTTAAACTGATCACTTTAACTAGTAAGATGGCATTGGTACCTGCCAACCTAGTGGGATTTGGATTCCCATGGAAAGTTTTTAGCTTTTCCCTTAGGGGTAAGTCCAAGGGAACTTGTGCCGAACTGTACATCTCCTCCCTCTCTTATTCCCACTCTTATTTTTAACAGGGACCAATTTTCAATTGGATTTAAACACCTAAGAACAATTGTGTGTTAATTAAAGAGTTCAACCAATGGTATTAAGCAGAAAAAGAAAATACTAAAAAGAATAAAATAGTAAGCTGTTCCTCGACAGGACAAGGCTGATCAAGTCATTGCTTCTCACAGTGTCAGTTTCACTTCTATGGGTTTCCTTTTAGATGCTCAGTTAGCTGTCACAGATCAGGGAGAACATATGATGTTTGTCTAGACATAACTTAGAAAGAATCCAAATATTTGAGTAAATTGCCACAATAAACCTCCTTGAATTCCTGAATATTTATATGGACAAGGTTTTTCCATTTAGTTTATTAAAGAATAACATAGCGAATCTTTTCTTAGCATGGGGCAATATTCATCCAAGGATAAATGAAGTATTTTTAAAAACTCCATCTACTTTACTAAGAAATACAATTCTAACAAAACTATATTAGAAAACTGAAAAATATAGCTCATCAATTGTGTACTACAAGTAATTTTAAAAAATGTGATGCTTACACTATAAAAATTACTTATTTTCATGTTTTTACTTAGAAAAGCCGAGAGCGAGCGAATGAGGGAAAGGGGTGGGGGAGCAAGAACGTTTCCACTTGCTTGTTCACTCCCTAAATGCCTGCAGCAGCAAGCGGTGAGCTAGACTGAAGCCAGTATCCTGGAATTCACCCATGTCTCCCATGCAGAAGTGGCATGTAATTCAATGCTTGAGCCATCCTCTGCTGTTTTCCCAGGCGTGCATTAGCAGGAAGCTGGAATTGAAAGCAGAGCTTTGTGCTTGAACCCAGGCGCTTTGGTATCGGATGTGAGCATCTCAAATGCATCTTAACTACTGCACTGAGTGCCCATCCCTGAAAAATAATTTTAATGCAAAAGAAATTTTTAATAATTAGAGTCTTACAGAAAATAAATTTAAAAGGAATTTCAACAAACATATGCATTTTTTAAAAGATTTTATTTATTTATTTGAAAGGCAGAGTTAGACAATGGTTTACTCCCCAGTTGACTGTAACAGCCAGAGCTGTGCCAATCCAGAGCCAGGAGCTTCTTCTGGGTCTCCGACATGGGTGCAGGGGCCCAAGGACTTGAGCCATCTTCTGCTTTCCCAGAGAGCTAGATGGGAAGAGGAGCAGCCAGGACTAGAACCAGCGCCCATATGAGATGCCGCAGGCAGAGGATTTACCTACTGCACCACAGCACTGGCCCCAAATATATGCATTTTGTTCAAAGCAAATACGACAAGATTAATTGAAAATGATTCAATTTTTAAAAACCGGATTAAATTCTGAGGAGACTATGGAATGATAATATGAGTTCAAAGATAGAAAGAAATGATGTGTATTCTCAGCCATTGAGAAAGGGCTTATTCATATATTTTAAGCAATGGTTGACAGTGAATATTAAGTTTCTATCTACACATTGGATAAATGTCAAAAAGAGTTGTGTTTGTATTTTAAAATATCAATAATTAAGATACTGTAGAAATTATCGAATTTCTGAATATTTGAACTTGACAAAAGTTTTAGGCATCGACTGATGTATACATGGAGAAGAGAACATGTCTCCTTGCTCGTTATTGTATCTCTAGAAGCTTCTTTGTTGCTTGATAGAGGGCGGCACAGTTATACATACTCTTGAGCATCAAGTGTTCAGAGTAGTATAAAGTTGAAAACAATTTAAATGTCCATCGGTAGGAGAATGCTTGTATCAGTTATGTACATTCGTATGTTGGAATAGTGGGCAGTCACAAAAACATCAAAGAGTGGCCCCACATCCCTTATGAACCCAGTTTGAGTCCCGGCCTCTCCACTTCCGATCCAGCTGCCTGCTAATGTTTCTGAGAAAGCAGTGAAAGATGGCCTCTGCCACCCACGTGGGAGACCTGGGTGGAATTTTGGGCTCCTGGCTTTGGCTTGGCCTACCCCTGGCTATTGTGGCCATTTAAGGGAGTGAACCAGTGAATATAAGTTTTTTCTCTCTCTCCTTCTACCTTCCACTCTCTCTTCCACTCTGCCTTTCAATGAATAAATAAAAAAAGAAAAAGAGCCAAATAGTTATTACCAAGGAGCCAGGCTACACCACCATATAATTTTGCTTTGATCTGTAATGGATTTTTCATGTATGGAATAAAAATTACATAGCCCCATATTTTGGAGGGATCCCTCTCACATATGTGACTGTATCACAAATAACTTGGCTGGGTATTATCCTCAGTTCCTTTGAGGTGGCCTCTACATCCTTGGAATAAAGAATTTGGTTGGCCTTTTCATCTGGTTCTAAAATACTTGGAATTTTCCAAATGATAGAAGTGTCTTCGTTTTTCATGGTTCTCTTTGATAGTTCACACCAGTCGCACGATTCATGGTGGACCCATATGTCGATGAGGTAACTCAGATTGAAGGCTGTCCATTATAGAAAAACCAATCATGTCAGTAAAGGTCTGGGGCTTCGACCCGCATCGTATCACTATGATCTCCAGAGTAAAGGTAGGAGATAGAGATTTTTTAAAGAATTTTTATTTTTGTTTATTTGAGAGGTAGAGTTACAGACAGTGAGAGGGGGAGACAGAGAGAAAGGTCTTCCTTCCGTTGGTTCACTCCCCAATGGCTGCAATGGCCAGAGCTGTGCCGATCCGAAGCCAGGAGCCAGGAGCTTCTTCCTGGTCTCCCATGCGTGTGCAGGGGCCCAAGCACTTGGGCCACCTTGTACTGCTTTCCCAGGCCATAGCAGAGAGCTGGATTGGAAGAGGAGCAGCTGGGACTAGAACTGGCACCCATATGGGATGCCGGCACTGCAGCCTGAGGATTAACCTACTGCACCACGGTGCTGGCCCCAGGAGATAGAAATTGATTTCAGCCATGTAGTTTATGACTTAATAAATCATATCTGTATAATGAAACTCCAACAAGAACTCTGGACACTGAGACTCATGTTAGCTTCCCTGATTGGCAATATTCTGTATGTTTTGTCACACGTGATATACTGGGAGGGTGATGCTGCAGTTGCCGTTAAGAAAAGGAGGAGTTGGCCGGCGCTGTGGCTCAATAGGCTAATCCTCCGCCTAGCGGCGCCGGCACACCGGGTTCTAGTCCCGGTCGGGGCGCCGGATTCTGTCCCGGTTGCCCCTCTTCCAGGCCAGCCCTCTGCTGTGGCCAGGGAGTGCAGTGGAGGATGGCCCAGGTGCTTGGGCCCTGCACCCCATGGGAGACCAGGAGAAGCACCTGGCTCCTGGCTCCTGCCATTGGATCAGCGTGGTGTGCCGGCCGCAGCGCGCCGGCCGCGGCGGCCATTGGAGGGTGAACCAACGGCAAAGGAAGACCTTTCTCTCTGTCTCTCTCTCTCACTGTCCACTCTGCCTGTCAAAAAAAAAAATAAAAAATAAAAAAAAAAAAAGAAAAGGAGGAGTTGTCTAGAATGACTGTGATGTATTAAAACATGTGGCCAGGTCATAATCAGCCCTTAAGGCATTCAAATCTGGCTAAAAAATCTATGAGAACATTTCAAGCATGGAAAGCCAAGACACTGTGGCCAAAAAAAAAAAAAAATGACCTACATGAAAGATCTCTGAGTGAGATCCTGGTGGAAAGAAGAGGCCATCAAAGAAGGAGGTACCTTTCTCTGAAGGGAGGAGAGAACTTCCGCTTTGACTATGGCCTTGTCTAAATAATGAGAGTCTGTGAACGCAAGAGGCTTCCATAGCCTTGGTAGCTCATGACAAGAGCCTTGGGTGATTACTGATGTCATAAACAAGAGTGTCAGTTGTTAAATCAACAACAGGAGTCACTGTGCACCTGCTCCCCATGTAGGACCTCTGTCCTTAATGTGTTATACCATGAGAATTCATGGTAAAACTTGTCTTCAGACAGTACTTTGTGTGTCTGTGTGGGTGCAAACTGTTGAAATCTTTACTTAGTATAGAGTTGGTCTTCTGTATATAAGATAATTAAAAATGAATCTTAAGAATGGGATGAGAGAGGGAGTATGAGGTGGGATGGTTTACAGGTGGGAGGGCAGGTATGAGGGGAAGAACCACTATAAAAAGCTATACCTGGCCGGCGCCGCAGCTCACTAGGCTAATCCTCCGCCTTGCGGCGCCAGCACACCAGGTTCTAGTCCCGGTCGGGGCGCCGGATTCTGTCCCGGTTGCCCCTCTTCTAGGCCAGATCTCTGCTGTGGCCAGGGAAGGCAGTGGAGGATGGTCCAAGTGCTTGGGCCCTGTACCCCATGGGAGACCAGGATAAGTACCTGACTCCTGCCATCGGATCAGCGCGGTGCGCCGGCCGCAGTGCGCTGGCCGCGGCGGCCATTGGAGGGTGAACCAACGGCAAAAGGAAGACCTTTCTCTCTGTCTCTCCCTCTCACTATCCACTCTGCCTGTCAAAAAAAAAAAAAAAGCTATACCTATGAAATTTATATTAAATAAAATTTTTCTGTGAAAAATAAAACATGTGGTCAGGGAAGAAAAAAGGATGAAGAGCTAGGAGGGTAAGGAATCTCTGAATTCTAGGTGGCCATGGGATCACTCAAGATGTGAAACAATAGTAGTGCTGCAGTCAGCTACGGGACATAAAAGTTACTAGTGGGATCAGGTGTTTGGTGCAGTAATTAGGATGCTCTTAGGTTTCCTGCATCCAATTCAAAGGCAGGGGGAGACTAAAATTTTAGAGTGGATCTGCTGTTTAAGACCCACCTACCCACTGTGGGAAGGACAGAATACACAGATTTCAGTATGACTGTAAGAAAGACATTTGTACGGGGAGATATAAATTTGTGGGAGGACCCCCCAGTATTCGTGAAGAGCTTGACCTTGTCTGTGTAGGTCAGAGCTTAGAGTGGAAACTGCCATCACGGAAGTGGAAAACCTAGAAGCAACAAGAGTAGTTGCATCTAACTGGGCAGAGGTCAAGTGGTTACTGTAATGATGTCAGCCTCAAGGCAGCAGCCAAAACGTTTTATTCAAGCAGATTCACGGTGTTGGCTAACGATCATGGTGTTCCCATAGGTAAAGTAGGAAGGGCACCAACAAAATTCCCGTTTTATTTGCGTAAACGGAAAAGCTCTAGGTAGGTGAGCAAAGTCTTACTTGAATTAAAAAAGCAAAGTCAGAGCTCCTTAACCATTTTTGAGAATCGATTCAGTTTTTTTTTTCTTCTTCTTCTTTTTTTTTTTTTTTTTGACAGGCAGAGTGGACAGTGAGAGAGAGAGACAGAGAGAAAGGTCTTCCTTTGCCGTTGTTTCACCCTCCAATGGCCGCCGCGGCCGGCACACCACGCTGATCCGATGGCAGGAGCCAGGTGCTTCTCCTGGTCTCCCATGTGGGTGCAGGGCCCAAGCACTTGGGCCATCCTCCACTGCACTCCCTGGCCACAGCAGAGAGCTGGCCTGGAAGAGGGGCAACCAGGACAGAATCCGGTGCCCCGATTGGGACTAGAACCCGGTGTGCTGGCGCCGCAAGGCGGAGGATTAGTCTAGTGAGCCGCGGCGCCGTCGACTCAGTTTTATGGATGATCAACATCTTGAATGACACGGAGTCCAGGTTCCCTCGAGGAGGGAATGTGGCATGGGGATACAAGTGTGTACTGTGCATCTTTCTCCCAGTCTTCTCTAAAGAAGCCTACAGCCTTTCACCAGAGTAGTGCATTGAAGAAAAGGAGGCAATCAGACTTTTCAGGGCCTCCCAGACACCGATCCAACCCTGATTCCAGAAGCCAAAATGTCCCTGTTGCCCAAGAGTGAGAGAAAGAGATTCTAGAAATCCGAGGATCAAAGGAACTTTAGCTCAGGCCTTTGTCTCTGTGGGCCCCAGAATCCGTCCTATGCTTAATTAATCCGCTCGGGAATGAATAACTGGCACAATCAGACTCAGCTGCTGCTCAGGTTGGTTGCCTGGTCTGTGGATTGATGGCTACTACTAGAGGAAGGACTCAGCTTTCTCTACTCAGGAAAATAGTGAACCAAAACCAATACTGCAGGCATGGAGGGATTGTAGAAAGATGAGATGTGGTGGTTTCCACCAGATCTCCATTCAACTTGCTTATTTGGTCTGTGTAGAAGACAGATGCATCTTGGAGAATGACTGGATTATTATAAACTTAAGCAAGTAGGGATTCCAATTTTGCCTGTTGTGGCAGATATGGTTTCATTGCTTGAAAAAATTAATGGATCTTCTGGTATCTGGTATGCAGCTATTGAGCTAACAAACATTTGCACCAAAACATTATTTTCTGCATATAATTACTCTGCTTTTAAGAAACAGATTTTGGTCCAATATTAGGGCTTAACAGAAACTGAATGCTTAGTCTTGGGCCACATGTTACTATATGAGCTCAGCTACCCATTATGAACTGTGTGTTGTCTGATCATGAAATCATTAAATTGAGCACAATGAAGAAGTTGCCAAAATGTCTATGTCTTCACTTCTTTATTTTTAAGATTGATTTTTATTTATTTGAAACAGTTACAGAGAGAGAGAGAGAGAGGGAGGGAGAGAGAGGTCTTCCATCTACTGCTTCACTCCCCAAATGGCCACAGCAGCCAGAGCTGGGCCAATCTGAAGTCAGGAGCCAGGAGCTTCTTCTGGGTCTCCCACACAGGTACAGGGGCCCAAGGACTTGGGCCATCTTCTACTGCTTTCCCAGGCCATAGCAGAGAGCTGGATTGGGAGAGGAGCAGCCAGGACTAGAACCGGCGCCCATATGGGATGCTGGTGCTTCAGGCCAGGACTTTAACCTGCTGTGCCACAGTGCCAGCTCCTGTCTTCACTTCTGTTCTACTACATTCTCTCTTCAGGCTTGCACCATAGCCTCACTGGGAATTTCCTGTGAACGGGTGACAGAGCCAAGAAAGGCTTGGCCAGTGTAACAAATGATAATGTGCAATGTGCGTGTACACCTGAAAGTGAACAGTCACAGCATCACAGCATTTCTGGGTGGTATCCCTAGAGGATAATGATGGCAGGGAGTCCTTCAAGTGGCAGAATTTTGAGCAGTGATCCTGGTTGTTCTCTTTGCTTGGAAGGAGAAATGGCCAGACATATGATTATACATCATTTCAAGGCTTGTGGCCAATGGTTTGTCTGGATGGTCAGCAACATGGGAGGAACCAGTTTGAAATTGATGATAAGGGAATTTGAGAAAATGACATATGGGTAGATCTCTCTGAATGGACAAAAACAAAACAAAACAAAACAAAAAAAACCTATTTGTATTCCAGGTGAATGCTTACCAAAGAGTGATCTCAGAAGATGAGGAATTTAGTAATCAAGTAGATGGGAAGGCCTTTGGTACCAGTTAGCCTATTTTGCCAGCAATAAGAACTGTTCTGGCTGGCGCAGTGGCTCAATAGGCTAATCCTCTGCCTGTGGCGCCGGCACCCTAGGTTCTAGTCCTGGTCGGGGCACCAGATTCTGTCCCGGTTGCCCCTCTTCCAGTCCAGCTCTCTGCTGTGGCCCGGGATGGCAGTGGAGGATGGCCCAAGTGCTTGGGCCCTGCACCCACATGGGAAACCAGGAGAAGCACCTGGCTCCTGGCTTCGGATCAGCGTGGTGCGCCGGCTGCAGTGGCCATTGGAGGGTGAAACAACGGCAAAGGAAGACCTTTCTCTCTCTCTCTCTCTCTCTCTGTCTCTCTCACTGTCCACTCTGCCTGTCAAAAAAAAAAAAAGAACTGTTCTGAGTGCAGAAAGAGAGATCGATATTACAGATGGTTAAGAAGATTCCTTGGGCACAGGGCCCTGCACATAACCTGCAAGTTAGACTGATGCCAGTATTCCTGGAAACCTATACAAGGATCTTGAGAGGAATAAAAGAATATACCACAGGGCTCACTATCTTTAAAATGGGCAGAGATATGCCCCTTAGAGTAACACGTTGAGAGACAAGTAGGATAAATGGTTGAAACATTGGTTATCTGAAATGGGAAATGTTATAGGCATGAAGGACTGATTTATACAGCTTCACGAATATGTATTCACACTCAACATTACAAGGTTTCAAGAGAAGGCTCCCACTATACAGATTTCTCTATTTTTCTGGTACATGTGGGGAAGAGGAGGTGAGGCTTGATCCTGGTATAACTATTCAGGTTTACTCATGGTGGCAAAATGCTATGATGACAGTGACTATGCTTTTTTCTGCTTTCTACATACCATTATAGCTTTGCTTATTCCTACTGATATAGTGGTCTTAGATGAGGGATATACAACTACAACTGCTGGAAGCAAGGATGATTCCTGGAAAAAGAATTGTAATATTTTTAAAGATTATTTATTTGAAAGGCAGAGTTACATAGAGGCAGAAGCAGAAAGAGAGCGAGCGAGCAGCCTTCCATCCGCTGGTTCACTCTCCAGATGTCCACAATGGCTGGATCTGGGCCAGTCCGAAGCCAGGAGCCTCTTTAGGATCTCCTATGCAGGTGCAGGGGCTGAGCACTTGGGCCATCTTCTACTGCTTTCCCAGACCATAGCAGAGAGCTGGATTGGAAGTGGAGCAGCCGGGACTTGACCCGGCACCCATATGGGATGCAGGCACTGCAGCACAACACTTTGATGAAGACCAGTCCTGTTTTTTGAATCTGGTGAAATCAAATGGAAGCCTGCAAACCTGGTAGCTTCACGCGACAGACATTTGATGCATGTGAAATGGTGATGGAGGGGCCTGACTGGTAATTAGTGAGTGGTACCATAGCAATGTGCCAGTGTCTTTTGACTCTTATTTTTCAGGTTATGGCTACCATAGGGCAATATGGTGTAACACCGGCATTGTTGGTGAGATTCTAATACCGATATTGTGGTCAACTGTATTAAAAGCCTCTTACACCTAGCTCACACTTGCTCCTCCAAATCTTAGGCATATGAAAAGAACCATGCAAAAGACCAGATGGTTTTTTGCACAGTGAAGGATCTGGATATCCTCTCACCCTGGCTGCTGGGGTTAGCTTCTGAATGTTTGGACTTTCCTGAGTGATACAAGAGGGACTTGGTTATCTATGGTGGGGTTTGTGGTTTAATTGCTGACCGATGATGGGCCCCTTGATAGTTTGTGCTAATACAGTGACTCAGTAGGAGTGGGTAACCATATCAGAAAGATCACATGATTTGAAGTTTGGGGCTTTGGGCTGCAGTTATAACAGTTTGATCCCTGGAGAGTGGTCTCAGAAATTGAGTTCATCCATGTAGTTGATGATTCCCTCAATGATGCCTACATCTATGATCTATGGTATTTTTGTTACAGAAGACCAAGCAGATCAAGACAATGGTAATTTAATGGTAATTTTGCTTAGGGTCTCATAAGTCTATTATTAATGTTCTGTGTCATCGTTGTTCTGTGTGTGCCTCTTCCAGTCTGTATAGCTATGCTGATGGACAATTAGGGCACAAACAAACACTATTAACTTGCCACTGTGCTAACTCAGAAGTTCAGCCTTGGTGTTTTGGTGTAACTTTCCTTTTCTTTTCAGGGTTGACTTGCAAGAACTACCTTGTCTTTTTCACTCTTAATCTTTTCTTTCTCCCTCCCTCCTTCCCTCCCTCCCTCCCTTCCTTCTTCCCTCCAAATAAAAATGGCGATCTTATTACAATGGTATTGTGTTAGGATACTACCTTAGTCCTGACCTCCACAAATCTTTCCTTCATTGTGAACTTCTTTGGTGACTTGTAGATGAGTACAGAGCTGGAGTGTGTCGTGTTAAAATCTGACTAATAATGAAGATAAAGCAAGATGAAGCAGAACAAAGAAATGTCTATCCTTCAGCTGTGAGGATAGTTCCTGAGTCTAATGTGAAACTCCAGGAAGTCTCACTGGACCCTCTGAAGAACTCCTTTTTGCCGTGCTAACACTTGCCTAGTTAGCCAGCTGTATAAACTGTTTCTGACATCCAAACAAAACCCAGGTCTTACTCTCTTATCCACTCTGTTTCTGAGGAAGAAGAGAACAGAAAAGAGGCCGCATTCATAACATCTGTAAACTTGGTAATATGTTTCCATCAAATATTGAATAGCCAATAAAATCCTAAACTTAATCCTAAACAAGGCTTCTTCGTGGATACTGGAAAAAAGGGAGATGGAAGAAGGAGTCCTGAGCTCCTTCTATAGGTCAGCAATAACATTCCTATAAATTAGGTTTTTATATTAAAACTGGTTTTTGCTTTCTTATACAATTAGGATTTTTGCACCAGTCATCCTGCCAAAGTCACTTTACACACTGGGAATGCTAAGGTAATTAATGGATTAAAAAAAGCATAAGTTAAGCACAGAACTCCCAAAAGGCACAGATGGTATGACTATACCCCTTTTTGACCCTTGTGATAAGCATCCCAGTATGGATGTGAATTACGAGGTGTAGCTGATTTTGATTAGCACCTCTATTCAGACATCACCACAGATTAGTCATCTTCCTGTCCCCTCTCCGGATGAGGACTGGGGATCAGTATTTTTAAAAACTTCTCGGGAGAAACTTCTCGGGTGCCTTTAATGTGCAATCAAGCTTGAGAACCTGTGCTCTTCAAGTGGGAGGCCCTGATGGAGTTCCAGGCTCCTGGCTTCAGCCTGGCCCAGCCCCAGCCACTGTGGCATGTGGGAGTGATGACCAGATGGAGGATCTCTCTCTGTAACTGTGCCCTTCAAATAAGATACGCAAATCTTTTTTTTTTTTTTAAGTAAAACAAGAAGGGTGAGAAAGCAGATGGATTTTTTCCTCTGCCAGAATCTGGATCCCATGTGTGCAGAGCCACTGGCTGAATGCTGCTGTCCCCCCACTGTTACTGCCAGCACTGCTGAGAAGACCGTGTCCCGTCTCAGGCAGTTGCTGTGTGTGCACAAGGGCTTCCACAGCTGCCATGTAGGCCCCAGATGGTTGTCAGGCTCCACGGTGGAGGGGATGGGGTGAGAGAAATGTGCCCCCTTTCCTTCCACTGGGTCTGTGGGTACCTTCTATCTGCCTTGGGCTCCAGGCCAGACGCACATCATCTCTCCCTCTGGCTATCTCTGGCTGTATCTGTATGGCAGTCTGATCTCACCTCCGTCTCCATGCTGGTGCCCTCTCTCGCTCTCAGCTGCTGCAGTCGTGTGTTGTGTCTGTGTTTGTGCTGTGTCCCCGCACCTTCCACACGGGTCCACGGTGCTGCTCTTCCTTCAGTAGAATTTACACTGCAGTCCTCACTGTAATTCTCTCCCTGAGAGTGCACCGCCTACACTTTTTTTTTTTTTAACTATTTATCTCTTGCCTAGCACAGTAAGTCATTTCCTATTCTGCTATCTTGTAATCCTGGTATAAGTCCTTATAATGTCAATTGAAAAACACAGAGGCCGTGGTCCTAAATACTTAAGCAGTGCTATGCAATGACAATAAAAATGATTTAAAAAAAAAAAACCTGTAAGAGCTAGCATTAATTGACAATTGCTTATATCCTGGACCCTCTGCCATGCCATAATGCTCCCGAATGCAGTGGGGCCACAGGAGATACCTGCCTTTGTGTTCATGGTGGTGGTAGACACACACATCCATACGTAGTCACATACACCCACACATCCACACATCACAGGAAGCTGCGTATGTGTCCACATCCCTCTACAGGCCACTGTGCCCAGCCATGCCTCCCAGTTGATGATAGGAGTTTACAATAAAAGCGTCCCAGAGCCAAGTCGTAACATAACAGACTTGGGGGCAGCTAGCTGAGCAGGTGGACCTGTCTGTTGCCATGACATTGGTTACCGTAGAGAGAGAGATGTGAACACAGAGATAAAGGGGCAAGGGAAAAAGGTGTGGGCACTTGATATCTTCACCTTCCCAAATTCATCTCCTCAACAGATAGAAATTGTTATCATCAACAATGTAAATATAAAGAAAAGAAAGCTTAGAGAGATTTTGTAACCAGCACAAGGTCACACAGCTTCAAGGGCTAGCACTGGGACTCTGATCAGACCATCTTGAGTCATCACTTAGGTTAGCCCTTCCCGTTCATTTAACATGTAAGTGGGTATTAAGCAACTTCTAAGTGCCAGGCATTCTCACAGAAAATGGGGGTTCAGTTCTGGGTAAAATCAGTCTCTGTCCCAGCAAGTTCATAGATTAATTAATTAAATTCATCTTTGCATCTCTTTTTGGGCAATTAACAAAGAAATGGAAAATTAGATGCCCATACAGACCCTACAGTTAACCGAAAAAATACATGAGTATTTGATGATTGATGATTTAGGAGTTAAGAGAGTCATATTATGATTGTGAATTGTAAGTATGATGATCATCATAGCCACTATTACTCAGTATTTATTGAGGGAATGTAGACTTTCAGGAGCAAAGCTGCTTTTAGTCTGACCAACTCACACACCTACCTAGTTTTTACTGTTTTATACAGCTAATGGCTCTCTGAAGTCTGTAGTCCCAATTTGTGCCTTCTTGGTGTTTATCAGAATCACCTGTGGGACTTGCTAGGCCTGAGGGCTTAGCCCTGTTCCCTGGGGTTGATTCAGTGGGTTTGAGGCAGAGCTTCAGAATTTGCATATCTAACAAGTTCCCAGGTGATTTGCATAGTGTTAATATAAGGATTTCACTTTGAGAAAGTTTTGTCAAACTATTTATGCATAATTTTAATCTTCCTAAATACATGACGCAAAATCTGATAAAACAGTGAGAAATAGACAAATCACAATTTTAGTGGATTTTGATGTCTCTCTCTCTCTCTCTTTTTTTTTTTTTTTTGACAGGCAGAGTGGCCAGTGAGAGAGAGACAGAGAGAAAGGTCTTCCTTTGCCATTGGTTCACCCTCCAATGGCTGCCCCGGCTGGCGCGCTGCGGCCAGCACACTGCGCTGATCCGATGGCAGGAGCCAGGTACTTATCCTGGTCTCCCATGGGGTGCAGGGGCCAAGTACTTGGGCCATCCTCCACTGCACTCCCTGGCCACAGCAGAGAGCTGGCCTGGAAGAGGGGCAACCGGGAAAGAATCCGGCGCCCCGACCGGGACTAGAACCCGGTGTGCCGGCGCCGCAAGGCAGAGGATTAGCCTAGTGAGCCGCGGCGCCGGCCTTAATGTCTCTCTTAATAACAGATAGAACAAATTATTATTGAATGGTTAAATTTATTTATTTATTTATTTATTTATTTATCGACAGGCAGAGTGGACAGTGAGAGAGAGAGACAGAGAGAAAGGTCTTCTTTTTGCCGTTGGTTCACCCTCCAATGGCCGCCACGGCTGGTGCACTGCGGCCGGCGCACTGCGCTGATCCGAAGGCAGGAGCCAGGTGCTTCTCCTGGTCTCCCATGGGGTGCAGAGCCCAAGCACTTGGGCCATCCTCCACTGCCTTCCCAGGCCACAACAGAGAGCTGGCCTGGAAGAGGGGCAACCGGGAAAGAATCCGGTGCCCCGACCGGGACTAGAACCCGGTGTGCCGGCACCGCTAGGTGGAGGATTAGCCTATTGAGCTGCGGCGCCGGCCAAATGGTTAAATTTTGAAGTGGTTTTTTTTTAGTCTTGGGCTTTTAATTTTGGTTATGCAGAATCTATGGATATATTTGGGAGAGAACTGATATTTTAACAGTAATATTAAATATTCTGACCCACAAACATGGCTTATTTATCTGTACATTTATTTTTTATTTTAAAATTTTATGATTTTAAAAAATAAATATTTATTTGAGAAGCAGAGAAAGATGCACACACACACACACAGAGAGAGAGAGAATGCTCCCATCTGCTGGTTTACTACCCAAGTGCCCAATGGTCATGGCTGGGCTGAGGCTGAAGCCAGGAGCCAGGAGCCAGGAGCCAGGAGCCAGGAACTCAATCCAGATCTTCAACATAGGTGGCAGTAACCCCCTTCCTTGAGGTATCAACTGCTTCCTAGGATATTTATTATCAGGAAGCTGGGGAAGGAGCCAGAGGCAAGTATGAGTTCAGGCACTCTAAGTTAGGATATACGCATCTTAACTGCTTGGCCAAATGCCTCAAGATTTTTTGTTTTGGTAACACATACTTGGACATTCTTATGGTGTTGAGTGCAGTATTTCAACACATACACAGCATGAACTGATAAAATCAGGTGATTAGCATTTTATTTTTTACAAAGGTTTTTTTTTTTTTTTTAAGATTTATTTATTTATTTGAAAGTCAGAGTTACACAGAGAGAGGAGAGGCAGAGAGAGAGAGAGAGGTCTTCCATCCACTGGTTCACTCCCCAATTGGCCGAAACGGCTGGAGTTGCGTCCATCCAAAGCCAGGAGCCAGGAACTTCTTCTGGGTCTCCCACATAGGTACAGGGGTCCCAAGGACTTGGGCCATCTTCTTCTGCTTTCCCAGGCCACAGCAGATAGCTGGATTGGAAGAGGAGCAGCCAGGACTAGAACCGGTGCCCATATGGGATGCCTGTGCTTCAGGCCAGGGCGTTAACCCGATGTGTGAGAGTGCCCGCCCCAGGTGATTAGCATTTGCATACATTTTCTTTATGTTTGGAGCATGTTGTTTCTTAGTTTTTCACACGGTCTATAATGCATTGTTGTGAACTAGAGTCACCCCACTGTGCCGTCAAACACTAACTTACTGCTTCTGTCTAACTGTGTTTTGGTACCTGTTTCACCCTCCCTCTATCCACCACCCCCACTTTTCCCATGAGTTTGTTCTCAACAGAATTTCATCCTTTTTTTTTTTTTTTTTTTTTGAGTTAGACAGTGAGAGAGAGAGACAGAGACAAAGAGAAAGGTTTTCCTTTTCCGTTGGTTCACGCCCCCAAATGGCCACTATTGTCAGCGAGTTGCGGTTGGTGCACTGTGCCAATCCAAAGCCAGGAGCCAGGTGCTTCCTCCTGGTCTCCCATGCAGGTGCAGGGCCCAGGGACTTGGGCCATCCTCCACTGCCTTCCCGGGCCACAGCAGGGAGCTGGACTGGAAGAGGAGCAACCGGGACAGAATCCGGCGCCCCAACTGGGACTAGAACCTGGGGTGCCAGTGCCTCAGGCAGAGGCTTAGTCTAGTGAGCTGTGGTGCCAGCCTCAGAATTCCATCTTTTTTTTTTTTTTTTTTTTTTTTTTTTTTGACAGGCAGAGTGGACAGTGTGAGAGAGAGACAGAGAGAAAGGTCTTCCTTTGCCGTTGGTTCACCCTCCAATGGCCGCCGCGGCCGGCGCACTGCGCTGATCCGATGGCAGGAGCCAGGTACTTATCCTGGTCTCCCAGGGGGTGCAGGGCCCAAGCACTTGGGCCATCCTCCACTGCACTCCCGGGCCACAGCAGAGAGCTGGCCTGGAAGAGGGGCAACCGGGACAGAATCCGGCGCCCTGACCGGGACTAGAACCCGGTGTGCCGGCGCCGCAAGGCAGAGGATTAGCCTAGTGAGCCATGGTGCCGGCCCAGAATTCCATCTTTTTTTTTTTATTTTTTTTTATTTTTTTGACAGGCAGAGTGGACAGTGAGAGAGAGAGACAGAGAGAAAGGTCTTCCTTTTGCCGTTGGTTCACCCTCCAATGGCCGCCGCGGCCGGCGCGCTGCGACCGGCGCACCGCGCTGATCCGATGGCAGGAGCCAGGAGCCAGGTGCTTTTCCTGGTCTCCCATGGGGTGCAGGGCCCAAGCACCTGGGCCATCCTCCACTGCACTCCCTGGCCACAGCAGAGGGCTGGCCTGGAAGAGGGGCAACCGGGACAGAATCCGGCGCCCCGACCGGGACTAGAACCCGGTGTGCCGGCGCCGCTAGGCGGAGGATTAGCCTAGTGAGCCGCGGCGCCGGCCCAGAATTCCATCTTAAAAGCTTCAGATCTCACTCTGCTTCTCTCCCTTCCATCCTTCAAACATCACTTGTTGAGATCAGGAAATTGAAGATACTGAAGTTTATATGACCCTATGTCTCGAAGTTTTGTGTATATAAGATACAAATCTCAGGGCTGACACTTTGCACAGTGGGTTAAAGCATGGCCTGCAGTGCTGGCATCCCATTTGGGTGCTGGTTTGAGTCTCGGCTGCTCCACTTCCAATCCAGGTCCCTGCTAATGTGCCTGGCAATGTAGCAGATGATAGCCCAAGTCCTTGGGCCTCTGCACCCACATGGGAGACCCAGAAGAAGCCTGGCTTCGAATCGGCTCAGCTCCACCATTGTGGCCATCTGGGGAGTGAACCAGTGGATGGAAGACCTCTCCTTCTCATCTATACCTTTCCCTGTAACTCTTTCAAATAAATAAAATAAATCTTAAAAAAAAGATACAAATCTTTGTATGTTAACCTCTATTTCACATTTTATCAGTATAATATATTACATTTTAAAAGTGAACATAGTCTCTTTCATGTTGAAAATTCAAGATGATAAGATAAATTAATAAATCAAACTGAAAGTTCACCTAAGTTTTATTAGTGTGTGAAAATATCCCAACTTACATTTTAAAAAAGTTTTTAAGAACAAAGAAATAAAAAAACACCAATCAAGCAGACTGACACACAGATCTAAGTTTGTCCACTGATGCCATATTTGTAGGACAGTTAGCTACTGAATGCTTAGGAGATGCACTGGTGAACAGAGCATTATCAGAGGTAGGTGAGCAACTTTTAAGTGCTCAGGATAAACTGAAGTATGCTCAATACTAAATTTTCTTGAAAAAACATGTGAGTATTTGATGATTGATGACTTAGGAGTTAGAGTCATATTATGATTGTGAATTGTAACTATGATCATCACCATAGCCACTACTACTCAGCATTTATTGAGTGCTATGTGTCAAGCACTATGGCTAGTGCTAACCATACACAATCAGCTCTCTTGTCCTCGCAAAGTTTGGGAAGCGGGTACTGTTATTACCTCCACACTAAGACTTTAGAGAGGGCCGGCTCCGCGGCTCACTAGGCTAATCCTCCGCCTTGCGGCGCTGGCACACCGGGTTCTAGTACCTGGTCGGGGCGCCGGATTCTGTCCCGGTTGCCCCTCTTCCAGGCCAGCTCTCTGCTGTGGCCAGGGAGTGCAGTGGAGGATGGCCCAAGTGCTTGGGCCATGCACCCCATGGGAGACCAGGGGAAGCACTTGGCTCCTGCCATTGGATCAGCGCGGTGCGCCAGCCACAGCGCACCAGCCGTGGCGGCCATTGGAGGGTGAACCAACGGCAAAAGAAGACCTTTCTCTCTGTCTCTCTCTCTCACTGTCCACTCTGCCTGTCAAAAAAAAAAAAAAGACTTTAGAGAGATTTCATACTAAGAGTTGATACCAAGTTGGTACTAAGTGGTGCTGTTGCTAAGGGCAGGAAGCTGTGATGTCCAGGTGAATGGGCTTTCACTTTGGGAGGGAGTGTCGATGACGTGAGTGGGTGGACGTAGGCCACTTCCCAGCAGTCACGATGCTCTGCCTAAATCCTCCCACTGACTTGAAAACCCAGCTGAACTTTGCCCTTTCCTGTGCCCTCCCACCTTGTGGTGTGCTGGAGGTGGCACTGCTACACGAGTGTTGTCGTAAGGAACGGGACAGGCAGCTCTTCAGTCACCAAGGTAATGCCCCCTTGTTAAGATGGTTGGGAGAAACTGTATGAATGACTTTATCTTTGGCTATTTACTTCAACTTTGCATTTTGTTAATGTGAGCGATGTCTTCAGAAACTAACAAAGGTTTGTTTCCTTGATACCTGGATCAACTTTTTGGCATTCGCAAGTCCTCTTGTGGCTTTGAGATGTCTCAGTTTTGATATTCCCCAAACTGAACTTACCGTCTTCCTGCCCCTGCTAATAAACTCATTCTCTAATACTCCCCACATGGAAAAATGGCCCCATCACGTACACAGCCCAAGCCATAAACATATCCTTAAGCCTGGTTTCCTCCCTAACCTCCATCAGTTCTAATTCATCAAGTCCTGTCAATGCTGCTTTCCGAATGATCCTCCACTCTCTTCTCAAGGTGCTGTGTCCATCTATCTGACTTTCTTTCCTCCTAATTTGCTACTCGGTCATATTTTATTCATGTTGCTGTCAATATTCCTCTTAACACAAATTATCATATCATAATCTTACCTAAAAAGCCGCTAGCTGTTAGCATTAGCACCAAATTTGAGACATGGCTTACAAGATGCAGCACGACTGACTTCTGCACACTTCTCTCATCTGGTCTCTGATCATTTATACTCCTGTGTTGATGAATTCAGTTTTGCTTATTTTTTTTCTCAAGTCCTCATCAGCTTCTGCTGCTGCTTCTTTTTTTTAAAGGTTTATTTATTTATTTGAGAGGTAGAGTTACAGACAGAGAGAGGGCGAGGCAGGGAGAGAGGTCTTCCATCTGCCTGTTCACTCCCCAAATGGCCATAATGTCTATGCCTCGGCCAGGCCAAAGCTGTGATCCAGGAGCTGCTTTGGGTCTCCCATGTGAGAGCAGTGACCCAAGGACTTTGGGCCATCCTCCACTGCTTTCCAAGATGCGTTATCAAGGAGCTGGATTGGGAGTGGAACAGCCAGGACTGAAACCGGCTCCCATACAGGGTGCTGGTGTTGAAGGTGGCAGCTTAACTTGTTATGCCACAGTGCCTGCTCCTATCATGTTCATATTTCTAAGTACAAAGACAATACCAAGCAGGTGCCAGATGGTTATGGAGCCCATTGGTTCTAACTTTTCTGAGACAAAGTTTCCCAGCCTTCCTTCAACTAACTTTATCTGGTGACAGTTTATTAAACCTTCTATAGCATAAATTATAACTTTCTTCACACATTTGCTCTATTATGAACCAAGTAGGATTAATACACTAACTTTTTAATGCTGATTTTAAAAAAGAATTTGCAATTTTCCCTATTAATCTTTGACGAGACTTTCATCTCACCTGTATCCTTTCCCTCCCTGCTTCTTCAGACCACACTTTGTGTTCTACTTTATTACGGAGCCATTGACTTATGTGTTTGCGAGAAACCTTCTTCTGTATCTACTCTAGCTCATTGTCTCATTGTCCTATGCCTTCACTCCTTTTTATTTTCATGGTAAATGTTATTCCGTTCTATTCACAAAGACGCTCAGTGGCAGGAAACTTCCTGCCTCCAGAGAGAGCCCATACAGATTGTACTGATTGATCAGAAGCCTCTATTCAAAGGACACCAGTCTTTGAGAGAGGACGCGTTTGGCTTCATTACCAGTGTAAACTTGCAGGGATTTTCTGAGATCCGGTTTGGTAGAGGATGGGACAAGACCACATTTAAGGCACTGGGCTCCCTGAGAAATGGAGGTTAGAAGGAGGCACTATAGAAATAGGAAAAAGGCGGGGGGGTGGGGGGTAGAAATGAAAATGTGGCTCTTGTAGGCAATGGGAAGCCACTCCCAAGTTTACCAAGTCCTTGTCTTAGACTTGGAAATATTTGAAGAGAGAGAGGTGTCCTGGAGGACAAAGGATGTAGTGACTAATGGGGAAAGATGTTTGGGATGGCTGTGGTGTATGTCACAGGAGCAAGAGGAAACAGAGTTTGCAAAGTATTGTATTATGTTTTCCCAAGCTTTATCGTAAGTGGCAATGAAGAACTGGGAAGGTAAAAGGTTTTTTTGCATCTAATATTTCAATATGTGTGTTAAGTGGGTTAAATATTGATTAAAATATTAAAATCTCAATACTATTGCTAAATACATTAGAGTTTATGTTTAGTGCTTTTTACAAAGTTCTTTAGAAGTTGTCTGTAATAAATTGAAAATTTTGAATGATGAATAAAGCAGGAGAACTCAGAATAATCTTTCCGAAAGCAAAGATTGCCTCAATAATAAATTAAGTATTCTGAGAAACTGTAAAGAACAAAAAGTACTGTCATCCACACATATGTTTCATATCTGTAAAACCATGGATGAGAGACTTTGTTGAACACCTAGCCCAGTGATTTTAAAACTTTTTTTAGAAAAAAGGTGATGTCTGGATTTCTTTTTATTTAAAAAAATGAACTATCATGCCAAAATCCAATAGAAAACATTTTAAAAAGAGCTACTTTGATCGAAGGTGGTGGTGGGGAGATCCTCTCTGTTCTATCCACTGTTTCCTCTTCTTTCTTTTTTTTCACTTTTTATTTTAATTTAATTAATTTTTAGCAGATTCAATATGATTTGTAGATACAGGTCTAAGACCATAATGAATTTATCTTTTAATTGCATTTTCAGCAACTTTTGGAAGTACTCTTGATCTAAAAGCAAGCAAATGTGCTATGGAGAAGAAAAGGGACTTACTGTGAAACTGTGAGCGTTACCTATTGTAAGACCTCAAATTTCCAGTGCTACTTTGAGCTCACAGGACACCACAGGCCTGACTGTGAGTTTCCTTGCTCTTGGTAGATATGCCATTGGCCCAATAGGAGAGGCTTTCCACATGGTTAGTCGATCTATCAGCCAGATCTCTGGCATGTGAACTAGTCTTCAATCTGATGGGTTTCATTCTCCTCAGAGCCTATGAAATTATTGTCATTGATATTGAAACTTTTCATTTGTTTATTTTTATTTTATTTGGAAGGCAGAGAGACAGAGGTAGTGAGAGAGAGAGAGCGAGCACAAGACAGGCAGGTCTCTTTGTTCCCTTCCCAAATGCTCACAATGAGTGGCAATGGGCCAGGCGAAAGCCAGAATCCAGGGACATTACTCAGTTCTCACATGTAAATGGAAGGAACCATTTACTTGGGTCATCACCAGCTGGTTTTCAAGTTGTTCTTTAACGGGAAGCTGAAATTGGGAAGGGAGCTGGGACTCGGATCCAAGAGCTCTGGTATGGGATGAGACATACCAAGCGGCATTTCAACTACTGCAACAAACACCTCCCCCACTCATGGAATTTTTCAACCAAGCAAATCACAGATTCTGTCAGGATCTTCCTGTCATTAACTCCTGCGGGTTCACTCTGCTCCTGAGTGCACTGCCTGTGTGGTCCTGCACACACTCAGGCTGTGAGGATATGTGGCTAAGAAACGATAGCCAATGTCCCGTCCAGTGTCAAATGTCAGTATGTTCAGCCATCATGCACTATGTTTCAGGTGAACCATCCCTCCTTCAGCAATGAGGTGAACAGGAAGTGATCAAGACACGTATTTACTTCCTGGTCACCAAGTATATGGGCTGTCCTTTGGGGAAAGTGCAGGATGCTTTCAGTCTCCTATTAAGGACTATAGGCACAGTCTTATGCTAAAAGGAAAAAAGTCAATCTGTAATGGATCACAGGCTCTCAGCATTTTTCTAGGGGGTTCCAGTAATACTGCTGAAATATGGCAGAAGTTGGAACATAGATGGACCAATTTCATAGAAACTCAGTGCCTTCTTCGGGTATAATACCTGACACCAATAGCTGCTGGAATGTACTGGGGAGAAAGACTCCTTGACAAAATAAAATCAACAATTTCCCAGCAAAATTTGTTGTCTCAGATTTTATAGAAATATAAAGTATGTGTATAATAGCAGATTCTAAAGCTAGAAGACATTGATGTTCAGAATTCAAAAGGAATTCCTAAAATTCAACAAGAAAAATGAAATAAAAGAAAAAAGAAAGAAGTTGTGGGCAGGCAATTGACATAAAGGAAAATCCTGATAACTAATAATTATCTGAGGAGGAGGAGGAGGCACAATTTCACTGGTAATCAAGGAAATGCAAATTAAAATGATGCTACTTTACACTCAAAATTTCACTAACTTAGACAGTCATAGTATCAAGTGCTGGTGAAGATGTGGGGAAACAAGGATCTTCGTGTCCTACGGGGGCCAATATAAACTGGTGCAGCTGTTCTGGAGTGAAATCTGACATGATTATGAAATGAAGCACGGCATCTTTGTTCCTAGGACTATATCCCAGAGAAATTCTGAAGAAATGCTTATGAGGCTACTTATGGTAGCAAAGAACTTGAAGCAAACTAAATGATCATCAATTGGGAAGGCAAAGGATAATTAAAATGTGATGAGATGATTAGATTCTCACCAGCAGTCAAAAATGTAATTTAGATTTACATTTAGCAACATCAGTAAATCTCAGAAGCATAGTATGAATAAAAAGTAACTTAAGAAACAGGATAATACTTATAGAGAGCCTCTTTTATTTAAATTAAAACCCAAACGTGACACATGCCATGTATTTGAAAAATGCAAATATCGTTATGTAACTGTATCAAAGGTGGATTGGTGGGGCCGGTGCTGTGGCTCACTTGGTTAATCCTCCGCCTGCGGCGCTAGTATCCCATGTGGGTGCCAGGTTCTGGTCCCTGTTGCTCCTCTTCCAGTCCAGCTCTCTGATGTGGCCTGGGAGGGCAGCGGAGGATGGCCCAGGTCCTTGGGTCCCTGCACCCGCATGGGAGACTGGGAAGAAGTGACTGGCTCCTGGCTTCGGATCAGTGCAGCGCCGGCCATTGTGGCCATTTGGGGAG
This sequence comes from Oryctolagus cuniculus, assembly GCF_964237555.1. Taxonomy (NCBI): domain Eukaryota; kingdom Metazoa; phylum Chordata; class Mammalia; order Lagomorpha; family Leporidae; genus Oryctolagus; species Oryctolagus cuniculus. Next base: position 1,819,263 of record NC_091438.1, on the reverse strand, counting down.
TGGACCAACAGAGGGAGGGCCTTTCTCTGTCTCTCTCTCACTGTCTATAACTCTACTTGTCAAATAAAAAAAAAAAAAAGGTGGATTGGTAAGGGTTGTCTATGGAGAGAGGAAGGGATTGTAGGTGGTGGTGAAGATGGAAAAAAAAAAAGTAAGATACAAGAAATGAGAGGCCCTACCTTGACTGATATTTTTAGTGTTCCACAAAACTCATTCTTTGTAGCTGAGTTCAAAGGAATAAGGCAGGAAGGAAAGAAAAATAAGTGGAATATGGGGAATTGGCGGGGGAGAGAAGGAGTTCAACCATTGAGCCAATTCTCTTACAGCCACTTTGACCTCCTCTTCCGTTGAAGATAAAGACCGAAGACGTCCTGATCTAATGGTGAGGAACTTGGAGTGGAAAAGACCTGCACTTTGCTTTTGGCTCTGTCACAAGCTGGTTGATAATCTTTGATAGGTCACGGCACATCTCCATTTGATGGGATAATAGCATCATCTAATAAGCAACTTCTCAAATAAGCTGCAGTGTTTGTGCTGGTAGAATTAGGGGAAAATGTGATGGAAAATGTTGACGGCTCTTCATACGTATCAGATGGTTTATCTGTTGTGACACTGCTCATGGATGGATGATTCTACCTGAGAGAAGGAGGGTAGTATTCCATACTACATATATTTCACAATTTCTTTATCCAATCATCAGTTGATAGACATCTGGGTTGATTCCATATCTTAGCTACTGTGAATTGAGCTGCAGTAAACATGGAGGTACAGATAACTTGATAATTGTTTATAGCTCTTGTCTCTACTGATGAGGAACAGTGTTTTTTTCCTTCTTACCATTTGTTGATAGCTTTACTTAGTGTAGGGTCAATCTTATGAATAGAAAGTAAACTGACAAGTAGATCATCGCTAAAATTAAGAGAGGGAATAAGAGAGGAAGGAAGAGTAAGGGGCGTGTGGGCGGAAGGGAGGTAAGGTGGTAAGTATCACTATGTTCCTTAACCTGTATACATGGAATACATGAAATTTGTTTACCTAAAAATTGTTTTGAAAAATTTTGGGGCTGGCACTGTGGCGCAGAGGATTAAAGCCCCGGCCTGCAGTGCCAGCATCTCATATTTTGTGTGTGTGTGTTGTTATAATAAAACATCACTTCATTTGTTACAGTGAATAGTAAATGAGAGGCAATAATTCAAGAGGGCCATAGGAAGCTTTTTCATCCACGAAATAACACAAAGGACAAGCACTCTCACCACCACGCCTTTGCTTCTGTTTTTCTTTTGACCTCTGTTCTCTTATATCAGCCTGCTGTTTCCAGAATGGCATTCTTCCTTCAGATTTTGTATGTGTTAGAAGGCTAGTCTGTTAGCGTGCCTTGACAATGTGATAATGGTCCCTGAGTTAGCTGAGGAACCTGGACACGTCTTCTTTGATTCCAGCTTCATCCTAAGGCCCATGAATATTTTCCTTGAAAAGCTGCAGGCGAATGAGGTAGAAAGGGCAGAGACATGAGATGGAAATCAGCAGAAGGGCAAAGAGTGTGGCTCCCACAACACTAATGGACAGCAGGCCTCCCAAGGCTGAAAATGCAAAAAGCAGTGTGACCCCCACATAACTGCGGGGAGTACGTGCCTTCAGTTTCTTCTGCAACATGGGCCACAGGGCAAAAATCTGGATGGCAAATGTCACCATGATGAAGGCAGGCAGGGACCAGGGAAGGCGTGAGGCTAGGCTAGGCTGCTCTGCTTCCAATCCAGCTCCCTGCTAATGTGGCTGGGAAAGCAGTAGAGGATGGCCATAGTCCTTGGGCTCCTGCACCCACATGGGAGACCAGGAAGAAGCTCCTGACTCCTGGCTTTGGACTGGCCTAGCTCCAGCCCTTGTGGTCACTTGGGGAGTGAAGCAGTGGATGGAAGACCTCTCTGTTTCTACCTCTCTCTGTAACTCTGTCTTTCAAATGAATAAAATAAATCTTTAATTTTTTTTTAATTTAAAAAAGAAGGAGGGTAGACTTTGCTTCTTAAGCCCCTGAATTTCTCTGGGTCTTGGAGACCCCTCAGGTGAAAGGGCAAACCCAAGTTCATAGAGAGTTTGTTCTAACTTCCCTTTCCCTGCAGCTTGTTGGCTTTCTTCTGAAAGTTCTTTATCAGTGGTGTGAATTTTGGGTATCAACAGTTAGATCAGGTTTCTACTCTGGGATGATGAAGGTAGGAGTGGCTCTTGAGTGGCCCTGTTTGGGTCAAAGGGATAAGTAGTACCTCACCTCCCTCTTTGCATTCATTTCAGTAAGGTTTCTGGAAAAGATGAATTTTGTTACCACATCAAAAGTCTCAAAACCACAAGGGCTGAAGCATATTTTTACTCATGCCTCTGGTGAATCTATATTTTGCAATTCCTTTCTAGAAAAGATGATTCCATAAGCTTTCTTTATAGTCCATTCTGGAAATATTTTCCTTACTCCTACCCGGAAACTGGAGATCTCCTGTTCTATCCGCTATTTGCAGGAATGATGGGGGCATATTTTACTTTTGCTGAAGACACTTTGAGACTTTATCTTCCCAGCTGGCTTCACAGGGGTCCAGTAAGTGCATCTTTGTTTTGGAGCATGATAGCAAGTAAGAAATTTCACGTCGCTGTCACAGCCCTGCTTTTACATCCGAGCTCCACTACTCACTGCTTGTCCTGCCTCAGGCTGCTATGTTGGCACTCCCTTTTCTTCAGCTCTTCACTTGACTCTTCCTTCTTACGATGGAACTCTTTCTCCACGCTCCTCTTCCTTCCCTGCCTCGTTTTCTCATAGTTCTGAAAACCACCAGACGCTGTTTGCTTGCTTGTTCACTTGAGGCCTCTTTAATTATTTGTCCTTCCATTAAAATAATATCTGGGATAGAGCAGCTACTCCATGAATATTTAATAAATGGCTAAGAAAGTGAATGAATTATTGACTTTAGGAAATTTAGTACATTTCTCTGAGCTTGCTTCTTTTCTCTCCTCCTCCTCTTCCTCTCTTCCTTTTCCTCTTCCTCCTCCTCCTCTTCCTCTCCTTTTTCTTCATCCCTCAGATGACTGCAGTAAAGATGAAATAACATACTATCTACAACACACCTAGCTTAGTGCCTATCACATCCAGTGCATTCAGGACTTCCATTTTTTCTTTCTCTGGTAATAAGGGATTCTTTTACGGTGTTCATCTAATGGATGCTGCAGGATCTGTACCACGGATAATTGAGTTGACATCTGATGATAAAAAAGGGCTTAAAAATCTCAATTTTTAAAACGGATTCTGTGGGAACAGAAAGAAAAAACTAAATAACCAAGTGTATTTTGTAAGACATGGTTGATGAGAAACAACATGGACTTTTAGTTTTCTGGAATCGTGATAAGGATAAGGCAAAAGAAGTACAGAGAAGTTAGGTAGGTTGTCTGGATAAGCAGTACCAGAGTTGGGGCTGAAACCCACAGATGTGGGTCTTGGTTTGTGCTGTAACCTCCTGTATTTGCCTCCAAACACACATTGGCTCACACCAGCTTCAGAGGGTTGAGTCTCTACAGATGGAAAATTTCAATCATTCTGGTTTCAGATTCTTGGCTGTTTCCCGGAGGTTAAGTAGTTTTCTAATTCTTTAGTTATAAATATCTCTAAAGTTTTGTCACAATAGCACTTTAATAGAAATAAAGGCACTTGAAGATATGTTTTTCTTTCTTGGTAAATTAGATGGGATTTTCAAAATTATCTGCTTCTAGGCTTAAAATTGTAGAAAACAGCTAATAAAGAAGACACATAGAGGAAATACCACAAGACGGTAATAACGGAAGGTAATTCTGGAAACTCTTTAAGAATTGCAGTCAAATCAGAGACTGATAGTTCTGTGCCAACACCAAACAGTAAATCCTGTGGAAAGATGAAGTGATGCTAGGAATAGGACCTGAAACTGTGGTAGAAAATGAGTTCCATAATAAGAAGGAATGATTTAAAAATCTTACTTACTTTTTTTTTATTTGACAGAGTTATAGAGAGTGAGAGAGAGACAGAGAGAAAGGTCTTCCTTCTGTTGGTTCACCCCCCAAATGGCCACTACAGCCAGTGCTACACCAGTCTGAAGCCAGGAGCCAGGTGCTTCCTCCCGGTCTCCCGTGCGGGTGCAGGGACGCAAGCACCTGGGCCATCCTCCACTGCCATCCCAGGCCACATCAGAGAGCTGGACTGGAAGAGGAGCAACTGGGACCAGTACCTGGTGCCCCAACCTGGACTAGAACCTGGGGTGCCGGTGCTGTAGGCAGAGGATTAGTCAAGTGAGCCACAGTGCTGACCCTAAAAATCTTACTTTCAATTGTTAAACATGGACAATCTTCTAAGAAATTTAATTTGCTGTATAATAAAATCTTTGAAAGATTTAAAATAATTAGCATGTATATGTTAAACTAGTTTCAGTGAAATATTAAAATTAAAGTGTGTATTAAACCATCGTTACATTCCTGCTTATTCTGAATGGTGTTATAATAGGTATCTTTCTCAAACCCAGCTCCTAGGAATGAGTCAATTTTTCATCTAAGGGGTTTCTAGTAACTTTATTACTAGTTCAGATTATATTTTGATGAGTTTCTTCAAGGACAAGTTTAGGCAGTTGTTTCTTCCTTATTTTCCTTTTCCCTCTAATGTCTCTCCCTCATCCCCTTCCTCTTCCCTGCTCTCTTACCTCTCCCTTCCCCCTTCCCTCCCTCCTTCTGTCTCTCTCTCTTCACATCCTTCAGCCCCACCTTAGGACATCCTACTTTCTAACGCTCAGCATTTTCTCATTACCTCTTCATGTCTCTCTTTCCTTCTATTGGCTCCATGAAGTTGAAAAAAAAAAAAAAGAACTATATAAACAAACAAGTGCTTAGTGTCTTAGGAAACCATATAGTCATTTAAATCTAAAACATGCTATAGTTTTGATTAGCAATAGAAATAGTCTTAGATATAATTTGTAGTACATTTGCATTTATGTGCCTGGTTCTTCCCTGCAACCGTACTCTTTGCTACGTGACCTTGAAGTTCTACTCCCTAGAAAGGTAGAAAAGGATTTCCCCACTCTGCTTTGGCCAATAAAATGAGGCTGAAGGGACGGCATGCCGATTCCAAGCCCGGGAACCAAAGAGGCTGCTATAGTCTGAATGTGTATCCTAAAACACATACATTGAAACCTAATCATCAGTGTGGAGTATGAAAAAGTGGAGTCTTCAAGAGGTGATTAGGTCATGGGGTGGGCTCCCATGAATGGGATTAGTGACCTCGTAAGAGAGCTTAAGGGAACTAGCCAGTCCTTTCCATCCCTTCTGTCAGACACCCAGGCAGTGTTTAGCCCCTCCAGAAGAAGCATGGTTCAAAGTGTTATTTTTGAAGCAGAAACTGATCTTGCCAGGGTGTTGATTTTGGATTTCAAAGCCTCCAGAACTTGAACAATAAATTTAATCTGTTTGTAAATTACCCAGTTGGAGGCATTTTGTTATTGCAGCAGAACAGACTAAGGTGGAAGCCTTGCATATTTTTGTTTTGCCCTCTTGCACCTCTGTTGTTGCCGTGAGAAGAACATGTCCAGACTCTTTTGCTGGTCCAGAAAGAGGATGAAAGGCACACAAAAAAAGAAAGTAAGAAAGACTCATAGAGCAGAACCACCTGGCTGTAGGAAGCCTTGGTCAGCTGGCCTCCATCTGACACACGAATTCTTGAGCTAAATAATTGCTTATTGTTATGGCTCTTTGAGATCAGGATCATTTTTCACATGCTATTGTCGCAACTGGAAACTGGTAGACTCGGAACTTAACTTTCATTTGAAATAGGTGGGAGCTTAGGCCCAGGGAAGCCTAAAGATGTAAGTGACTTAATAAAAGTTTGGAACTAAGATGTGGAACCCCGGATGGCTGCACCTATGCTTGTTCAATAAATCATGACTTTCTGTGAACTAAGTTTACACACTCCTAATGCTACACCGGCTTATTTAATTTCTACTAATACTTCCTGATTAATTTCTTTGAGTTGATCATTTCAGCAAAGAATTGGGTTGAGTGTTCAACTTAAGAAAGAATAAGTAGTACTGTTTTATATATCAGTATGTGCTCTGAGGTGTGTGTGCGTGTGTGTACCTGTGGTGCAAATCTAAGAAGACTTGTAATAATTGCTACTGTTAGTTGAGCAATTACTATCATTACCATATGCCAAGTAATGTGATAAGTTCTTCTAATTCATTAACTCAGTTTATAGCAGGTGCAAAGATTTTCATGTTTGTTTCTCCTTCAAAATTCAGATTGAAACTTGAATCCCAATACAAGAGTCTTAAGGGATACAGCAACTGGGAGGTGATCAGGTTATGAAGGTGCTGTCCTCACAAGTGGATTAGTGCCTTTGTAAAAGGGAGGAGGGAACCAGGTAGGCCTCTTTTTTGTCCTTCTCGCACTTCTCCTGTGATGACACAGTTTTATCCCCCAGATGATAAGACAACAAGGTATCATCGTAGAAGCATACAAAAACCTTCATCAGGCACTTTAATCTTGGACTTCCCCATTTCCACAACCATGAGAAATAAATTTCCATTGTTTATAAATTACCTAGTTTTAAATACATTGGTATAGCAGCACAAATGACTAAGGCACCAGGGATTAGTTAACAAACTATAGTCTGGAGTCAGCTCTTACCTGCTGCCTGTTTTTGTAAATAAAGTTTTTTTAAAACAAGATTTATTTATTTGAAAGACAGAGTTACAGAGAGAGGTAGAGACAGAGAGAGGGTTCTTCCATCCACTGTTTCACTCCCCAGATGGCTGCAGAGGTCGGAGCTGAGCTGATCGGAAGCCAGGAGCTTCTTCTGAGTCTCTCACGCGGGTGCAGGGGCCCAAGCACTTGGGTCATCTTCTACTGCCTTCCCAGGCCATAGCAGAGAGCTGGATTGGAAGAGGAGCAGCCGGGACTAGCACTGGCGCCCGTATGGGATGCCGGCACTTCAGGCCAGGGCTTTAACCCGCTGTGCCACAGCGCCGGCCCCCTGTAAATAAAGTTTTTTTGGGAACACAGTCACCCTTATTTGTGCTGCTTACAGCTGCTTTTGAGCTATGTGGTAAAACTGAGTAGCTGTCATGGAGACTGATAGTCCTGGAAAGCTGAGAATATTTAGTATATGACACTTTACAGAAAAAGTTTGCTGGTAAACTGCACTTATAGCAAGTAGTCACAAGTATGATCTTTGAACTTTGAGCTTTCTTAAGAGGTCTGAGGGGTCAGAACTATTTTTGACATTATTGTCTTTTTCACTGTGTTAGCATTTGTACTGACAGTGGGTCAAACTGCTGTCTCTTTAGCATGAATCAAGGTGGTGGTGTCTCCCTGTAATTATCATCACACACTTAAACACCACATACTCAGACATAAAACTGGTTTCATGTAAGAATGTCTTGATGAGGCAGCAAAAATTTTTGTGTTAAATTTTGACTCTGAAAGTATATCTTTTAACGTATCTGTTGGCTAATAGTATGTTTTTGAAGAAAAGTCTGTTCAGGTCTTTTACCCATTTTTTGATCAGGTTATTTATTTTCTTTCTGTTGAGTTGTTTGAGTTTCTAATATATAAGGTTTTCTGGAAGTCAATGGACAATGCATACTAAGAAAAAAATGCATGCCTTTCAAAATTATCGGATACTAAAATAAGCTCATCCTAATTTGTCGGAACAGGATCTAGTTTGACAGGTCTTTGAGAAGAGCTCCTATAGAGCTACATAGATTCTGCCAAACGTGAAGTAAGAACAAACATTGTGTTTATGGTGAACCTGGGTGGAAGAATGTTGAAATCATGGCTCCTTTATGAAAAGTCTACAACAATGGCGACTTAAAGAAATCAGCAGTTTACAAATGGCTAACTCATTTTAAGAACAAATGAGACAATATTGAGGATGAAATCCATCATAGCAGCACATCAATTTGCAAAGAAAAAATTAACTTTGTTGAGGCCCTAACTGAAAAGCACTGATGATTAACAGCAGAAACAACAGTCAATACCATAGACATCTTAAATGGCATACTTTGTACAATTCTGACTGAAAAATTAACACTGGGCCACCTTTCGGCTTGATGGGTGCCAAAACAGTTGCATCCAGATCAGCTACAGACAAGAACACAACTTTCAGAAGAAGTTTAAAAGAAATGGTATCAAGATCTTGAAGCATTTCTTGTAAGAGTTGTAAAGGATTTGAAACATGACTTTACCAGTGTGCTCCTGAAGATAAAGCACAATCAAAATAGTGGCTACTCCCAAGGTAGGAGTGGTCCAGTCAGAACGAAAACGGGCTGGTCAAAAACATGGCACCGGTTTTTTGGGACGTTCAAGGCATTTTGCTTGTTGACCTTCTGGAAGACCAAAGAACCATAACGTCATATTAGTAGACTGAGAAAGGCAGACAAATGTTTAGCAAAAATGTGCAGAAAGACCAGAAAGTTGTACTCTACCACGACAGTGCTCCTGCTCATTCCTCCCATCAAAGGCAGAAGCTCTGAGATCACGTGCCCATTCCAGCCACGTCACTTCCCCTCCCACTCCTGGGACACACAGGACTGGTTTAACAATAACACTTTAAAAAAATGTTTCTTTCTTGATCACTTTTCTACCCTTTGTTTTTCACCATATGAGGGTACTTCAATATTTGTGGGAAAAAAATGAATGAAAAAATAGTATATTTTTGGGACAACAATTCTGAAATCCATGTACAGTTTTTCTTTCACAATGTGCATTTCCCACAAACATTCTGCAGACCCTCATCCATCTAGTCTTAGATTTCAGATTTGGCAAAGGACACTAGGGTGTCTGGGGTTCACTTGTTGAATCAACATGATTACAAGCAGTCTTCCCTTCCACTCTCAATTGTCCTGGATTGCATGATAAATCATCTTCCTATGGCCTAGGGCTTTCTGTCTCCAGGATAGTTTTTTCTGAAGAGGAAATCACCTGGGGCCTTTGGGCTTACAGAGCTGCTGTTGAGTTGACAGGCATCCCCCAGTTAACCCCCTCATCCAAGTCTTCTTCGTGGTCTGGGGGTCCCCAGAATTAACTCACCTGCTCTCTGTCCTTGGTCACCACCTATTCTTTCCCCTGGGGTTTCTCTCCTCTGCCTGCGGCTCTTGCTGAAACAAGATCGAAACACATAGCATTTTTCCCTTTCATTTCCTATTTGTTTCCAACCAATACACTGTTTTTTTCTGCTCGTCTAGGGTTCTAGGATATGTCTGGGAAAAGAAACAGGGGGAACAAAATCAGCTGTGAGAGGAAGACACACCTCTGATGTGTCCGTTTTCCTAAGCTTCATAAAAGTTTTATGCACCTAGGGTTGGTCTCTATTAGCGCTCTTTACTGATTCATCTGTTCCAGGGAATTTTTGAAATCTACATTTGCTCAATCTCCCTCTCTTTAATTATTTAAGTTGTATGCAATAGTTTTCCACACTATTATCTTCAGCTAATTGTTCCCAAACCTGAGTGCCCAGCACTCAATACTCTTTCCTAGAGTGATGGTAGACAAGAGAAATACATTGAAATTGAACAAAGTTCTGAAAGTTTTCTTTTTTCTTTTTTAAAAAGAGATGTATTCCCACCGAGAAAGAAACCCTGGTCTAGTGAGAATGAAACTCCAGATAATGATATGACAAGTGTAAATGCTTACTAAAAGCTGTGTGCCAGGTACTTTACATGCATTATCTCATGGTCCTCTTGCAGCAACTATATGAAATTAAGTACTAGACGTGGTCATTGTAGCCTCTCTCTCCCTCCCTCCCTCCCTCCCTCCCTCTCTCTCAGCTCTTAAACAGAAATTCACTTTCTCTTTAGTTCTGGAGAGACTATAAGTCCAAGAGCAAGGTGCTAGCCTGGCTGATTCCCTGTAAGGCCTTTATTCCTACCTCGCAGATGCTTTATTACTGTGATTTCATGTAGCTTTTACTCTGTGTGCACAAAGAGAGGATGTGGGGCATTATACTCTTTTTTTTTTTAAATTTGATTTATTTATTTGACAAGCAGAGTTATAGACAGAGAGAGAGAGAGACAGAGAGAAAGGTCTTCCTTCCATTGGTTCACTCTCCAAGTGGTGGCTGCAATGGCCAGAGCTGCACCTCCCGGTCTCCCATGCGGGTGCAGGGCCCAAGCACCTGGGCCATCCTCCACTGCCCTCCCAGGACACATCAGAGAGCTGGACTGGAAGAGGAGCAACCGGGACTAGAACTGGCGCCCATATGGGATGCCAGCACCACAGGCGGAGGATTAACCTAGTGCTCCACGGTGCTGGCCCTGGCGTTATACTCTTTTCCAGATTTAGTATTATCATTTTGAACGTTGTTACTCATTTGTTTTTATTTTAAAGGGAGAGAGGGAGAAGGAAAGGGAGAGGAAGGGACAGAGGGAAGGAGGAGAGAGAGAGATCAATCTCTTTTTCATCCACTGATTCACTCCCTAATTGCTGGGAGCAATAGGGCACTGGGTGAGGTCAAACTCAGGAGACTGGAACTCAGTATGGGTCTCCTACATGAGTAGCAGGGACCCAGATACTTGAGCCATCAGCTGCTTCTTCCCAAGGTGCACGTTAGCAGGAAGCTGGAATTGCAAATGGAGCTGAGACTCCAGGTACTCCAATGTGGGATGGAAGCATCACCAAACCAGTGCCTTAACCACTGGGCCCTCTCTCCACAATTAACAAGAAAACCAAGGCTTAAAAAGTTAAGTAATCTGCCCAATTAGTCTTCCACTGTGGCTGACAAGCTTCAAGTAAATGAGGATTCAAACTCAGGCAGCCCGTCTAGAACTCTTGCTCTTCACTGTTTTGGTACACTGTTTCCCCAAACGTCAGGAACCAGAGGCTCCAGCCAGAGGTGTAGCCAAGATGGAACCTGGAGAAAGCCCACTGGGGATGGGGCCTATGGTTTTGAAATGAGGCATGAAACATTGAGCAGCCATTTCTAAAAGTCTCATCACAGTCCTGATTCTACCCTGCTTGCTCCATTGCTTTTTATTTCAGTTTTCATGATTGTTTTCATTCTGCCTTTAAAGTTATTGAAAATAAAGTTATTATTTTTGTGATTCTTTGGAAGGCTCATCCGCCTTCCACTTCCAATGGCATTGATGTTTGACTGCTGTTCATTGAAACAACCAAGAACCTTTGCTGAAAAGGATGTAGCGTGATGAAGAAAGGACAATGCTGCCCTGGGCGTTGTAGTACTGGGTGCACGTTGGCATGATGGAGGAGGCTGCTATACCTATGTAGGCTCAGGGAGAAAAGTTTTCAGGCATTTAAGCAAAAACCTCTCAGTCTTGCTAATTTGGAACCAGTTCTTCCTCTGAGGTCAGACTAGAGGAAATGCTCTTGAATGCTACTTACCTTCAGCTTTCCAGTATCAAGATTTCTACTGTCTGATTGTATTGAATGTTTTTTTTTTTTTTTTTTTTTTTTTCACCAATGCAACTGACTTTCCCTGATTAAGGTTGGGACTTTTTCTCTTTGGTCATTTCAGACCCTTTCAGTGGAGTTTTTGTATCTCGTCTCCTGCCTCTAATGTTTCCTTTGCTTAGGAAACTTCACTCAGGCTTTATTTTGGGTTTGCTTAGTACTCTCTACCCACCCACCCATGGGAGAGTACCCATCATAGACAATCTGGTCTCATGCTGGTTTGCAGTACCAACAGTGAGAAATAAGACTAGGACCACAGATTGAAGTCAAACTGAAGGGAACAATGCCTCTTAAATGGGTACTTTTTTTTTTTTTTTGACAGGCAGAGTGGACAGTGAGAGAGAGAGACAGAGAGAAAGGTCTTCCTTTGACGTTGGTTCACCCTCCAATGGCCGCCGCGGCCGGTGCGCTGCGGCCGGCGCACCGCGCTGATCTGATGGCAGGAGCCAGGAGCCAGGTGCTTTTTCTGGTCTCCCATGGGGTGCAGGGCCCAAGCACCTGGGCCATCCTCCACTGCACTCCCTGGCCACAGCAGAGAGCTGGCCTGGAAGAGGGGCAACCGGGACAGAATCTGGCGCCCCAACCGGGACTAGAACCCGGTGTGCCGGCGCCGCTAGGCGGAGGATTAGCCTAGTGAGCCGCGGCGCCGGCAAATGGGTACTTTTAGTTAGAGTTTAGTCCAGGATCATAATGCTACTGTATTCCTTGCTTTGGAGATGAATAACTGTAATAATAATTTAGGTTTTTTTTTTAAAAGATTTGTTTGTTTGTTTGTTTGAAAGGCAGAGCCACAGAGAGGCAGAGGCAGAGAGAGAGAATCTTCAATCCACCAGTTCACTCCCCAAAATGGCTGGACCTGGGCCAATCCAAAGCCAGGAGCCACGAGCTTCCTCTGGGTCTCTCATCTGGGTGCAGGGGCTCAAGGACTTGGATCATCTTCTGTTGCTTTCCCAGGCACATCAGCAGGGGGCTGTGTTGGAAGTGGAGCAGCCAGAACGCGAGCCAGCATCCACATGGGATGCCGGCACTGCAGGCGGCAGCTTCACCCACTACACCACAGCGCTGGCTCCAATAATGTAGTTTTATTGAACATTATTACATGCTGTATTGTGTGCATTGTCTACCTTTTCTCACTTAACTCTAAACAAGAAGATTTCCCATTACAAGAGGAGAAAAAATCAAGGCTTAGAGAAATTAGTTGTCTTGCTAGTTGTCACAAGTAGTGAATCATGGTCCTGGGATTAGAACTCAGCAATCTGAACCTCTATGCTGTGTAAAGGAAAGTATCACATGTAAAGGAAAGTATCACTTGACCTTGGCCAAGTTACATAAACTCTCTGTGCTTTAGTTTCTTCACATGTAAAACGAGGAAAAGAAAATGACTCTTGGAAAATCACTGTGGTGCTTCAGTGTGGAACTGTGCAAAATGGGGCTCTTGATTTCCAAAGTGCGCCTCCTCAACAGTCTTCCCCTTCATGTCAGTCAACGGCACCAGCACACAGCTACTCTGTCCAGCAGCCCGGAAGTTACCACTGATACCTTGATTGCTTTCACTTACCTCCAAAGTATCCCAAATCTGATTGTTTGTCACCATCTTCATGTCACACCCTAGAAGTCAAAGGGCTTCACTTCTTGCCTGGACCACTGTGACAGACTCCTCACTCACCTCTCTGTTCTATGGCTATACTGCTGTGTTCTGCTTGACATATATAAGCCAAAGTCAGCTGGCTTTTGGAAACACATCTCTGATATCACGTCTCTTTTTGGAGTCACTTCCTTCTGACACTTTCCAATGACTGTCAATAAAATCCACAGTCCCTCAGCACAGCTTCTGACCAGCTGTTAGCACCATATCCTGTCCTCACTTCCTCTCTCCCCATCTTAACTCTGCTGTAGTCTTTTTCCTTTCTTTAAGCATGCCAAACTTGTTTTCATCTTAGAGTTCTTAGACTTACTGGTACTGCTGGAGTGTACTTTCCCTTGCTTTTTCTGTCACTGACCCATGTGAAATCTTTGCTCAGCGAGGCCTTTGATGACACAGTTACCAAAGTGATGTGTTGCTCACCACTGTGTCTATGATTACCCTGCAGATATTGGGTTTAAGTGCTACTCAGATGTCTGAGTTCAGACTGCTATCAAAGAATACTACAGACTGTGTAGCTTACTTAAAGAGCATGTGTTTCTCGCAGTTCTGGTGACGAGGACGTTCAAGATCAAGATGCCAGCAGATACGATGTCTGGTGAGAGCCCTCTTCCTGGTTTGTAGACAGATACCTTTTGCACAGTATAGATCATCTTTCTTGAGACTTTTCTTATAAGGGAATTACCTATGATGGGGCTCCACCCCATGACCTCATTTCCTGCCAAATGCCCCGTCTCAAAGTCCCATCCAATGGGATAAGTTTGGGGAACAAATATGAGTTTGTGGGACTAGAATGATTTACATTACCTGGCGTTTTTGCTTTCCTCTCCAAAATTATAACTCTAAGAGGCCAGGGACTACGTCTGCTCTTCAGAAGAAATTAAATAGACAGCTTTTCAGAATTAATAGGTAAAGTAACAATGTAAGGAAAACTTGAAGCTTATGTGTGGCACCTATTGTAGGATTCAGACAGGCTGATTCCCTTTATATTTTACCTGTTCCTCAGGTTTTTGATAGGACACTCTGAGTCCCGACCCCTAATCTAGGCATGGGAGTTTGATCTCAGTGCTCTGACTAGAAGACATACTACTTAAAACACAAACGTTTTCCCCAAGAGAACGGTATGTAAAAGTCGCTGGTAGTTTCTACTGCAGAGAAGTCACTTTAAACCAAACAGTTGATCTTTAAAAGGTAAATACAGTAGTCAGTCATTTCCTTGGTATTGTGACATGCTCTAGTGGGTGTTATGAAATACCCAGGTGTTGCACAATGGTACACAAGCAAATATTTCTTACTGGACTCTTGAGAATTCTACTTAAGTCAGTAAAAACCCTGCAAAAATTACCCTTATGCACTGATAGATCATTTGAATGTAATACAATGGGCAATTGGTGCCCATTCTCTGCCCAACCCTTGCTCCCAAGGGAAAGGGTACAGCTAAAGTCCTTAACTTTTGGTAGAAATGGGAAGGTAGCATGGAGTTACAAAGTTTATAATAAACTTTCTCAGTTTAGTATATGGTCTATTACCCATGTTAAATATGCATTAATTCTTATTCAAGTTTTAAAATACTATCTATGTCCTACAGAAGTAATGAAAGAAAACAAACTTTTCTCTATTTTATTTTTCTAAAAAATAACTAAAAGACAAATGGGAACATATTATTTTGTTAACCTTGCAATAACTGAAGTACACACTTTACACACTGCAGGAGAGATTTAATGTAATGTAAAGGAGCAGTTAGGAATCATCAAAAAGAGGTTTTTCCTTTGTTTTTTTAAAAAGATATGTACATTTTATTTTCTTCATTTTAACATCACTAATTTTTATATAATTATGCTTTACAAAGTATACATACACACTTATCTTTTTTTTTTTAAAGATTTACTTCTTTATCTGAAATGCAGAGTTACAGAGAGGCAGAGGCAGAGAGAGGGAGAGAAATCTCCTATCTGCTGGTTCACTCCCCAAATGGCCGCAATGGCTGGGGCTGTGCCAATCTGAAGCCAGGAGCCAGGAGCTTCTTCTGAGCCTCCCATGCAGGTGCAGGGGCCCAGGACTTGAACCATCTACTGCTTTCCCAGGCCATAGCAGAGAGGTGGATTGGAAGTGGAGCAGCCAGGACTTCAACTGGTGCCCATATGGGATGCCAGCACTGTAGGCGGTAGCTTTCCCC
Organism: Oryctolagus cuniculus; assembly: GCF_964237555.1. NCBI lineage: Eukaryota > Metazoa > Chordata > Mammalia > Lagomorpha > Leporidae > Oryctolagus > Oryctolagus cuniculus. The sequence goes on along the minus strand of NC_091438.1, from coordinate 1,803,994 downwards.
ACTACGCCACAGCTCCAGCCCCACAAGGAGGTTTTTTCCAAACAATTTTCATTTATTTGGAAGGTGGATAGGGAGGGAGGGAGGGAGGGAAGAGAGAAGAGAGAGAGATGTTCTATCAGTTACTTCACTCTCCCACTATGTCACAGCATTGGCCCCCAAGGCTACTTCACTCTCTAAATGCCTGTGATGCCAGGGCTAGGCCAAGTGAAGCTAGGAACCTAGAACTCAGTCCTGGTCTTGCATGTGGGTAGCTGAGACCTGACTGCTTGGGCTATCATTTGCTGCCTTCCAGCATGTATATTGCCAGGAGGCTGCGATTGGAAGCAGAGCAGGAGTTTGAATCCAGGCACTCTCGTGAGATGCGAGTGTCCCAGAAGGCATCTCAGCTGCTGTGGCAAACATTTGCCCCAAAGCAAGTTCCTTCCTTCCTTCCTTCCTTCCTTCCTTCCTTCCTTCCTTCCTTCCTTCTTCCTCCCTCCCTCCCTCCCTCCCTCCCTCCCTCCCTCCCTCCCTCCCTCCCTTTTCCTCTCTCTTCCTCTCTCTCTCTCTCGCCTCCACCTCCCTCCTCTGTGTGTTGGAGAAATTTTGTCTCTCAGACCTGAACAGGTATGGAATATCTGAGCTTCCTGTAGACAGCTACTCTAAGAGAGGCCTTCTGAGCACCAGCAGCCTTGGGAATGTTTTCATTGGTAAGGTTTGTGCTGCCCCTTCCACTACCAAGTGGAAAATGTGATGAATGGGCAGAGACCCTTAACACTGGATACTGAGTTCTTGGGACAAGAGAGAAGTCATCGCTGGAAGTTGTAAGGAAGACCTAACTTACAGCAGATAGCAAGAGGGAAACAGAGAGGTAATCTGGAGTAGCATGGCATAAATTAGACCACAGACAGGGCCTGAAGATTGAGGAAGAACAATGGCTAGGGAGAAAAGTGCTGAGAGAGGTACCAGGCAACAGCCTGGGGGCCCAGGAATGGGAGCACACTGAGGAGTGCGATGGTATCATCCTGTCATGTGGCTTAGAGTCTATTGAGCCCAACACTGCTCAATACAGATGTCACAATTAAATTTTTTAAATCTTGAGTAGTATAAAAAGTAAAAAGAAACAGGTAGAGTTATTATAATAACATTTTACTTAGGGGCTGGCGCTGTGGCATAGTAGGTTAAGCCTCCACCTGCGGCACTGGCATTCCATAAATGCACCAGTTCGAGTCCTGGTTGCTCCGCTTCCAATCCAGCTCCCTACTATTGGCCAGGGAAAGCAGTGGAAGATGGCCCAAGTGCTTGGGCCCCTGCACCCCTGTGGGAGACCTGGAAGAAGCTCCTGGTTTCCGATTGGCTCAGCTCCAGCCATTGGAGCCAAATGGGGAGTGAACTAGCGGATAGAAGATCTTACTGTCTCTCCTTCTCTATCTGCTTTTCAAATAAATAAATCTTTAAAAATGATATTTTACTTTCCTTAATAGATTTTGACATGTGCACTAGCCAAGTAATGTGCTAGCAAAACAGCTCTCTGAGAAACAAGTTCCAGTTTGTAGTGTGTAACAATCTTCATAGTCAATTTCAAGCTACAATAGCAGTGCTAACAATGGTAATTAACAATTATTGAATGTTTACTGTGTCTAAGACTTACTTCTCTCTCGTTTGTGTATCATCTCTCATTATCTGTTTCATCTCATCAATACGAGTTGACAAAATGAAAGCTAAGAGGTTAAATAACATGTCCAATAAGAACTAGTAATGTGTTAATTTGCATTCAGATCTGACTTTTGCACACAGCGTCAAGAATAAAAGCCAAGTGAGATCAAAGAAGGATGGGGAGCCATGGAGCTGCAAGAGTAGAATGACTGATGGGAGCGCTGAAGAAACCCAGAATAGAACTGTACCACACAGTTCAATCTAATTCTGTTCGCAAATTGATGGGTGCTGGGAGTGATGAGGGGTGTGTAGAGATGGGTGAGGCTTGCAGCCTCTCTGTCGAGGGGAGATATAACTGTGACAAAGGCAGACTGATCTGTGCTACAGGAAGAACCTCGTCTCTCCTCCCCAGTCTAGGTCTAGAGCAGAAGGAAGTGGAGTAGTAAACAGTATGGCTGAGCACAGGGGAGAGGAATTTGGGGCACTTGGAGCCAGGGCAGTTCCTGGTAGGGCATCCTTTGGTGCTTCTGGGTCAGTGATGAAGCAGGAAGTTGAGATCACTTTTAAGCTGGTTTAGGATGAGGTGAGACTTGAACCAATACAGGAAGGCTTTGGGTAGGAACTGCAGAAAGCACCAAGCTCCAAGCAGAAGGTAGGGAGGAGAGGCCTGGAGGAATTCCCTGAGGCAATTTGCATAGAGTCGCAGGGTATTTTTCTGTGTGTGTGATTTTTGCAGAAAGGGCATACCCCACAGACTTCTAAGGACTGCTTAGGGAGGGCAAATGAGTGAATAAGCCATATATAGGAGTACTGGCTGGTGAGACAGGGAATAGTACCTACAAAGAGAAAGAGAAAAAATCACAGGTCACTGCCGTCTTTCTGCCCATCCCACCTCAGTCTCTGATCTCAAGCGATCATTTCATGCAGCTTTTTTTTGGTGGGCTCAGCCGTAGTTTGGAATTAATAATGTATTTTTTCTCTGGCTTTTTCCTTTGATTCCCTATTCCCATTTAGTTAGCTTGCCCATGTTCTTTATCTTGGGGAGAGGAAAATGCTAGCACAAAGGAGAAAGATTCTCCTGATTTTTGAGATTCGAAAGCTCAGGAGCAGAGGGGAGCAGATGTTTGTTGAGTGAGTAGAGGCTTTCTCATCACCCAGATGAAGTAAAGATGCCCTGGACTGGAGGAAAAGGGGGCTAAGGGGATGAATCAGGAATGTGGCAGCAGATCCGCGAATCAGGGGAGCTCTGTCCCTGCTGAAGTCTCAGGTGGGGAATGGAGTTTGCCCAAACCCAGGTATGTGTCAAGATGTAAGATGCTGTTCTGGAGGGAAGTTTCTAGTGGCTTGTCAGGTAGATACAGATCTTTTGGAAGTGCAGACTCTGATGTGGTGGGACTGCCGTGGAGCTTAGAATCCCTCATTTCTAACAGGCTGCAAGTGAGGCTGGTGCCGCCTGTCAACGGATCACCCTTATTGCATTCACTAGGTACCTTCTATGTGTACGACACAGTGTGGACACTGTTTCATGTCAACTCTACCACAACCCCAGAGGTAAATCCTATCACCCCAACTTGAACTTTAGGAAAGCAAAGCCTATGAAGATTTGATTTGATGTCTTGCCCTGTGATTTGGATAAGGATATGAGTAACCTATAGAAGCTGTGTGCCTGTGACATTCTAAAATCTGCTTAGATGTACTGATTCCTTTTCAAAAGAAAGATTAATTTATTTATCTGAAAAGCAGAGTGACAAAGAGAAGGGGGGAGAGAGAGAGAGACAAGAGGAGAGAGAGAGAGACAGAGAGAATCTTCCATCCACTGATTCATTCCCTAAAGGCTTGAAATAGCCTGGGCTGGGCTAGGCTGAAGCCAAGATCCAGGAACTCCATTGAGATCATTCATGTGGATGGAAGGCATCTAAGTGCTTAGGCCATCATCTGCCGCCTCCCAGGTTCGTTAGCACAAAGCTGGATTAGGAGCAGAAGTGGGACTTGGTTCCAGGTACCACAATATGGGATGCAGGTGTTCCAAGCAGTGGCTTATCCTGCTGCATCACATTGCCTGCCTCTGTTTTTATTATTTATTTTTTAAATTATTTATTTTTTGAGAGAGAGAGAGAGAGATCAAGGGAAGGAGTGAGAGAGTGAGGGAGCAAGGGAGCGAGGGAGAGGGAGAGAAAAAGAGAGACAGACAGGCACATCACTCTCAACCTCTGGTTTACTCCTCAAATGCCCACAATGGCCAGGGCTGGGCTGGGGCCAGATCCAGGAGCCAGGAATTCAAAACAGGCCTCTCACTTGGGTGGCAAAAACCCAGTTGAGCCATCACTGCTGTGTCCAAGGGTTTGCACTGGCAAGAAGCTGAAGTCAGGAGCCAGAGTCAGGAATGAGTCACTGATTACTCAGGCAAGCCACAGAGCTTCTATTTTAATTTAAAAAGAGCAACAGCATCACACACAGTTGAAGAACAATGACCAGAGTAAAAGTCCCTGGATTTAGGTCCTAACACTGCTATGTACTAATTGTGTTAAGTTATCAAGATTAGTGCATTTCTGTATTCCCCAGTTTCTCTCAACTACAAAAGGTGGAGAATAATAGTACTCTCCAAATAGGCTGATTACTGAGCCATGGAGAGGTGTTTCAGACTGGACAGTAAGCAGATGCAAAGTCAGAGACTGAATATCACATTACTTCACTCCTGGTCAGTTATGGGCATGGATATATCCGGCCCAGAGTTTCTCAACCCCAGCAATATCCACATTTTAAGTCAATAATCCTTTCTTGTGTGTTTGTGTAGTGGTGGGGCAGGGCGGAGTGATGCTCAGCTGCATTCCTGGCCTCTATCCACTAGGTAATTGCGGTCAATATAACTACAAATGTCTCTAGTTATTGCCAAATGACCCTGGGAGCAGGGACAAATCCACACTCATTTGAGAACCATCAATTAATGTTAATTCCAATTTATACCCAATTAAATGTATCGTGGAAAGAAGAAGGCAATGTCTCTTTTGCACTCAGTGTAGACTTGCTTTTGGAATGACTGCTGTTGAAAGAGAGTTCTCTTCTGAAGATGAATGAAAGTTCTGTGTCTTGATTGTGAAGGTGGCGTCATAAGCATGTACACCCATCAAAACTCACGTTGTTGTATATTTTAAATAAATGTAGTTTATTGTACGAAATTATATTTCAATAAGTTGAGTTTAAAAAAAAGATGTGAGGTCGGCGCTGCGGCTCACAAGGCTAATCCTCCGCCTTGCGGCGCCAGCACACCGGGTTCTAGTCCCGGTCGGGGCACCGGATTCTGTCCCGGTTGCCCCTCTTCCAGGCCAGCTCTCTGCTGTGGCCAGGGAGTGCAGTGGAGGATGGTCCAAGTGTTTGGGCTCTGCACCCCATGGGAGACCAGGATAAGTACCTGGCTCCTGCCATCGGATCAGCGCAGTGCGCCGGCCGCAGCGCACCAGCCGCGGCGGCCATTGGAGGGTGAACCAATGGCAAAGGAAGACCTTTCTCTCTGTCTCTCTCTCTCACTGTCCACTCTGCCTGTCAAAAAATAAAAATAAAAAAAAAAGACGTGAAATGATTGCATAAAAGAGACACCTGCTCCATCATGTTTATTGCAGCACTGTTCACAATAGCCAGTTATGGAAGCAATCAAGATATCTCATCAAATGACTACTTAAAGCAAATGTGGTTTATATACACAGAAGAATACTGTTCAGCCATAAAAATAATGAAATCCTGTTATTTGCAACAAAATGAATGGAATTAGAGGATAGCATGTTAAGTTAAATAAGCCAGACATAAAAAACAAATACCATATGTTCTCCCTCATATATAGAAGCTAAAAAGAAAAAAAACAAGACCAGAGCCTCAATCTGAACACAAAATGATGATAACTAGAGGGTAGGAGAAATGAGGGGTAGAGAGAGATTGATAATGGGTACCATATCAGAGTTAGATAGAAGGAATGGGTTCCTATTTTTACACAACATAGTGGGGAGGCTACAGTCCACAAGAAGCTAGTATATTGTATGAGCAAATAGAAGAAAGAAGCTCCAAAGCTCTCATCTTAAAGTAATGTCAAAGATGGGAGTATGGATTACCTTGTTTATCAGCACACATTGCATACATGAATGATCCATCACATTGTAACCTATAAACATGTACAACTATTGTTAATAAAAATTTAAATGAAATGAAACAAAAAATATGAAATTGTATTCTATTATGAATTATAAAATAGATATTTTTATATATTCTTGACATTGTTTGCATATTTTAAATACACAAGTTAAAATGCAACTCCATGAGTACCAAAGGTCTCTCTAGATATTAGCTTTCCATAACGGTGTGATACTTAATGGGTGTAGTTCCGGACATGGAAAAATTTCTGTGGGTGATTTGTTTCATTAAGATTTAGAATCTATCATCATATTCTAAAATAACTGCCAGTGGTCAACTCAAGATAAAAGTGCCAGGCAATAGAAAGACAAAATCGGTACCGGAAGAAAAGTGGTTGACAAGTGAGGGGCTGAATCTGAAACCCAAGTGGCTGTCACTACACAAGTTCACATTTGCACCATAACTAATGGTGTACATCTGGTTTCACTGAAAAGTACACATTTCAAGTTTACTAATCTTTCAAGTCTAAGGTCAAAGTCCAAATACCAGGAGACTTCTGTAATTAATAGTGATTTTTTCAGTATTGTTTAGACCCTTGTTCTTTTGTAGTCCTCTAAATGAAGTACTTCAGATCTGCTGTAAGCAAATTTAATTTAATCTGGCAAATCTTTATAGATTATTATGGCCCTTTGAGTGTACATTACAGGACGCCTCCTTTTGTCAGCACACAGCATCTTGCGGGAGACCAGAATGGATTTTACATAATCATGAGACAGAGCAGGACAAAAGTTCTCGACACCTGGGCAAAAGCATCTGTATTTCTCTCAGGCCCACGGGTGGCTCCCTATCCTAGAAATGTCATGCTGAAAGGGGCTGAAGTGATCGGGGGAGATTCACAAATCTAGCTCTTATAAAGTGTTGTAGAAATAAGCCTGTGCAAGACTCCACTTCAACCTTACTAACAGAATTTATAGAGGTAAGAAATTGGGAATCTGAGTCTGTCAGAAGGTCTCCCAGTGATCCAGATACTCAAGTAGGTTTGGAGAACCACTGATCCTATAAACTTCCTACTCTATGCCAGAGCTCTCTGAACAGCATTCCTTTGAGGTTTTTGGTTAGCCTCCTCTGGGACATTGTAAGCTTACTACCTCGAAAGTCAGCCCCTCATGAGGAAGTGTGCAGTGTACAGGTTTTGATGGCCAGAGATCGAGGGGTAAGACATTTGAAGTAGAATGAATATCAGAAAAGAATCAGGAGACAGGGGGAGATGAGTTTGGAGATGAAACATGAGGCTCCGTCCTGGAGTGACTTCAATGTGGGGCTACGGAATTTCATCCTTGGTGGGATGGAAGCGCTGGGTGGCATCATGATCTCACTGAGCTTCAGGAGCAGAAGGGATTGGAGATCAAGTAGAGTGGAAGTAGGGAGAACAGTTAGAAGTCAAGTGAGGGGTGACAAGTCCTCTGGTCAGAATCCATGGGGGTGGCAAAGAGGAGGAAAGCCTGGGTCTCATTGCCCAGGATAGTCCTACAAAGGGGAGTCAAAACCAATTTGGGGTTTTGAGGTCCCATCGTGGTGAAATTATTAGGTAGCATGGTGACATCATGATCTGGAGCTGGTTGATGATTAAACAAGTTTTTGACATTTGAAGATATGATTGCTTCCAGGTCCTCATTACAGCCCAGAGTGGCACTTGCCCCATGCACCCTACCTTCCTGCCTCCCTGTCTTCGGGTTTTTTTCATGTGTTTCCCCCTAGCACCAAGGTGAAGGTGCCCAACTCAGGCTTGCTGAATGGCCAAATGTGAATTCAACTTTGAAACAAATGAAAACAGCAGATTTTACCCCAAATGAACAAACAAAAACCCCCAAAATCAAAAGACTGAAAAACCAAACAACAACAACAGTAAAACCCCCAAACCAAAACAACAACAAAAAACCCAAAAGTTTTTGCTGCTTTCTGAGCATGAGGTCTCAGGTCAGTTATTGAGGTTGTTTTATTTTCCATACTTTTCTGTAGTCTTGACTTGGCTACTAACTTTAGAGGACCTGCGATCTGTGGGAGGAGATTTCCTTTGGCTTATTTTAGTTTCCAAGGTTTCATTCCAAACTGGTGTACTCTGAGCTGTCTGAGAATTTGATTGGTCTAAGACGCTTTAAAAACAATTGCCCATATGTGCAGTAAAATGCTTGACTTCTTTAAAAACATTTCAATTTTGTTTTTTAAAACTCATTTTCAAGATGGAAATCATCCACTTATCTGAGACTAAAATGCTATCAATGATCTCTCTATCTCTTTTTAAGATTTACTCATTATTTATTTCACACAGAGTGATAGAGACAAGGAGGAGAGGGGTGGAGAGAGAAAAAGAATATCTTCCAGCCACTGTTCCACTCCCCAGATGGCCAGAATGGCTGGGGTTGGTCCAGGCTGAAACCAGGAGCCTGGAACTACATCAGGGTCTCTCATGTGGGTGGCTGGAACCCATCTAGTTGAGCCATATTCTGCTGTCTTCCTACACTCATTGGCGGAGAGCTGGATTGGAAGTAGAGCAGCCATGACATGGGCCAGCACTCACATATGGGATGCAGGTATCACAAATGGAGGCTTAACACACTGTGCCACAATGCTAGGATCCATGAATGATATCTGTGATGGTGGTTTCATTTGTTCAAATGCTAGACCAGTCCAATGATGAGCTTTGAAATGCTTATATAACCTTTCTGACCTTCTCACCTTGAACTTCCAGTCCAATTTCTATGTGTGTGTATGTGTGTTTGCATATGTTCTCTCTCCATAACAAATGTGAAGAAATTGTGAGAATGTTCAATAAGAAAAAGAAATGACAAAGTATAAAATATCACTTAGACCTCAATCAAAACTATAGCTAGGCAAAATATGGCGGTGGAGGCTGAGACAGGGGAGATGAGAGGTGCGCCACAGGCAGGCAGGCCTCAGTGTTGGTGTAGCTGATTATGTGCCGTCTTGGGACAACACAACAATGGACATTCATTATGCTGCACAGTTCTTATATTCTATAAAGAAAAACAATTTTTCTTCATAAAAGTGATGATGTTAACACCTAGAAGCAGTGCTATTTGAGGTACAATTATGTGTGTTGTAAATGTTTGTTTTTAATCCTTTTGGCAGTTATTTAAAAATATTCTCTCTGCTTTTCAACATGAATAATTTTTACTGTTTCTTTTTCTGGCTTTTCTCTAGTTTCCTGTAGTATTTGAGGCTTTTTGCTGTGATATTTTAGTCATCTGTTGAAAATAAATGAGTAAATAGTTACTGACATCAGTGCCTCATTTATGACTATCAGCTGTTACACAAGAACTGGACCCTACACACTGATTCTTCCTTCAGTATTTTTCTCCACATGCTCTAGGTTACACATAGTTTGCTCATGGGAATAATTATTACAGATATGCTTTGAAGGAATTTACTTGATTTCTATTTCTGACTTGGAGTTACGATAATGGTGCCTTGTTATCTTTCAGATGAAAACCAACTCTGAAGACCGGTGTATTCTGCAAATGCAAGGCATGATAATTATAAAGAAGGTATTAGTTCATATTTTCATCAGCACTGTATATAATAAGCACCCTTTCCATTTTCTATAAACTGTTCCTCTCTCGAATATGCCTCATACCCATTTTCTGTGAAATAAAGTTGTATATAACAACTCATACTGATGATATCCAAAATATTTCCTACTCCGTTCTTTCTATACATACCTGTTGAGTGTCTCATGAGGAGTTCTGAGACACAATATCTTAACACAGAAGAGAGACAGAATTCTGTCTAACCCAGTCCTTGCCCAACCTCTCCATGTTGTCTATTAAGTCTGGGCTGATGATACATACTCAGTAAATATTTGCCAAGTTCAACTTGACATTGTACATAATTTTATAACTCATTTTATTTCATATATATTTCAGTTATACAGTATAAGCAGTATTTATTGATAGAAACACACACACACACATTTAATTTGAGAGGCAGAGAGACACACAGAGAGAATGTTTCCATCTGCTAGTTCACTCTGTAAATGACTGTGACAGCCAGGGTGCCAAAGCCAGGAGCCAGGAACTCAACCCAGGTCTCTTGTGTAGGTGGCAGGGACCCAAGTCCTAGAGCTGTCACCACTGTGTCCCAGATGGTGTATCAGTAGAAGCTGCAGTCAGGAGGTGTGCGGAATGTGAGACAGGGGTGTCTTAACTAGCAACTTGACTACCACGTTAAATTCCTACCCCTGGTAGAATATTCTCACTTGCCAAGCTTCTGAGTCCAGCTGGGACTTCAAAGAAAGGAATAACTTCCAAGAATTATTTATGTCTATTCAATTATTCATTCATGCAAAAATTATGTATAGGGAAAATGTAAAGCAGAGGAGTGGGAAAAAGCACTTTTTAAAACTCTTATTTTTGGCTCTGCAGAAAATTGATCATGTAAGTGTTTACTGAATTTGCCTCAAAGGCTTAAATAAGAAAAGGGTTGTAAGAGCATCTAACACAGTTTTAGAAACATGGTAGATGCAAATGAGGTGTTATATGTGACTTTGATATCATTTATGACAACTTTTACTAGTTAATACTAGCTTATTTTTAATGTGTAGGACTATAAAACTAGAGGGTCTTACTCCCTTATTTCTACATGATCCTATTTTATTCTTCTTTTTCATTTCAAGAATGGTCTCTGTGTGCTTTATTTCTGAATCTGTAAAATGCTTAGTTACATAATAAACACAAGGACTCAAGGCCACCACTTTCCTTAAATCTCTTCTGGGACTTCAGGCACCTTGAAGAAGGGATTTGTGAGCTCATACATCAACGGATGATGATCTTGATCTTTAACAAGTGACCCACAATTTGGTTACTGGTGCAATGAGAAATTAAGAAAATAGCACACGTTTGTGACTGTCATTTCACAGTCACTCAAATCAGAACTGGAATGCCACAAAAACAACTCCCTGTTAGCCCAGAGGAAAAAAAAAAAGAAAGTAAAGGGGAAATTCAGATTAGTCACAGAGAAGTTCCCCCGCCTGCTGCAGAAGCTGCAGAGTTAAAACTGAGAGACTCTGCTGTGCTCTTTCAATCGCCTTTAATCTCTGGTCCTGGGACCTTTGTCTATTTTCTGATTGATAAGCTTTGTTTTGCCTTCCTCTCCTCCCTGTGGGGAAGACGCTCGTCTTACCCCGAACAGTTCCCTAGGTCACGTCTGTTTCTTTCCTGAATCCAGATTGTGAAGATGGAAGGGGTCCGACCCCTAGAAGAGAATGTGGGAAACGCACCAAGGCCAAGGTTTGAGAGAAACAAGCTATTGCTGGTGGCCTCCGTAGTTCAGGCACTGGGGCTGCTTCTGTGCCTCACCTACGTCTGCCAGCACTCCCATGCTCCCGAGGTAAGATGCCCCACTGGGCACTTTTCCCCTCTGGCTTGTGCTGACGGCAGCTGTAACAGCTGCAGACAGTCACTTGGAAATAAGCTGATGCCAAAACAGTTGAGTATTTTTTCTCCCCGCAGCAGTCATAAAGTGTGGTCAAACATCCTGCTGTCTCTCCTTCCTTCCTTCTTTTCAGAGGTGGCGGAGCAGAGGCAAGCCAAGGGCACTGCTTCTAGGTTCTTTTTTTCTTCTTCTTTTTCTCCGCATTGCAAAAATCCCGGTATTCCTTTATGAGCTGCCACTTTGAAGATCTGGGTCATTGGTACTTGGTTTATCCATTCTGCTAATGAGTGTGGGCAGAGAATCAATAGCAAAAGAGGTAAGAAAGAGATTGATTGCCATTGTATTCATAAATTCCATGGACATTCAAGGAAATTTGCTTTGTAAAGAATGCTGAAGGTATTGAGTTATTTGAAATAGTTTGCTTTGTATTTCATTTTTAAAGATGTATTTAGTTATTATTTTATTTATTCGAAAGGGAGAGAGAGACAGACAGACAAAGAGATTTCTCACCTACTGGTTCATTCCACATATACTCTGAACAGCTGGGACTGTGTCATGCAGAAGCCAGGAACCAGAAATCAGTCCAAGTCCTCCAGTCTGGAGCCATCACCTGCTGCCTCCCAGGATGCACGTTAGCAGGAAGCTGGATTCAAGAGCAGAGCCAGGACTGGAACCCAGGCTTTCATATATGGGTTGGGGTATCCCATCCCGTATCTTAACCACTATGCCAAATGCTTGCCTTGCATGTTGAAGGTGTCTGTGTGTGCACGTATCCACACATTTACCCCAAGAATTTAATCAGATATGAGTCTGTCCCAGCCACTCACACAGACATCTTTTAGGGAGTGATCACCTTTCTGGTAGTTTTTGTGCTTAACTACAATATTCTTTCCATCTTTATTCTTGTCCCATGCTTCCCTTACTTTGCATGACTTTTTCTTAGTCATTCAGGTACACCAATGTTGTTAGGTCTTTAAAGATGTTCTTCACTGCAGGAGGTACCACAGGAAAGAAGGTAAATCTAAAGACTTTCTGTGTTGTCTTGCTGGGGTTGGTCTGAAAATTGCCAGTTCCCTGGCTGGTTGCTTTGGGGCAGGAATTCTCACCCTGGTGAAGGTCAGACAATAGGAAGTATTATCACTGATGACGAGGTCAGAGACTGGACACTTCAAATTAAAGCAGCAAATGCCTGGGCATGTTTCTGCCTACAGGAAATAGGGGTTTTCGGTACGGGGGAGACCGGTGAGCGTGTGGGTGATTAAGATCACTGTAGCACGGAGAGTGCTCACGGCCCCCAGTTCCCAAAGCGCAGCTGCTGCCCTGCTCAGGTGTGGGCCCAGTTAGCACAACAACACACCTGTCCTCTCCTTACGTCATACGTTCTCTGTGTACAGCTTTTTGGGTAAAATTAAAAGTTGACTCGGGGAGAGTGCGGGGGTGGAGTAATGTGTCCATGGCAGAGTGCCCAAGACATAGACCGGAATCAGACTCTTCCGAGAAGAAAACAGAGTAACCAAAAATAGAACAGCTGAATGCATTCACCAGGTCCCGGAGCTCTGAGAATTCTTCTTCAAACAACCACAGCGTGACAAATTTCCTTATACAGTGGGATCATGAAAAGACAGGGCACATGGCTGCAAAGGAGGCTAGCCAGTTGCATGAGGGCTCTGAGCAGGAGAGAGCAAAAAGGTGAGACAAAGGTACAACCTGCTCGTGGCCTGGAATGCTTTGGACATTGCAGAAGACAGGGGTTCTTTATGGCAAGGCATCCGGCAGTCCGTGGCAGAGCTGGGAAGGAAAGCTGAGTGCTGGCTTCCAGGACAAAGTGCTCATGGGTGAGCTGACTTCTGGGAGAGAACTGGTTTTCCGTACATCTGGCACAGAAGTGGAAGCAGAACCACAGGAAGTGTGTTTGAACTGTTGGATCAGGAAACGCGCTCCCAAATACGTACTGGAGAAGGAAAGTAATTTTCCCTGAATTCTTCACTTGACATGAACTTACACATTTTCCTATTTCTAGCGAGACTGGTTTAGCTAACATAGTTTCTGATACAAGGGGACTTTAAAGAGTTTGTGGAAAAATGGAATTAAAAGATAAGTTTATTTTGGTGCAAAGTTTTTAAAATACTTGCATAGTGTTTGTTTTCATAATGTGCATTTTCGGTGACTTTTGTTTTAAACCTCCCGCATACTGTTATAGGCGCCAAGGCAGCACCCTGGCTTTTTACATGTATTCGTAAATATTTTATTATGGGGATGGATAGCATAGACAGGTCAACTGTGTCGTCCCTGGAGCCTGATCAAATACAACTGGTGGCACCATGAGAGAGTGAGAGGGGATGTAGTAGAGAAGCTTTGCAAAAGGGCCATCGATCAGTAGCCGTTTAAAACTCATCCACAAGAATGTTTGCAAGAATGGGGAAGGTGACTGTAGTGGTTGTGATGCCAATCAAACCTCTGCTGTTATAAGACATCGTGTTACAGGGGTGTGTACTAGAGGTAAAAGGGAGCTGATCTCCTCGTTGACCTGGCTAGATTGCATCTCTTCTACTGTAGGAGAAGGGTATTTGGAAAATCATCAGGCCTTTCACTGTATTTCTTGACCTGATAATTTTTAACCTAATAAACAGTTGCTGGTGTGGATGGCTGTATAAAAATACAGATTTTAAACTGCATTTGGCAGTCAACTCTCCCTTCATTTTTATTTAGCAATCTGTTCTCTCTCTCTCCTGGGTCAAGTTTCATTTACATACAAGAAAAGCAGAAGTTTTTACTTTTGCCGTGCCAGAGAAAAGAACCCACTCATGCCTAGTATAATTCATTCTCCTCTTTTGGTCTTGATTTGCTCAGAATATCCTATGAATATGTCATTTATGTATCCATAGACTGGGGACAAACATTTGAGAAAAGGCAAACTGTGAGTTAACAGATTTTTGTGCCTAAGCTTGTGATTTCTTGGGTCTTCTTTGGGGGAAGTTTTATTTTATTTTATTTTATTTATTTTCTTCTTTTTGGAGATACTATGTTCTAGACCAGATTCATTTGTTGGTTCTCGTACTGTTTTTTTTTTTCAAGATTTATTTATTTAAAATTTAAAGTTGAGAGAGAAAAAGAGAGATTTTCTATCTGCTGGTTCACTTCCCAGCTGGCTGCAATGGCCAGGGCTGCACTAGGCTAAACCCAGGAGCCAGGAGCTTCATCTGGGTCTCCCACATGGGTGGCAGAGGCCCAAACATTTGGGCTGTGGGCCACTTTCTGCTGCTTTTCCCAGGGCAATAGCAGGGAGCAGAATCAGAAGTGGAGCAGCTGGGACATGAACTGGCATCCATAGGGGATACCAGTGTCACCAAAGGCAGCTTAACATGCTGGCCTAGATTTCTTGGATCTTATGAAAAGACTAGGAGAAATCAAATTTGTATATGTACACTTTTTTATACTTAATTTATAGCTGCACTTATCTAAAGAACTTGTTCTGAATTAGCAAAATACCATTTTTTAGAATGGGGGCGCAAGAGGCTGGCACTGTGGTGTAGTGAGTAAAGCCTGCAGTGCCAGCGTCCCATATGAGTGCCAGTTTGAACCCTGCAGCTCAACTTCCGATCCAGCACTTTGCTATGGCCCGAGAAAGCAGTGGAAGATGGCTCAAGCACTTGGGCCCCTGCACCCATGTGGGAGACACAGCAGAAGCTCCTGGCTCCCGAATCAGCTCTTGTGGCCATTTGAGGAGTGAACCAGCAGATGGAAGATCCCTCTCTCTCTGTCTCTGTAACTCTGCCTTTCAAATAATTAAATAAATCTTTAAGAAAAAAAAGCATGCAAGAATTGAACAACTTAGAAGAATATTCAACACATCAGATATAAAATTGAATGCCTCTGATTCCAAAACCAGTACAACCTGTTTGAACGTTATGTTTGATACTGTCAGGCTTCCAGTCTCACCTGGAGCTTCAGCTGGGTACCTGTGACTGATGAAAACTCCCTACTACAGTGGGAAGCCCTTGTCGATTGTGTTCATGTGCCTCAGAGCTATTCAAACCTGGCCCTTCCAAGGTTTGTACCACCTTTAGCAAGCCCTTCACTGGTGTCAGAGCTTTCTGAGATAATTCTTCAGCAAATCCCACTTTTTTCTGCTGGGAAAACCAGAAGTGAAGTTACTTGGGAAGTGAGTCAACCAGTTTGTGTCAATGAGAGCCAGAATTAGAAATCAGTTTCTTGATGAAGTTTCAGGCCGTGACTTGGACCTTTCTTTGTGTCATTTAGGAAGAGAAAGGTTTGCCTGAAAATCTTGTCTGATGGTAGCTTAATTTAAATATCTCCATGTACTCAGACAAGTTTCTTTATAAGTTCATTTTTTTAAAGTCAGGCAAGTAAGGTAATTTTGAATGCAATTGAATTTGCTTTTCAAAGGCAAATCTTTGGGGATTCATAGGAACCATCTGAATATCGCACTGATTTATCATCAAATACTTTGGGGCTCTTAGAGGTATTAATGAAAAGATATGGAATTGTTGGATTTTTGAGCAAGCTACTAGACGTGGTTTATTTATGAGTAAGAAGGAGTAGATCCAGGAAGGATAGGCAACTTACTTGTGATCACCTAGCTGGTTAATTTACCAGACTTCTGATTCCTACGCAAGGCTCTTCCATTCTCAAAGCGTCCCCGCTTAAATACACTCCACTGATTATTTAATTGTGCCAGGTACTGATTCAGGCACGAAAGACACCAACATGCTTTAGAGAAGGCTTTTGGACTCTTTGAACTCAAGGTCAAGAAGCAGGGTGGGGGCAGAGTGATGAGGTGACAGACATGTGAAGACATGTTCAAGGGATAATGAGGAGCAAGGACAAAAGGGGGAGGGAATACCCAAGACTTCTGGGGAGTCAGGAAACCCAGGGGAGAAGGACATTAGAAGGAAGAACGGGAACTCTTTAAACAGATAAGGGGATAAGACTGGAAAATGAGACAGAGGCTTTCTGGGCAGGAACAGCAAACTGCAGAGTGGGAAAAAGGGCAAAAGATAAAGCTGAAAATCTAGGAGGGACTGATCACAAAGGGTTGTATGAATCATGCTGTGGGAACACACTTCGCCTCATTCTTTGGTGACTTTTTCTGTATTTTCTTTGACAAAGAGTTTATTCTCCAGATTTTATTTCTCTTGTGTGGTCTATATGGGCAAATACAGAAAGTGACTCTGACCTCATCTGGCACTAGGGGGCACCACAGTAAAATTCACCATTCTCCCATGTCTTCCAAAGGGAACCTTCACTTTTCCTGAAGGAAAAAATTAAAAGGAAAAGAATACATTTTCCCAGGAAACTTTTCAGGAAGCCAAATGCTCATCTGTGTATAAGAGGATGAGCAGTATCAGGAGGGGACTAACGTTATTCAGTCCTTTCACAGTGGTAAAGACTTCTAATTGAGAAATTTAGATACGTATTCCCATCCAAGTACTCAAAATAGGACAGAATAAGTGGGATGGAGATATCCTAGAATCTGTTACACATATAGAAACACACACACTTACATGGAGAGAGATAGAGATAGAGAGAATGAACGAATGAATGAATGAACGAATTGGGAAGTGAGCAGAAAAGCTCTTGGCACAGACCTAGGGATGTAGTCTTCCTTTACTCTTCCCTGACAGCAACCCCTGGTTACTAGGATACCCCTGGTTACTAGGATACCCCTGGTTACTAGGATACGGTAGACCCAGGCTGACCGGGGGGCTGTCCACCCTGCTCTTCTCTCTCTCAAACTTTCCCTTCACTTCAGGGATTCTCTGTTCATGGAAAATGAAGCCAACCTTTCAGAGTCATTTCAGTTAGAGGGGCCATATACAGTGTTGTTATTATTCTTCCATGAGTGAAAAACAAACCACTGAGTTATGAAGTAGAAATTTTATTTCTGCACATTCACAGATCAAATAAATACATGGTTGAGCTGCAGTGAAACTGAATTCTCCAGTTTCCTATGCTTTGTGTATTTTGTTTGTCATCAGCCATACTTTTGGTATCATTAGATCATCTGGATTTCTCCTCACAAAGAAATCCAAATGATTCTCTCAGGACTTGGGGACAGTCACTGGCATGTAAGAGAGAGTGCACTGGGCCAGAATCTGGAGGATCTGTCCAAAAGTTCAGTCCAGGCTGTTAGCTTTGTTACCCTGGGCAAAGTGCCCAGGTGTCAGTTTAATCATTTCTAAAGCTGGGATTTGGCTATTATGAAGAGCAAATGCTGTGTACAGAGCTTTATAAAGGCTCAGATTACTGTTATTCTTGAACATGCACCGGTAGGCACACTGCTACTGATATGGTTACTTTGTAATACATACACCCAGCAGACACCCAGTACACACACACCATAACTCAAATTTCTGAAAACAAATCACAGTCATGGTTTACTTTAGTTTTATTGATCTTGATTTTCCTAGAATAATTTTTAGGATTAAAAAAACTCTACCTTTGAATAATTATATTATTTATATCTGTATTTTATCTGAGAAGCAGAAAGATAGATGGATAGAGATAGATAGGTAGAAACATCCCATCTGGTTTGCTCACAAAATGCTGCAACAATCAAGGATGAAACAGGCTAAAGTAGGGAGCTGGGGGCTCAGGCTGAGTCTCCCAAGTAGGTGGCAGGGACCGAACCACCTGAGCCATCATGAGAGAGAGAAAAAGAGAGAGAGAGAGAGGGAGAGAGAGAGAGAGAGAGAGAGAGAGAGAGAGAGAGAGAGAATCTTCCATCTGCTGGTGCTGGTTCACTCCTCAAATGTCCACAACAGTCAGGGCTTGGTCAGGGCAAGCCAGGAGCTTGGAACTCCATCTGGGTCTCTCACATGGGTTACAAGGACCCAAGTGCTTGTGTCATCACCTGCTGCCTCCCAGGATGTACATTAACAGGGATCTGGGTTGGAAGTGGAGGACCCTGGAACTGAACCGCGTGTTCTGATGTGTGATTCAGGCATCCCAAGCATTTTAACACTGAGACAAACACTGCCTCTAATTATTTTTGGACATAGATTTCTGATTAAAAGTTCGTAGTTGCATTAGAGAACAAAGGGAAGCGTGTATGGAGAAATTAGAGCATATGAAGTTTATTGGTGTCAGTGTCTGGTTGGAAGTGATTCAGAGGTCTAGAATTACATATGTAGAACATGTGGCCCAGAGTAGTTACATTTCCCCCCACTTTGATATATTTCATCCAATTATCCAATGAATTGGCTTTCAAATAGGACAGGAAATTTTATTTATAGGAGGCATGAGGTCTGGTTGACAATACTGGAAATGTTAGAATTATGACTGGCATGACTGAAATGTTTTTTTCTTTTTGGTCGATCTTTTATTCTGAAATGCACCTTAGAAGTGTTATTAATTTGTATAAATTTGTCTAGCCTTGATAACACACAAATGCTACTTCATGACACACACTGATGGTGGATAAACTTTAACTCTCCCAATACTAGTTGTATTAAAGCTTGTGGATAGGAAGCCTTTGTTCCCAATGTATTGGATTGTACAGGTGGGGAACCAAGGGCTCCTGTGTGCGTAAGTGTCAGGGCTGGGCTCCCCCGCTGTCTTGCAAGCAGCCAGAGAATGAGCCTAGAAAGAGAAAGAAATGCATCAATGATTGGGATGGAAATTATTATAAAGTGAACATAATTTTCTTTTGCATTAGGTGCTTGTTTTTTCTCTTTTATTAAATAATAGGAAAGATTTAGTGTAAAATACCATTGTAGTCATTGTCACTGCCATCCTAATATAATCCCACTGCAATTCTGTGATAGTTTTTCCAGTTGCAAACTTAATTTAAATTGGAGCATGTGTTGAAAATTATTTGGCCTCATGCAAAGGAGGCTAAGAGCTCAATTATATACAGCAATACATAGTCTCAATTGCTCATTTATCATCAGAGGGAACCACCTTGGGAGGATGAGGTCTGCTTTTTTGTTACAAGACAGGGGTTGTTATTGTGTTGAAAAGTGTAACTTTCTTATCACTCAATCCCCATGGAATTTCTCTTTTGATTATTGGGATTTGCCTCATCTCTGAAGTGAAAGTGGTCTTAGGTCTTTTGTTCCAGCCGTTCTAATTGATATTGCCCAAGGCTTTGTCCATTTTGCTGGGTTCCTTATCAAGGCAATATTCCCTCCTTTTTATGTAGCAAATGAGATGAACAATGAGTGATTTGTAATTCTGCTACTCCCTTTGTACTCAAGAATGAATGAGACTATTTTAAAAACCTTCAGTAATGTATGGCATTGATTAGAGCCAGTATCAGGTATTGAGTGATCATACAGTCACTACCAAAGTTTTGGACATGGACTAATTCTACCTTAGTTCAGCTAATGTCTGTTGATTGTCACATTTGAGATGGTAGGAGGTATGGACATGCAGTGGGAACTAAACCCAGCCTTCCAGTTGCATCAAGACTAAGCTGGCATGAGAAAGGATATCATGGTGGAAACTTACTAAAGGGAGTTCTCAGAAATGTTGTGGCAGATCCTCCTGTGAGTGTACTTTGAAAACTTCCTCAGTTAATGTGGAACAGGAAATGCACATGTAAGAGATATTCCCCTGAGGACGTGGACTTGGTGTGTTAGATCAGCCACATATTTTGAAGGTGTGTTGTTATATCACTTGGATATTTGTCTGTATAGCTAAGATTCATCTTAGGGATCTGTCAATTTCTCAGCATCAGGAAAATGAAGCCACAAGCCCTGTTCATTGAGTAGAGCTGAGGAAGGCCTTCCTTCCTAGTTAGTCTTTACCAAAAAGGTTTGAGAAGAAGTAGAGAGAGGATGCTATTAGGGTATTACACAGGCTGTATAGTGGGAGAATAAGCTGAGTGAGGCTGCAGTAAAAATGTGCCTGGTGGGCACTGAAGAAATATGTTTTGATTGACAATTAAAGAGGCTTCTCTTGGACTCGCTACATTTCAATTAACAATAAAATATTTTTATTAATATAAGGAGAAAAAATTTTATGTATTTCATAAATAAAATTCTAAGAAGATAAACACACTTCTCTTCCTCCCTCCATTCCTCAGCACCCCCCCTTCCTTTTTCCTTTTCCTTTAATTTACAATATAATCACAGGCTTTGTGCACCATTAACCAAAATGTTCAACAAGTAAAAAGTAGGAGGACCACTGTTCCGTAGGAATACAGAAAAGGGCTATGAACAATAATCAATTTATAAGATTTAAGTTTTACTCTTATACATTTTTATATTCTTTATTAATTATCACATACCAGAAAAATCATATAATATTTGTCTTTTTGGGACTGACTTATTTCACTAGCATAATGGCCTCTAGTTACATCCATTTTGTTGCAAAATGCAGGATTTCATTCTTTTTTATTTTAGATTTATTTATCTGTTTGAAGGGCAGAGAGAGAGAGACAGACAGAGAATCTTCTATCAACTAGTTCACCCCTAAATGGCCACAATAGCCAGAGCTGAGCCGATCCAAAGCCAGGAGCCTCTTCCTGGTCTTTCATGTGGGTGCAGGGATCCAACTATTGAGCCATCTCCCACTGCTTTCCCAGGCCATTAGCAGGGAGCTGGATGGGAAGTGGAGCAGCTGGGACTTGAACAGATGCGAATATGGGATACAGGCCTAGCTTTCACCACTGTGCCATGGCGTGTGCCCCAGGATTTTATTCTTAACAAAGTTTTCAAAACCATGTATCTTTGTCTCTAAGAAATAGAACTTTGGGAATAACTTTTTGACTGGAAGATTCCTTGGCCAAAGAACTAGTTTTTGCCTGTTCTTTGTATCTTCTCTGGGTAAGGTTCTGAAATTCTCTGATCAGAAGTCAGCGGTCCATCCTGTTGTCCCAGTGAGGACACACTTGATTCACCAGGATCAGAGTCTACACACTCAGACTTCTGTAGTGGGTAAATGTGCAAACTTACACCGTCATGTTCTGGGGCCCCTTTAGACACATGCTGAGAGCTTGTGAGGTCATGCTTTGACCATCTCTCAGATCTACTTTGACATGATGCCCGAGGAGGATCTAGGTGTGGTTTTGTCCCAGTGGAGGTGGCATGGTGAGTCTCCATCACCAATCTGTCTCCCCACCATCTTCCACTGACTCACACCCCAGCCCCACTCTCCTCCGGGATCTTGACATCCGGACCTGGTATCAAGTGCGGAATGGCAAGGCCCACATGGTGAATGCAGAGCCCACTTCCTGATTTCGTTCTCGATGAGTATCACCCTCTCCCGCCACAGATACCCCACTCTAGGGCAAATGCCAGATGAGTACAAGGTCAGCAGCCCCATACCACATCCTACTAGTCAGAATTAGAGGCTCACACTCTGCAATGCTGAGCCCTTGAAACAAGTGTCACCTTCTTGGGAACATGTTTCAGGCTGCTGGATCAACACCTGACTTCAGAGTCCCTCTCTGTTCTCAGTTCAGTGAGCAAGGAGCTGGGAGAAGCCAAAAAGGGTCTAATTGTGATTCTTCTTTGCAGCATCTGCTTGGCAGCTACTCTGTGGGCCTCTTTTTTTTTTTTTTTTTTTTTTTGACAGGCAGAGTGGACAGTGAGAGAGAGAGACAGAGAGAAAGGTCTTCCTTTGCTGTTGGTTCACTCCCCCAATGGCCACTGCGGCCGGCGCACCACGCTGATCCGAAGCCAGGAGCCAGGTGCTTCTCGTGGTCTCCCATGCAGGTGCAGGGCCCAAGCACTTGGGCCATCCTCCACTGCCCTTCAGGGCCACAGCAGAGAGCTGGCATGGAAGAGGGGCAACCGGGACAGAATCCGGCGCCCCGACCGGGACTAGAACCTGGGGTGCTGGTGCTGTAGGCGGAGGATTAGCCTAGTGAGCCGCGGTGCCAGCCTCTGTGGGCCTCTTGCTGTTGCCAGGACAGTTGCATGTAATCAAAGTCCAGCTAATGATTTTGCCAAACTGGATAAATTATACAGACAACCCTATAGGGTCGCTTGAGAAGCTCTTTCTGGAGGACTTCTCGGTCTTTTGATATATATCAGTATTTTCACAACTATTTCCAAACTTAAAAACTTATTTTGAGAAACGTTGAAAAATTTTAATGACACATAATAATTGTACAGATTATGAGGCAGAATGTGATAGTTCAGTACATGAATGCAGTGCACACTGCTGGATAATTAGCATTTCCATTTCAAAGAATTGCCATCTTTCTGTGTTGGGAAACAGCACTGTCGTTCTTGGTAGGCACAATAGGCGTCTATTCTCCGATCCGTTCCCAGTGTTTCCTTTCAGACATATTCAATGCCCATAGAGATGTTACTGTTTTCTAGAACATAAATGGCAATGCACTTTATGTGTGATTCTTGCTTTTGCTACTTTCGCTTGGTAGATCTTGTAGTTTCTCCACATTCAACTTGTTATTCTTTTAACCACCAAATTATTATAAACATGTTACTTACTATGTTTTCTCTATATTTTACTTCTTTGCTTGCTGCTGAATACTGACTTGGTCCAAGTTTGGGTTTTCAAACTGTTGAAAGGAATGGAAAGATCCAATTTTTTTTTTTTTTTTTGAACTACATTCAAATGTACTGACTTTGAAGGATTAGAAGAGGTTTTTTTTTTTTTTTTTTTTTTTTTTTTTTTTTTTTTTTTTGCCTATGTTCACTGAAAATAGGAAGCTCTTCCTCTTGTGATACAGTGGAAGACTAAACAATACAGGAAGCTTCGGGTGCTTTCTGGGGGTCTACGGCTGTGATGGATTGATTCATTGCAGGCTTCCTCATGAGGGCCTCTGTCACTGAATGAGCTTGTCACGAAATGACTTGTTAAGGGTTCTCTCATCTAAATTGGGAATTGGGGCTCAGTGAGATGAAACAATACATCAAAGGAGAGTTTGATAGAAATGAGGACAGATCTCAGATGCTTGCATAAAACAGTGCAGCGGTCCTAATTTGTCTTCAGAGATGGTATAGAAAAGAAAGGGAGGTAGGTAAGAAAACTGGATCTAATTAGAAAAAGCTCTATATTTTCCTCTACAGGCTACTGGATTTCTGCTTTTCTAGATATGCTTTGTTGATTCCATTTGTTCGTGTTTTCTTTTCTACAAATATACCCTTGACGTGAGCATTTAGCAGTGGTTAAGATCCTGCTTCGGCATACTGTATCAAAGTGCCTGGGTTTGAGTCCCACTTTGCTTCTCATTCCAGCTTCCTGCTAATGCACACCATGGGAGGCGGAAGGTGACAGCTCAAGTTGTTGGGTCTCAGCCACCCATGTGGGAGACCCCGTTGGAATTCCTGACTTCTGAATTCAGCCTGGCCCATCCATGGCTGTTGTGAGCATCTGGGGAGTGAACCAGATGATGGGCAATCTCTGTCTCTCTGCCTTTCAAATAAAATAAACAAATAAATTATAATTAGATCATTAAAATGCCCCCCATTTTTTCCCTCTCTCAGGTGTCACTTCAGTATCCTCCAATTGAAAATATCATGACACAACTTCAAAGTAAGTATTATCAAAAGTTTGATTCATATTTTTGAAACAATCTTCTCTTTAGTTTCTTGATTTCCTCCACAACACAAGATCTGTCCTTTTCATTAGGGAATCCTTAAATCCCAGAGTTTTCTGAGCCTGTGTATTGTTTTCAATAGGGACAAAGATGGTATATCAAGAAAAAAAGGGGAGTAATTCATTACCAAATGTATTTTTTATCTTTGTGCTAATTACTTTAGGTACCACATTTAAATTTCCCCATGCACACTTTCAATAGAAATTATTCTCATTTTTCAGTTAAGGATATTAAGTCTGTCTATCACATCATCTGCTAATTCTCTCCTGGACAAGATTACATCTTAACGACAACTGGGGAAAGCTCTAGATAGGAAGAAAGGGTGATATTTTAACTACCGTGAGGTCATTGTTTGGGTCCATGATTAATACTAGAACAATCACCAGTGGTTTCTAAATGAATATTCATTTGTATATTGAGTTCTACAGAGCCTGAACGGAAATATGTCTTGCTCTCCAGAAATAGTCTTCATTTTCAGTCAAACATATGCTGCCTGGACCAGCTATAAAGCAAGAATTACTGAATTGTGGTCAGCAGTGAGGACCTATTCTTCCCCATAACCAAGGGACAAGGGCAAGAACAGAGTGGCCAAGCAGGATGATAGTGGGGCTGGTATGGAAATAGAAGAGATGCAGGCTTTTGGCTTGCATGTGGACTGGCCCTGCTCAAAGTTACCAAACCTGTTACTCTGCTGCCATCTCTTTCTCCTGTGGCAGCAACTCTGCTATAGCACTTTCCCAGAAAAACTAGCAATAGAAGGGAGAAGGGAAAAGAGAATCTGTGTCCTTGAGCTCTTCATCTTAGTGAGCTGAATCCACAGACGTTCCGTGCTTAGCCGTCCTAGAAAGCTTCAGTACATGCTGCTGGTAAGTCCAGTGCCCTGAGGACACGACCAGGCGGAGAGAGGATAGGGAGCAGTTAGAAACACTTGCTTTCAGTTAAACTTCAGAGTGAGAGAAGTGTACAGGAGCCGGACAAGGGGCAGCACTGCCACCCTTTGCCACGGTCCCTCCCATTCACTGAGTAAGAGAGGAAGGACTGAACCGTCAGCCCCTGCAGGCTCTGAAACACCAGGGAAGCCCTGCCTTACAACTCTGGAATTCCAGCCGCATCGGAGGCTGTTTGGGCCGTGGGCATTAGCTTTTCTTCCACTGATGAAGATTTCTACCTGCAGGAAAACAGCGCTCTCTTCCCACAGTCTCTCCCTGTAACTTTCTCTTCACCTTATTGTAGATGTATTCTATATGTAGGATTCACGTTTCTGTTTTTTAATTTCTAGTCTTAACATCCCATGAGTGTGAAGAGGACAGTTTCATCCTCCCACTCCAAAAAAGGGACGGAACCATGGAAGTGCAAAACAACTCAGTCGTCATCCAGTGTGATGGCTTTTATCTCCTGTCTCTGAAGGGCTACTTCTCCCAGGAGGTCAGCATTAGTCTTCACTATCGGAAGGGTGAGGAGCCCTTCCCGATCCTGAAGAAGACCAAGTTTGCCAACTCCAACGTGGTGTTAAAATTGGGTTACAAAGACAAAGTCTACCTGAATGTGACCACCGACAGCGCCTCCTGCAAGCAGCTCAGTGTGAATGCTGGGGAGCTGATTGTCATCCTTCAAAATCCCGGTGGGTACTGCGCTCCCTGAGGGGCTCATGGCCACACCTAAAACCAGGCACCAGCAGGAATGCCAAGCTGGGGGTGGACAGGACACGGATTCCTCCTCACGCGTGAGGCGCTGTCCCAGCTCAGCGACGCGGGACAGGACAGGAAGCGGATCCTGCACTGTAGCCCCTCCCCTTGCTCCCCACCTCAGGGATATTTAAAACTCCTTTTACATATCAGTTAACCTTACCCTTCTGTCTTCTAAGTCCTGGCCTTCATCTCCCTGCCTGGCCTCAGCCCTATTAGGCACCTTCGTGAGAAAGGGAAAACAGGTGCTGCTTTTTCGAGACTCAGTGGTTCTACCATCAGGCGGTTGTTGAAATAAACTCACGTTACTGAAAAAGGCACTTGACTGCCACTTGCTGGAGACTGGGCAAGCGTGTGGCGTTGTCAACAGGAAGAGGAACAAGGAGTGGGCTTATGGATCCGCAGAAGGTGGTGTGGACTAACCCTTGGGAACCCATGTGGCCTCTTCAACCAGACTGGTCACAGCTTGCATCTTGCCTCAGCTCCGCTCTCCCTCGGAGGGAGTTCCAAAGGAAAATCAGCTTGTGGATATCAGGACCTGAAATGCTGTGTGCTGTGGGCTCTTTTCCTTTGCTGCTTTGTTTTTCCATCATCCAAACTTAAGAGAAATATCTCTTCAAAGAACCATCCTGAAGTTGTGATGCTGTGAACAATCTAGTCAGTGGTTCAGGGAGAACCGAGAGAGATGCTCCTATTCAGGGAAAGTGGGCTAATTTATTGTGAGGGTTATCTTTATTACACCATGACTGGGACTGCTCAGGGTAAAAGCAAGTAAGAATTTGAACAGCCAAGGGAAGAAAAATCCTTTGCCACAGAGAGGCAGAGTTAGTCGTGTTTGTCTTCCTGTTGGTGCTGAGATACCACCTCAGCTCCACGCTTCGTTCATATGAACCATGGTGCTGGTTCCAAAGGAAGTGAGGCTGTTCTCAAATGCAGTGTTGTGTCAATTGGCATGAAGAAGCCATGCATCTTGTGAAAAAAATGGGAATGATCTCAGTCTAGAAATACCACAATGCCATGTAACGTCTCCCATTAGTAATTGGAATTAGACTTATCATCAGCCAATATCAAGGCTCTAAGGTGATAGAGCCCCTTATGTTTATTTTGAATGTCCTCTTAAGTTGATATGATGTATCATGCTTAATGACATTATGGAGAAATGTGACTTTTTTTATGTCAAGTTACCACAAAATTTATAACTTCTCTGTGCCAAAACTTTGATAAACTTACATTTTAAGTAATTTTTAGTGGTAGCAAATGTTTCCCTGTTGCTTCATAGAGGACATGAATATAGAATCTTTTTGGATATTCTTTGTCATCAAAGAAATTCTATGTTCTGTAATCCATTGACTGTCGCTAGGATCTTCAGAAAGATACACTAAATGGTCTCAATTACATTTGGGTTTTTTTTTTGTCTCTTTGGCATAATTTTCTGTGTCCTCCTGACTAAGCGTTTACAGGGGAGCCTGTTTGTGGAACATTGTATTTTGAGAAAAGTATATATGGATTTCAAAGATTCTTTGCATTGAAATAAACATTTTAAATCCATTTTCCAAGAACTTTTGGAAGTACACTTATATGTCCAACTACCACTCTATTTTAACTTGTATGGAAAGAAGCCGAATTAAAATGCAAAATAAAAGCAATTGTGTGTAAGGTAAGAGTAACCAAGCTCTGAGTGGCTATCAGGACACTGTAATCACAATCGTAGTCATAATAACAGCTAGCCATTTGCGGAGGGCCTGCTGTGGGCCAGGTAGAGGATTAAACGCTTTGCAGGAATTATTCTGAGAAAGATATTCTGTGATATCTGTCTTGACTGCTCAGATTTATGTGCATACAAGTGTGTGTGTGTAATTTACTTTTTATGTTTCGCAAAGCTGCAGTTACTTAATGAGTGATATTTTAACAAGTAAATGTTTATGACTACAAGTAATATTTAAGAAAATGTATGTTTACTTTTTAAAGTTTGGGATTTCCACCTTTCTCATGGACGTGCAGTGTGCATGCGAGGCCCAGGCATAACTGAGTGGGCTGTTCATTGGTTTCAGGGCCTCTCCTCCCAGCAGCCCACTCCCTTCCACCACACCTGCCTGCTCTTCTCACACTTGTCTCCTCAGCCCCAGGAATATCTCTGCCATGTGCCAGGCTTCCTCTGCCACCGTCTACCCAGCAACGTGCACCTGTTCTGTGTGTTGGTCCCTTTAAAGCATGGCTTCCAAAGGGACAATTAACCCTTTTCTATGCAAGGCAGAGTTTTGTGGAAAGAAAACCAAGACAATGTCAGGAGATAGGAACTGTAACTTTGACTGGGTCACTAACTAGCTAGGTGACCTTGGGCAAATCATTTCCTATTTCTGTATCCTGCTGTCCTTCCTTGTTAAAGGAAAGGAATGCTAAATGTCTGGCAGCTTCGATACTCATGCAGAGAAAGCTATATTGTTACTTTGTACTAGTTGTTCTGAGTCAAAGCATGTAGCTTTCTGTTTTACTACATAGACATTTTTTTTTTTTTTGCCTCTGGACAAGCTAGCATCTTCTATCAATCTTATTGATGATGACTCTTACAAGAGCTGTTAACAACTGTTACTTAGTGAAATTCTATTTAGGGAGTGCTGAAGGGATTCCAATCTTGATCCAAATTGTAAATTATTTTTAAGAATAATGGGCTGGCCCCCTATTTTAAACCATAATTTTGTATTTGTGCTTTCTTAGCTCTCAGAGTATTAATATTGGTATTAATAATATAGCTAATAATAATATTGATATTTACATGGAAACAAATAAAAGATCTCAGAATTCACTACTGGCAGAGCATTGGAGTTTTCATTTATCCTTCTCTTTCCCTGATGAGGGGAGGTTGAGGCAAGTTCTCTGGTTTCCTACTTGTCTCCAGTTTTAGCCACAAGAGAGTGACCAGGGTGGCTGAACTGGCAAAGTCCATCTTTGCTTTTGAGATGTTCATGGGAGGTCCTCAGAGTGCCCTTCAATGATTCAGGCGTCGGATCCCAATAGGGCCCCATTATGCACTATTCTTCCATTCCCCAGGACCAATGGCCTCATTTCTAACACTGGGCTGATCTCTTTTCCCCTCTCCTTAGCAGTAATTACATCTGCGGTCTCAAGATGTCACAACTGTGATTGGGTCTTTGAGGCATACGCTGCCACAGTGATCCCTGTGCTACCCTTGGTGGCGCTGACGACTCTCCTCTCTGAAATGCTTCACTGCTATGGATTCTTCAGCCTCACTTTTATCTGGTCTTCTCTTTCCCTCCCAGATCTCTGCCTTTCTTGGTCTTCATCCTCCTCCTCTTTCTCTGCCCACCCCTTTTAATGGTGGTGCTCTTCAGGGCTCTACTCCAATCCCTCTTATTTTTCTACACCTAAGGCAGTCAGTAAACCGCAATCTAGCCTATGTGTATGTGTGTTTTTTTTGTTTGTTTGTTTGTTTGGTACATTGGATTTAAAGGTCAGGGCTTTAACCTGCTGTGCCACAGCACCAGCCCCTCATTGATGCTCTTTTGTACTGTTGTAGCATAGTCCCACCAGGCTTACTTGCCTCAGTGAGTTCTGGTCTCTGGCCTAATTAAGAAGATGATAGATAGACTGGTGCTGTAGTGCAGCGGCACAATAGGTTAATCTTCCACCTGCGGTGCCAGCATCCCATATGGGCACCAGTTCTAGTCTCAGCTGCTCCTCTTCCAATCCAGCTCTCTGCTGTGGCCTGGGCAAGCAGTGGAAGATGGCCCAAGTGCTTGGGCCCCTGCACCCACGTGGGAGACCCGGAAGAAGCTCCTGGCTCCTGGCTTCAGATTGGCCCAGCTCTGGCTATTGCAGCCATTTGGGGAGTGAATCAGTGGATGGATGACTTTTCTTTGTCTCTCCTTCTCACTGTCTGTAACTCTCTCTCAAATAAACAATA
The DNA here is from genome assembly GCF_964237555.1 of Oryctolagus cuniculus. Taxonomy (NCBI): domain Eukaryota; kingdom Metazoa; phylum Chordata; class Mammalia; order Lagomorpha; family Leporidae; genus Oryctolagus; species Oryctolagus cuniculus. The sequence goes on along the minus strand of NC_091438.1, from coordinate 1,774,647 downwards.
AATAAAAGTCTTTAATTAATTCAATGAATGAGCAAAATGAACGACTAAATGAAGCAGGATGCCGTGGTATAAAGATAATGGTACTGGGAGCCCAGTCTTAAATTCTGGCTCTGTCATTCACTAGTTTTGTGATGTTGATTAATTTTTTACATTTTTGTTGATTTTTTAAATTTTATCTGAAAGGCAACTGTAAAAACTACTCTAAATCTTTATGTCCTTCTCAGTTAAATGAGTTATTGTAAATATAAGAGATAATTCCTATAGAATACAGGAACACAGTTTTGATAAATAATAATTTACCCAAGTCATCATCAGTTCCACAAGGCAGAAATAAGTGCCAAATGCATATCACAACTGTGGGAGAGAGAAAGAGAATAATGGAAGAGCTTTGTTGGAGCAGAGGAAGGAAGGAGAACACAACAGGAGAAAGTTCTGATGTAAGTAAGGAGGTGGCTAAAGGGGGAGAAGCTGAGGTTGCCATATAGCCCTTCCCTGTAGTCACACAAATACTGCAGCCCCGCCTGCACCACCCAAATTCGTGGTTTGCTGCTTGGAACTGGTGCTGTACCATACAGCAGCCAGCTGCATCCCTGTGGTGACCTTTAGCTTACTGTGTGCTCATTATAATAAAGTTACCATGTCTGACACACCTATTCCCATCATGCACTGGATGCTGTGACACTTTACACAAAAGGACAAGGAAATGAGCGGTACTCAATCTCACCCAGCCGCACCCTTTATGAATATTCAATTGACCCCACCTCAGACAACACTCTTTTTGCCTCCAGTTCTTGTAAGCGATGCCTGAACCTTGTTGGTGCAACTCTCTCTTGAGCTTGCCCACATGCCTTCTTGAGTGTGTACTTTTGCAAGCAAACAAATCTTGCTTCTCTGCTGACCTTTATCTACATCGCTTGCATGAATTTCTTCTTGCATCAGAGATGAGACCTGGGATCCAGCCACCCCACAACAGTGTGCAAAGGCCAGAGGTAGGAATCGTTGTGGTATATTCTGGGAACAAGGAGTTCCCACTGTGGCTGTAGCATTTATTCACTTCTTCCTTTATTTGAGTATACTATATCTTTAAAGATAGAAATTTATTTATGGTCATGGTTGAAGTTAAGGATTAACATGTAGCTTGAGGATGAAATATTAGAGGTACTAAGAGTCCAGCTAAGAATTTGGGATTAGAACTTGAAGGGGCAGACATGTAAAGTTTATAAATAAGGAGGATTTATCATGATTTTGGGAAAGAACCTAAGTTCTTACCAGTGCCATTTTTCATTTTGACCCAGTTCATATAAATACCTTATTTTCTGTCAGCTGAATGAAAGCTTTAAGTCACTTTTATTAGAAGAGATTAAAAAATAAATGTTACAAGAGCCAAGTTTAAAATGCTCTTGGCTAAAACATTACAAAAGATCAGCAAAACAAAGAGTTGGTCTTTTGAAAAAATAAACAAAATTGACACACCATTGGCCCAACTAACCAAAAAATGGAGAGAGAAGACCCAAATCACTAAAATCAGAGATGAAAAAGGGAAGGTAACAACAGACACCACAGAAATAAAAGAATCATTAGGAATTACTACAAGGAATTGTATGCCAGCAAACAGGGAAATCTAGCAGAAATGGATAGATTCCTGGACGCATACAACCTACCTAAATTGAACCAGGAAGACATAGAAAACCTAAACAGACCCATAACCAAGTCAGAAATTGAATCAGTAATAAAGTCCCTCCCAACAAAGAAAGGCCCAGGACTGGATGGATTCACTGCTGAATTCTACCAGATGTTTAAAGAACTAACTCCAATTCTTCTGAAACTATTCAAAACAGTTGAAAGAGAGGGAACCCTCCCAAATTCTTTCTATGAAGCCAGCATCACCTTAATTCCTAAACCTGAAAAAGATGCAGCATTGAAAGAGAATTACAGACCAATTTCCCTGATGAACATAGACACAAAAATCCCCAATAAAATTCTGGCCAATAGAATCCAACAACACATCAAAAAGATCATCCACCCAGACCAAGTGGGATTTATCCCTGGTATGCAGGGATGGTTCAACATTCGCAAATCAATGTGATACACCACATTAACAAACTGCAGAACAAAACCATATAATTATCTCCATACTATGCAGAGAAAGCATTTGATAAAATACAACACCCTTTCATGATGAAAACTCTAAGCAAATTGAGTGTAAAAGGAACATTCCTCAACACAATTTATGACAAACCCATGGCCAGCATCCTATTGAATGGGGAAAAATTGGAAGCATTCCCACTGAGATCCAGTACCAGACAGGGATGCCCACTCTCACCATGTGACTTTTTCCCCCACTAATCTGTTGTTGGTGGGAATGCAAACTGGTAAAGCCACTATGGAAGACAGTTTGGAGATTCCTCCAAAACCTGAATATAGCTCTACCATTCAACCCAGCCATCCCACTCCTCGGAATTTACCCAAGGGAAATTAAATTTGCAAATAAAAGAGCTATGTTTATTTTAGCTCAATTCACAATAGCTAAGACATGGGATCAATCTAAATGCCCGTCAACGGAACACTGGATAAAGAAATTATGGGATATGTACTCTGTGGAATACTACAGAGTGGGAAAAAAAAGAAAAAGAAATCTGATCATTTGCAACAAAATGGAGGAATCTGGAAAACATCACGCTGAGTGAAATAAGCCAGTCCCAAAGGGACAAATATCATATGTTCTCCCTGATCTGTGACAACTAACTGAGCACCTAAAGGAAACCTGTAGAAGTGAAACTGACACTATGAGAAACAATGACTTGATCAGCCCTTGTCCTGACTGTCAAGGAACAGCTTACTATTTTATTCTTTTTAGTATTTTCTTTTTCTACTCAATACCATTGGTTGAACTCTTTACTTAGGTGTTTTAACTTCATTTAGGTGTTTAAATCCAGTCGAAAATTGATCCCTGTTAAAAATAAGAGTGGGTGTAAGAGAGGGAGGAGATGTACAGTTCAGTACATGCTCCCTTGGACTTACCCCTAAGGGTAAAGCTAAAAACTTGCCATGAGACTCCAAATCCCATTAAGTTGGCAGGAACCAATGCCACCGTACTAATTAAAGTGATCAGTGTAAGTTCATGGGACTATGGGAGTAGGGGACTATGGGACTACTGGGGTGCCATTCAGTCTAGGAACAAGTGGGCAGTTGCCTTAGGAAGAGGAGTCTGAGCTCTCAGGAGTGCCCGACCATTATTCCATAGTCCTTAAGAAATCTGGAGCCAGAGTCCACTGAGACATAGTTACACAGGACCCCTGATCAGCATTTTGCTTATTGGGACTGGCTGCCTTTATTGGTCTCCTCTGACCTGTCTATGGGAAGCAAGAGAGGAAAGTTAGAAACTGAAACACAGACTCCTAGCGGTAAGATTCCCTTGGAGTCCCGTCAAGGCTGAGAAAATGCATTTACTTTCATGTACATTCTCTTTAATGTTGATGGACATAAAAGACCTTTCATTTTGCTTCTGACTTACGCAATCTTGACCTTAAAGAACCGTAACAACAAAATGAAAACATAATCGACAGAAGACCTGAAACTGTAGAAATATTAACAGTAAGCGATCTCTAAAGGTCATTCCAGCCAATAATTCCATTTTATTTAGGATGAACTATTAACAAAGGCTGTATAATCTTAGTCATTTTGAGGGCACGACAGTCTGTGATAAGTTTAAAGATACAACAGTCTATAATTCTGAGAACACTCCCTTAGGCAACTAGAACACTTTCATTTATGCAAATCTCATTCACTATCTTAAATCAATCAATAGCCAGGCAAGCAACATAAATCTGTTCTGCTTCTGAGCATTGCAGTTAGCACTTAGGGATACTTTACTTCTTTGAGAGAAGTGAAAATTAGCTGATCTCGAATTGCTGTTATTCTCAGGGCCTTACACGTACTGCTTTTGTCTCATATTGTTCTGTTAGAGTCTGAAAAAGCCCACCGCCCGAGGAACGACTCCAAGAGACTTTTCTCTCATGCAACCAGCAAAGGGTTAAATATTTATTGATTATCCAGCATGCTGGGGCTGTCTGATCATACATGAACAGAGCAGCCCCGAATAACCAAAGGTTAGGGTTTATAAAGGCAAAAACCGCAAAACCGGGAAGGGGGGAATACATGGTTGCTATGCACGGTTGCTATACACAGTTGCTAAAATCAAAAGAGAGTACATAAAATCAAAAGAGAGTATATGGTTACTGGGGTCAACATAACCTAAAACCTAAGTGAAATTAATATTTATCATAATCTTGACAATACCAGTTACAATATTACAATTAGCAATTAGGACTTGACATTAATGTAAGACACAGAAAAATCACATCTTTATTATTAGCCCAGGTAACCCAGGTGCAACCTTTCTACTTTTAAGCTTGAGCAATCATGTTAGGGGGTTTTTGTGCGTTGCCAAGGGTGATGTAGTGCACTGTTATTGTCCGACTATTTGAGATCATAGTTTCAGACCAGAGTCTCATGGTGGGGGGGTGCTTTCCCAGAATGCAGTCTCAAGTGCTCCAAAATGGAGTCCCTACTGTCAAGGTGCTACTTCACTCTGTCTTATTTTTACAGCTGTACCAGGAAGGTTTAAACCTGTAAGCTTAAGCTTAACTTTTTACACCTGCACATATACAATTTTAACTCTTCAGTTCATCCTACCCTTAATTAACACACAGGCATTACCCAGGGGTACTTCAAAATACTATCTCATTAATAAACATCATTGATAAAACTCAGCAAGTTATTTATGTATTTTTCCTTAATACTATTTCTGTGCTCTTATATCAAGTTCATATTATTTTAGGCTCTGAAACATTGATGTGAACATATTTCTTCTAGGTGATAATTAATTTTCATTTCATTAACAAATCTCATTTTATTAGTGAAAAATGAATAAAATTTTTGAAAAGGCAAGTGTTTAAAAATCTAATATAATTTCATGTGTGAATTTTCATTCTGAGGGTTTTGAATTCATAAGCTAAAGAGACCAGAGTTAGAACCAGTAGGTTGCTCAATATATTGCTTATATAAAAAATGATATTTTACTCATTCAACTACAGATACTTACTAAATTTTTACTATGTGTTCCTATGTACCTATTGTGCTAGGTACTGGAAATACAAATATAAAATAGTTTCATCTTGTTAAGTATTTAGTAGGGTATACGTATGAATTGAAGTGGGGAGAAACTAGAAGCCTGGAAACCAGACAAAAATCTGAGTGTTGATAGCTGGAAAGAAAGAAATGGATATGAAATATGTCAGTAAAAAAAAACTAGTAGTATTTGTGATTCATATACATGGTGTGTAAAGTAATTTGCTCATTCATTAAAAATGTTGTTTTGAGACCCATGAAGAAATAAGAAGCAAATAAAGTGAAATTCAAAGGACAAAAAGAGTGGTATGAGGAAAAAGAAATCATGTGGTCTCCTTTAAGATGGGAAGAGCCCAGATCTCCTGGGAGATGACATTTACATCAAGATCTGAAAACTGGAGGAAACCAGCTCCGTAAAATGGTGGCCAGGGCCATGAGAGGGGGTAGACAGTGGAAAAGGGAAGTTGAAAATTCTTTTCTATGACTATGTGATCAGTTTAGAAAGGAATACTAATAGTGATCAGCATATCTTCTTTATTTTGATATTGTATTGATGTGTGTATTAGTCAATATTTTCCGTCTACTCTTGCATTCCTCTACTATACAACCTGAGTTAATTGTAGCTAACTTTACATCTTATGCTTTAGGTTACAGGACAACAGAGGGAGCATGACACAGCCAGAAAAGGAATGAGCATCTTTCAAAAGTGAACATGGGGACTTTGTACAGTCATGTGTCCACAATCACGCCTCAGTCACATGTGGACTACATGTGGCATGGTGGCCCCATATGAGTACAGTGGAGCTGAAAAATCCCCATTGCCTGGTGATGCCACATTTATGTTAATATTGTCACAAAACACATTACTCGTATGTTTGTGGTGATGCTTAGAGTAAGAAACCTACAGTGTTACTACAGGTTATCTAAAAGTATAGCTATACCGTTATGCATGATTCATAATACAGGACAACAACAATATTACTGGTTTATATATATCCCATCTTAAGCTTTTTATCATTACTTATTACTCCTACTTATTCAAAAAATCCTTACTGTAAAACAGTGTGCAGCCTCCTTCATTTATATTTACCAAGCCTTTTCATTGTATTATTTTTCCCTTCTGCTTGATTTAAACTCTTTGTCCTGGAAGCAATAGATTATACCATTTCTAACTTTGATTTGGTACCAATTTTATAAATTCTCTATCCCTGCACACACCCCCTCTAGTAATTAGCATGCTGTGTTCAATTGAGATTTTTAATCTTCCACATCTGAAAAAGAACATGCAGTATTTGTCTTTTTGTGCCTGGCTTATTTCACTTAATATGCTGTCCCCCAGTTTCATGCATTTTTCATGCATTTCATTCTTTTTATGGTTGAACAGTATTCCATTGTGTATATATACCATAGGTTATTTATCTGTTTGCCTGATGATGGATGCCTTGGTTAGTGTAAAACCTTGGCTATTGTGAACAGTGCTGTTATAAACTTGGTGGAGATGAAGCAGGTATCTTTTGAAGACATGTACCCAGTAGTGGGATTGCTGGATCATATGACAGTTCTAGCTATAGATTTTTTTTTAAAAGAGGTTTATTTATTTATCTGAAAATCAGAGTTACACAGAGAAGGAGAGGCAGAGAGAGAGAGAGAGAGAGAGGTCCTCCATCCACTGGTTCACTCCCCAATTGGCCACAATGGCTGGAGCTGTGCTGATCTGAAGCTAAGATTCAGGAGCTTCTTCTGGGTCTCCCATGTGGGTGCAGGGGCCCAAGCACTTGGGCCATCTTCTACTGCTTTCCCAGGCCACAGCAGAGAGCTGGATTGAAAGTGGAGCAGCCGGAATAGAACCAGCGCCCATATGGGATGCCAGCACTACAGGTGGCGCCTTTACCCGCTATGCCACAGCACCGCCCCCCTAGCCATAGTTTTTAAAAAATCTCTGTTCTGCTCTCTACAGTAGCTATACTAATTTACATTCCCACCAACAGTGTATAGAAGTCCCTCTTTTCCCGCATCCTCGCCACCATTCGCTACTTTCTGTCTTTTTGATAGTAGCCATTCTAACAGGGGAACAGGGGAAGAGGTTTTATCTCACTGTGGTTTGGAGATACACACGTCAAGTGTAATAAAGCTGCAATAAAGTGTAAATCCATATTCCTGAAGGAAGGACAATTATGATTCCTTCTTTGATTCCTTTTCCTCTCGAGGCCTGATTTATTTTGCTTCTCTCTCACTTGCATTTCCCCATTCCTTTCCTGATAGTTTCAAGGGCCATCTTGTGCCTCTCATCTCCCCAGAAGCAAGCGCTCACTTAGTAAATTAGGGTATACATGTGTTGCCACTTAGCCACTTGAGCATTTCTGGGAAAAGTTTTGTGAGGAGCTTGATTTCTTGTAATTTGATTTAAATCAACAGAGATTAATTCCCATAAAGTTCCGAAGGCCAGAAATCTCAAATAAGTCTTGGCTAAAATTGTTATTACAGCAGATATGGCTTCTGGGGACTCAGGAGAAAGGATTTTCTTGTCTTTTTGAACTTCAAGAGACTGTTCTCATTCCTTAATTAATAGTTCTGTATCACATCGCATTCCCTTGCTTCAATCATTGTATTGTCTTCATATTTTTTTTTCTCACTGTAGTCAGTCTTCCCTTTTTTCCATCTCATAAAGAAGAAATTATGGTTAGTACCCCACTGGATAATCTTGTATATTAAAAATATGTTTAAGATTGTTCTTATGAATTATACTAACAGTGGTTCTGTTACCATTGCTAGTCTGGAGCTGTGGTGTATATAATATGGAATGAAGTAACTGTAATCATCACTCAAGGATCAGCTAAGAAAACTTCCTTCTGTAAGTTTTCTAAGAAGAAAAAATCACCTTCTCTGAATTCCCGTTATACATTATATAATTCTGTTATGACACAGTGCGTTCTATCTGGCACTGTAGTGACTTGATGCAAACGTTCTCTTGAGCACCAGAAGTTTTCTCACTTAGCACAGTATTAAGCGTGTAAAATTGGCTAATAAATATTTTTCATGATAAATAAATGATCTACCTTGAAGAGACTTAGCAGATGAACAGATAGAATACTAAAATTCCAAATAAAATTCTCACACAGGATCCACATTTCTTCTTTACCAGAGTGATGCGACATCTGAAAAATCGTGTATTCTGATTAATAATGTCTCCTTGTTAAATGGTGAAGTTTTCTTCTGTAAATCCAGGTCCCATCTCTGATAACTTTTTTTTTTTTTTGCCCACACTAATAGTATGGAAATAAGTCTCCAAGGGCCTATGTTTTTATTGCTTTCTGGAAGAAGTTACTTCTTATGTATATAGTTGGTAAGCAAGCTTCATAAACCATAATTACCTACACATATACATACACACAAACACACAACCTCAAACAATTACACCATTAAAACTGCCTATCACAACTTCCTTGTACACAAAACAAGCGACCTTGTGCAGGACGGAAGGAGGCCATAGCATTGATTCTGAGTCTGTACCTCAGCCGCATGCTACAAACAGAAGACATTTGTGAGGGGACGCTTGAGTCATCTGGTCTTAGACCAGAAAAAAAAAAAAAAAAAAAGACAAACCTCATCGGACTTCCCTGCTGGGTTAGTGTCAGTTGAAAACATAACTTGTGTCTCCTCTACGAGGAGTCTTTCTGGAGAGAAATGAAACCTATCTCTGGAATCTGGGGAAATGCCTCAAAGTCTAGACGTGCCACAGCTGTATATAGACCCACATTCCGAAAGTTCTGGTCTGGACTAATTTTTTTCCCATAAAGTATGCAGGACGGAGACTGCTCTCAAATTACAATAAGGCATGATGCTCTTCATGAGATTCTTTTCATTCTTTGTTTCTTCCTCTTTCTCTGTCACTCTGCCTTCCAAACAAATAACATAAATCTTAAACATTTTTCTAGAAATTCTCTGGTGGCTAAGTGGTAGCACAATGTGCAGCATCATTTCCTAAATAAAAGTTTCTTTCTTGGGGGGTGGGTGGCATGAGATGGCCCATGAAAGCATCAGGACAGGAATGGAGACTCCAAGTGAGAAGAGAAAGGAAACAGGCCTAGAGAGAAAAAGGAATTAAAGAAGAGAGAATGTGATTGTTCTGCAAAAATGCGAATTTACATCAGAGCTTCATTACACTTGAAGTGTATATCCCTAAACCACAAGGAGATACCACCGCCCCCTGTTAGCCTGGCTATTATCAAAAAGACAGAAAGTAACAAATGGTGGTGAGGATGTGGGGAAAGGAAAATTCTTTTTTTTTTAGTATTAAATATCTTTATTTAAGTCTCTTCCCCGTAGGATCTTCTCACAGAAACCAAAAACATAATACCCTCAAAAAGGAGTAGGGAAAGATGAAGTTTTATGGATTTACAGGAAATGTGATTAATAAATTGTAGATCTTACATTATTATCAAACAGTACAGAATTTTATTATCTGTGTGAAGTCTTAGATCTAATAGCCTATTGTTTCATTTTTGAAAATTATATGGGGACAGCCGGAGCCAAGGCTCAATAGGCTAATCCTCCTCCTGCTGCGCCAGCACCCCAGGTTCTAGTCCTGGTCGGGGCGCCGGATTCTGTCCCAGTTGCTCCTCTTCCAGGCCAGCTCTCTGCTGTGTCTGGGGGTGCAGTGGAGGATGGCCCAGGTCCTTGGGCCCTGCACCCCATGGGAGACCAGGAGAAGCACCTGGCTCCTGCCATCGGATCAGCGTGGTGTGCCGGCCGCAGGCCACTGGAGGGTGAACCAACGGCAAAAGGAAGACCTTTCTCTCTCTATCTACTCTGCTTGTCAAAAAAAAAAAAAAAAAAAAAAGAAAGAAAGAAAATTATATGGGGATGAAATCAAGCAGGTAGGACATGTCAGCTTTCAACCCCCTCACCCCAAATAAGCCCTAGTAATTAGATGGCTATCCACAAAGGAAAACAGCCTTGGAAGGGCTCAAGAATCCAACTATGAACCTATAGAAACACGCTGGAGGAAAACCAGAGAATAACCACACAGAAAGATCTACTGGGAAGATGTCTGGAGATGGCTAGGACTAAGGAATCAGGGCAGGGAATATCAATATTAACCACATAGCAGTGCCACTGTAGCTCCCCCAGAGGCCCACTCTGCAGAGGACAATGGCGGTTTTCACTGAGGTAACTAACAGTCACAACCACGGTGAACTCCTTGGAGAAGGAAATGATACGGTGTCATCCCTCCTGCCCCACCTCTTACAAACTAGAAGCCACTGTTGTGGTGCCCTGAGTGCCACCCCTCCCCCACAGTCTTGAAAAAGCTCCAGTCTCTGGCTTGATAGTTGCATCTGCCACAGTGCACACGCCTGCACCCCGGATCCTGGAGCCACTCACTGATACTGGCGCCAACGCCACTTTAACATTGGAGCCATGACTGCAGCGATTGTGCTGGAATTCTGGTCCCCAGAGCACTGGTAGCCTTACATAAGCCCACTGGACTTTGGCTTCATGGTCACTTTGTGAATTCTTAGACTTTACACACTGTTACCAGGGTGGCACAGGACATACCTGCACCCAAGGCACTGGTGCCATTGCTGCCTCAGACCTTGTACCTAAGGTCCATCTATTTGTGACTGTGGTCAAGACCTTATACTTGGCTCTTTCATGGGTATCAGACATCAGACTATAACGCCAAAAGCACTATGAGTGTGCCCACAAGCTGGACCCTGAAACAAAGGGTTTTCTTCAGCCATGGCTTTTCTTTGGGAGGGAAAGAAACCAGAAACACCTCAGCAAGCCCTGGTGTTCCTGTAGACACCCACAGTCTTGACTACTGAGGGGCCTTGTACTCTTCATTTGGCAAATCTGCTGAAAGACTGTGCCACTGTACCCTCACAAGAGCCAGAATCAACACGCCCCAGATAGCTAGTGCCCCTATATGCACTCACTAGTGAAGGTCTTTCACCATTCAAAGCAGTCTGGGAAGTCTGGAAGAGGTACTGCTCCGTGAGATGTGCAGACATCAATGAGAAACAAGAATAGACCATATAACTAGCAGTAACCAGCATTAAAGACAGGGAGACCTGCAAATTACCTAATGAAGAATTCAAAATAATTGTATTAAGGAAACTTGGGAGCTACAAGAGAACACAGATAAATAGCAAAAATCAGAAAAACAATAAGATAACAAAGCTAGAAGTTCAACAGAGGGGCAAAAATAATAAAAACGGAGTCAAGCAAATTGTGGAGATGAAAAATACATGGTATGAAATGAAAAATGAAACAGGAAGCACAGTAGCAGACTTGATCAAATAGAAGAAAAAAATCTGTGAGCAAGAGAGATACATACAGCCAGAGGAGAAAAAAGGAAAGAGAATGAAAGGAATGAAGAACACCTATTAGCTTTATGGGATACCAACAAGACAACTAACCATCACATGATAGAAGTTTCAGAAAGCGAACATAAAAAGAGAAAAGGGCAGAAATCTGATTTAAGGAAATAATGGATGAGTACTGAGTACTTCCCAAATATGAGGAAAATATGAACATTTGAGTACATAAATCTCAAAGATCTCCAATGAGGTTCAATGCAAAGAAGACTTCACTAAGACATAGTCACATACCACATAATGAATTTTGACCAATGATAGATCACACATACAATGGTGGTCTCATCACCTAGTGAAGTTATAGCCATCATGATGTTATAGCCCATCACATTACTCAAGTCTGCAGTGACACTTGTATAAAAATCCCTACTGTTGGTGTAAAAAAAAAAAAAAACCCTCTGCTGAAGGATCTTTTTTTCAGATTTATTTATTTGAAATACAAAGTTAATGGGAGGGAGGAAAGGGGAGAGAGAGAGAGAGAGAGAGAGAGATTGATTGATTGATTGATTCTTCCTACTGATTGACTCCCCAAATGGCAGCAAGACCCAGGTCTAGGCCAGGCCAAAGCCAACAGAATGAAATTCCATCTAGGTCTCCCAGGTGAGAGACAGGGGCCCAAGTATTGGGTCAAGTTCCCCTGCATTCATGGATGCATTAACAGGGAGGTGGACTGGAAGTGGGATTCAAAGTAGTGCTCATATGGGATGCTGGTGTCACATGTGGCAGTCTAATTGCTACACCTCAAAAGTGGCACCTGCTGTAGGATTTATGGGGATATAATTATGCAAAGTAATACTTGATAATGATAATAAGTGACTATGGTACTAGTTAATAAATTGTTCACGCTATCCTTCTACCCTTATTTTAGAGTGAGCTTCTCCTATTCATAAAAAAGTTTATTGTGAAACAGAATGCTGACCACAGCCTCATACATCTCATGTTTACTGTGTCTGTTGATTGCATTATTTTCTCTTGTGCTTGATTTAATATTCTTGTGTGTTGCTCATCATGGCCCATAAGCATACAAAATCCACTGCTAATGTGTTCAGTAAAAGGCCATGTTAAGTGATTGACTTGAAACTGAATTTTAGATTGACTAAGGACTGCAAAAGTAGCTAATCAGTCATGGCTATGGCTCACTCATCAAGTAGGACTCATTCTACCATCATTGTGATCTTGAAGAACAAGAGCAAAATGATAACAGATGTTAAGGGGTATGTTTTTATTTAAGGCAATGAGACTTATAAAATGCAAAACTTACAAAAATTGGTTTCTAATGGACTGGATTGAAGACCAGACATGAAAAGTTAGCCTTCTTAGCACCAAGGCAATTATGCTTAAAGAAAAAGTTTGTTGATGCTGTTGAAAGAAAAGGCTGGACATGATTATAATGCTGAATTTACTATTAGCTATGGGCAGCTAAACAGTTCAAGAATTATTATTCATTATATAATGTAAAAGTGAGTGGCAATTTTGAGAGTGTTGATGTGAAGGTGGTGGAAGAATTTTTGGAAATTCTAATAAGCTGATTGTGGAGGAAAATTACTTGCCAGAGCAAATCTTCAATAAGGATAAAACCTCCCTATTCTAGAAACAAATGCTTGGGAACACCTTTATCCATAATGAGGCCAAGTAAATGCCAGGGTTCAAGGCTTTTAAGAACAGGGCAACAGTCTTGTTGAGGGCAATGTTGCAGGTTACCAATTGAAACCCTGAGATCTGGCACAGTGAGAATTCAAGGTCTTCAAGCGTATCAACATGCACTCACTGCCACTGCACTATCGGAGCAACAAGAAGTACCCAGCCCCTCTTTCAAGAGGTCCTCCTGAATTACATGTCAGCCGAAAAGAGAAGTGCCATCTGCAGAGTAACATGCTTTTAATAACATACTGTTTTGTTTTATTGTTGATGTTCATCCTATATCAAAGTGGTGTTTCTCCCTGCAAACACTGTGTCTCTGAGCCAGCCAACGGATCAAGGAGTTATATGAGCTTTAAAGGTCTACTACCACCTGAGGAGGATCTTTACCTGGGCTGTTCCAACCGAGGAAAATACTGGCGAAATCTTTGAAAGAGTACAACAGCTGTGATTGCATCAAGAACCTGGCTTGGACTTGCGGTGATGTCACTAAGGAGTGAACACTGGATTCTAGAAGACACGCAAGAGGTCCACACATGACCTCAAAGGATTTGTCAAGGATGAGGAAGCTGTAAAAACTGACAAGACTATGGTTGAGATGGACAACAACTTGAACCTGGCATGGATGGGGATTTCATTGAGGTGGTTTTTGAGGAACTGCCCAGCGAGGAGTTGGTGGAACCGGAACAGGTGTGCATAGCTGAAGAAGAGGCAAGAGACAAGAAAACTGCAGGAAGAAGAACTTCCAGGAAAATTCACAGCGAAGCGTTTATTGAACACTGACAGGTTTTCACTAGTAGAGAGGATGTTCATGCTGCATTTTCTGCTAGAAAACAAGCCTGTGGTGTTAAAAAAATAAAAAAAACACAGACTAAGCATTTTTGAGAATGACACCAAAAAGAAGCTGAGAGAAGTCCCTCAGGAGATACCCCCAAGGAAGGCACTGTGACCTCAGGAGACAACAGCTCCAGGTGTGCTACTGGCTCTGAAAATCTTGCCGTGGGACAAGGTGTGGAGGTGGAAGACAGTGATATTGTTGATCCTGACCATGTATAGTCCTAGGCTAATGTGTATGTCTGTATCTGAGTCCTTAAAATAAAAAATCAAAAATAGAAAAAAATCTTATGGAATAAGATAAAAATAAAATACTTTTGTATAGCTATATAATGTGTTTTTGTTTTAAGTGAAGTGTTACTACAAAAGAGTTAAAAAGAAAAAATTAAGGAACCAGCACTGTGGCGCAGCAGGTAAAGCCGTTGCCTTTGGGCACCAGTTCGTGTCCTGGCTCCTCCACTTGCAATGCAGCTCCCTGCTAATGGCCTGGGAAAAACAGTGGAAGATTAGCGAAGTGTTTGGATTCCTGCCACACATGTTGGAGACTTAGATGAAGCTTCAGGCTCCTGGATGTGGCCTGGCCCAGTGCTGGATATTGCAGCCATCTGGGGAGTGAACCCGCAGATTTAAGATTTTTATCTCTCTCTCTCCCTCTCTCTCTGTAACTCTGAGTTTCACATTAAATAATTCAATATTTAAAAAATTTTTTACAAGTTACATAAAGTTGAAGCTTATAGGCTATAAAATTCACAGTAAGCTAATTTTAATTTAGTGTCAAAAATATTTTTTATAACTTTAGTGGAGCCTAAATGTACAATGTTTATGAAATCTACAGTGGTATATGTAATGTGTTGGGATCGCATGTTCACTCACATTCACACAATGATTTATCCAGAGCAAATCCTAGTCCTGAAAGTTCCGTTTATCACAAGTGCCCTATACAGGTGTACCATTTTAAAATCATTTATGCTGTGTTTTCATTGTTATCTTTTCTGTGTTTAGATACAGAAACACCATTGTGCTGCAGCTGACTACATGGTCAACACAGTAGCATGTTGTACAAGTCTGTAGCCTGGGTGCAACAGGCTGTAGCATGTTGTTTTAGGTATGCATTGTCTATACCATCCAGGTTTGCGTGTGCATACTCTATGATGTTTGCACAATGACAAAATCACCTAATGACACATTTCTCAGAACATTTCCCCATCATTAAGCATCCCATGACTGTATGATAAAATTGTCAAAAATCAAAGACAAAGAGAGAATCTTGCAAGTATCAAGATACAAGAGGTTTCTCACATCTAAGGAAACCCCCCCTGAGGTTAAAGCAGATTTCTCAGCAGCAACATAGCCGCCCAGGAAAGAGTGGGATGATATTTTCAAAATGCTAAAGAAAAAAGTTGCCAACCAAGAATACTTAATCCAAAAATCTGACTTTAGAAATGAAAGTGAGATATTTCCCAAGCAAATAAAAGCTGAAACAGTTTATCCTCACATGGTAAATCTTATAAGAAGGTTAGGAGGAGTTCTTTGAACTGAAACTAAAGGACATTAATTAGTAACATAAATACATGAAGTGTAAAAGGCACTGGTAAAAATAAGCATATCCTCCAACTTAGAGTGTTCTAATACTGCAGCAGTGGTGTGTCAATTACTTATATAGCTGTATTATACACTTAAAAGACCAAACTATTAAGAGTAACTATAGAGGGGCTGAAACTGTGGCACAGCAGGTAAAGCCACAGCCTGCAGTGCCAGCATTCCATATGAGCACTGGTTCTAGTCCTGACTGCTCCTCTTCCAATTCAGTCTCTGCTGTGGCCTGGGAAAGCAGTAGAAGATGACCCAAGTCCTTGGGCCCCTGCATCCGCGTGGGAGACCCAGAAGAAGCTCCTGGCTCCTGGCTTCAGATCGGCACAGCTCTGGCCATTTCGGCAATCTGGGGAGAGAGCCAGCAAATGGAAGACCTTTTTCTCTCTGTCTCTTCCTCTCTGTAACTCTGTTTTCAAATAAATAAATAACTCTTTTTTTAAAAAAGTAACTATAGATAAATAATTGTGTAATGATAGCACATTATAAAAAGATGTAAATTGTGAACCAAAAACATAAAATGTGTGCATGGAGTAAAAGCATAGAGTATTTTTTATGCACTGAAATTATTATCTTTGTTTCAAGATTTATTTATTTGAAAGGCAGAGTTACAGAGAGGCAGAGACAAAGAGAGAGAGAGAGAGAGAGAGAGAGAGAGAGAGAAAGAGGAAGTCTTTCATCCATTGGTTCACTCCCCAAATGGTTGCAATACCCGGAGCTGTGCCAACCTGAAGAGGAGCCTCCTTTGGGTCTCCCACGTGGGTGCAGGGGCCCAAGGACTTGGGCCATCTTCTACTGCTTTCCCAGGCCATAGCAGAGAGCTGGATCAGAAGTGGAGCAGCTGAGACTGGAACTGGTGCCCATATGGGATGCTGGCATTGCAGGTAGCGGCTTTACCTGCTATATATGGTGTAGCTATATAATATGTAAGCTTCTTGGATATTAAAAGCAAACATCTATATAGTAGATATACAAAAGACAAAGAAGAAATCAAAGCAAACCATTACAGAAAATCACCAATTAATAAGAATGACATCAAGAGAGGAAGAAAGTACAAAAGTCAGAAAACAAAAATAAAACAGCAATAGTAAGTCCTCTCATGTTAATAATTACCTTGAGTGTAGGCAGATCAAATGCTCTGATTAACATCCAGCATGACTAAATGTATTAATAAAATAAGACCCAATTATATGTTGCTTACAAAAGACTGACCTCGGCTGTAATAATACATATATAGGCTGAAAGTAAGTGTATAGAAAAAGGTATTTTACATACATTTACATCAAAAGACAGCAGGTAAATATATTTATATAAGACAAAAATAAACTTTAAGTGCAAAACTGCACAGAGACAAAAAATATATATCATCAACATGTAACATTAAAGGGGTTAATATATCAAGAGGATATAACAATCATATGTGTATCAAACACTGGAGTACCTTAATGTATAAGCCAGTATTAATTTATATAAAAGGAGAGACAGACAGGAATACTTGGGGGAGGCTTAAGTACCTCACTTTCAGCAGCCAATAAGGGAATATTAGACTTAAAGTATACATTAGATAAAATGGACCCCACTACATATACTACATGTTCCACCTAACAGCAGCAGAGTACATATTTTTCTCAAGTACACACAATATTCTCTAGGATAGAAAATACGCTAGACTGCAAAATAGTCTTTAACAACATTCAGAAGATGGAGGAGCCAGTGTTGGGATGCCCGCATCCCATGCTGGAGTGCTGGTTCAGGTCCTGGCTACCTCCTTCTGACCCAGCTCCCTGCTAATGGACCTGGGAAGCAGCAAATGATGGCTCATGTACTTCAGTTCCTGCCACCCATATGGGAGACCCTTGGCCTTAGGTTAGCCCAGCCCTGGTCGTTGCAGCCAGGAGGGAGAGTAAGCCAGCAGATGGAGGATATCTTTCTCTCTGCCTCTCTCCCTTTCCCTCCCCCGCTTCCCATCTTACTCTTTCAAATAAACGAATAAACAAATCTTTAAAACATAGTTTTTAAAAAAGAACATGAAAGACATAGGAAGCATATTTTTCCCAAACACAATGGTATGAAGTTAGAAACCAAAAACAGAAGGACTAGTGGAAATTCATAAATATGTGAAAATTAAACAGGCTTATGAACTAATGAGTCATACAGGAAATCAAGAGGGAAATTAAAAATATCCCATGTGCCTTTCCCTACTGTAAAACTGCAGCATGATGGTTATGATGGTAGCGATTAATTTTTGTGGAGGTTATAATATGCCAGGTGCTGTGTTAGGCAATTGAGGTATAATCTTATTCACCACTACTCCAAAGGGAATTGGGACTCCACTTTTCTACTCCAGAGAAGTAAATTAAAAGGCGAGTTTTTACAAACATAAGATTCTTTAACTCTCCGTGTAACAGTGTTCAAGAAGAGAAATGGAAACTATGTTAATAACTTGTCTTGTGTGATTCAGTGCTTATATTTTATTTGCTAATCAGCAGTTAAAGTGTTCTGTGAGACATAGCCTGATTGGTGTTCTATGATGGCTCCATTCTTAAGGCAAGAAACTTGGGTTCCAGAATGAAGACTGGCACATACCTCAAAACACTTGGCCTGAGGCTGGTGCTGTGGCGCAGCAGGTTAAAGCCCTGGCCTGAAGCGCCATCATCCCTCATGGGCGCCAGTTCTAGTCCCAGCTGCTCCTCTTCCTATCTAGCTCTCTGCTATGGCCTGGGAAAGCAGTAGAAGGTGGCCCAAGTGCTTGGGCCCTTGCACCCGTGTGGGAGACGCCTGGCTCCTGGCTTCGGATTGGCACAGCTCCGGCCATCGTGGCCATCTGCAGAGTGAACCAGCAGATGCAAGACCTCTCTCTCTGTCTCTACCTCTCTCTGTAACTCTTTCAAATAAATAAAATAAATCTTTAAAAAAAACACACTTGGCCTGGGGTGGGCATTTGGTGCAGTGGATAAAATGCTGCTTCAGATAGCTACATTTTAGTTCATGCTGCCTGGATTCAAGCCCTGACTCTACTCCTGATTCCAGCTTCTTACTTATACACACTCAGACACTGCAGGTGACGATCAAGTAGTTGAGTCCCTGTCACCTGTATGTGAAACCCTGACTAAGTTCCAGGCTCCTGGCTTTGGAATGGCCCAGTCCCAACTGGTGTAGGTATCTGGGGAATGAGCCAGTGGATGGGAAATTTCTGTCTCTGTTTCTGCCTCTCTCTATCTCCTTCTTTCTGTCTCACTACATTCCAAATAAATAAAATTAAAGATAAAAAAAATACTTTTGGTCTTGGGTTGCTAATTTCCTACTTTAATTGTTGTTTTCAAGAAATTTTAAATCTATGGAATGGGTAAACTGTCAGGAAAATCTTCAACCTTTTCCCAAATCTAACATTATCCTAAAGAGTCATATGTAAGGAAAAGTTCACCATCAGCAGCTCTACTACCACCATCATGGAGATTCTATGGGCAAAAGTATAGTATAGTGGCTGCCGACAGGTTCTGGAGCCAGGGGACCTGGACTTGAATGTCGGTTCCATCTCTTTAGCTATGTGACCGTGGGCAGGATGCCAATGCACTTCATGCCTCACTATGTCCATAACACAGAGATGGCTTGATTTGTCTTTGGTGCCAACAGGACCCCTCCGTTTACTCCTTTGTGTTCCTGGTTTTCTCCTGGCCTCATTTGGTCTTAGCAAATCACACTCTTGTTGGCCACCATCATCTATTACCTGGATTTCCTGCAAACAGATCCCCTTGCAACAAATCACGTCCCCTCCAAGTCTCTCGCTATCCCACATCTAACAGATACTTTGAAAATACCAATGTGAACTTATCACTTCTTAGCTTGGAACACTTGGGTGATTTTTTCATTGATCTCCCAAAGAATGAACATGGTGGTACAGCAAAGACTACTAGTTGCCTTTAATATCTTTTTCTCCTTCTTCCTTACTAATAGAAGGGAGAGCAACCGTGCTCAGCTAAGAAATTACATCTCCCAGCCTCCCTTACAGCAGAAATGATTGTATGACTAAGTTCTTGACAAAAAGACAAAAGACAAATACCACATGTTCTTCCTTACATATAGGAGCTAAAATTTAGAAAGAAGAAAAAATAAAAAATAAAAACAAAAAAAGAAAGAAATACCTGTGAATCAGTATTGATGCAAATATATTTTTCGCCATACTTTGTTTTATATTTTTGTCAAACCAGTTGTTGGATCTACCATATGACCCAATCATCCCACTGCTGGGAATTTACCCAAATGCAATGAAATCAGTACATTAAAGAATTATCTGGATCCCTGTGTGTGGCATTACTGCAGCTCAATTCACAATAGCTAAGATATGGCATCAATCCATATGTCTATCAACTGATGACTGGATAAAGATATGTGGTATATACACACTATAGAATACTACTCAGCTGTATATATATATATATAAAGAAACCCTACCTTTTGCAACAAGATGGATGCAACTGGAAAACCATTACACTTACTGAAATAAGCTAGTCCCCAAAAGACAAATATTATGGTTTCCCTTATCTGTGGTAACTAACAAAGTGCAAAAAATGTAATGTATATGAGTAAAATTGACATTTTGCGATTTGGTTATTGTTTACAGCCCTTGTCTCAACTCTTGTTGAGGAAGAGTGCTTTTTTCTTCTTACTAATTGTTGAATTCTTTACTTTGGGGAGGGTTAAGTCTATGATTATAATATAAATTAAAAATATCTAATTTTAAAAATTAAAAGAAAGAATAGTAAAGGAAGGAGTAGGGAGGATGGGACCATGGGCAGCAGGGAGGGTAGGGTGGAAAATATCACTATGCTCCTAAATCTATATATATGAAATTTGTTCACACTATATAAATAAAATTACATTAAAAATAATAAAAAGAATGTTATACTACTTCAATTTTAATGGTCTGAGATTATTTTAAAATTTACTGTATATGGGTGAAGTAATCATCTTTCTATTTGATCATTGTTTATAGTCCTTGCCTATATTACCACTGATCTAGAGTCTTTTTACTTCTTACTTTATTTAGTGGAACATTAAGCCCCTAACTGTAATATTAATTAAAAATACATTATCTCAAAAACTTAAAAATACAAGAAAGAAAGGAAGAAAAAGAAAGGGAGGGAGGGAGGGAGAGAAAAGGAGAGGGCAGGGAAGCATGGTAAGGAGGGAGGGAATATCATTATATTCTTAGAGCTGTACCTGTGAACCACACTGAATCCATTCCATGTGTATTAATATCACATTAACATGAAAAAATAAAGTATCTTTACAAGAAGTTTAGAGAGTGGCATCCAATGAAGCTCTATAAGAAGGGAACTACTGTCACCTGCCACTCTTTCCCTTGTCCCATCTCCCTGCCTTGCAGAAACAGGGACTAAAGCCTTGCAATGGTGTAGTGGAGAGAAGTCCATCACTACAGATAACAAAGCTGAAAGTCAGAATGAGATGAGATCTTTGATGATTCCTCTATCATGGAGATAGTTTGGACTGCTTCCTTCTGGACTTGTTGTGTGTGTGTGTGTATATATATATATATATATATAAAGCTGTTTTATTTAAAACATTGGTTGAATGAGTTCTATTTCTTGTGGTTATATACAATTTCCAGCTTACAGCTGTGGCTTTATGACCTGGTTTCGGCCTATGTCTTTTTTTCAAGATTTTATTTATTTATTTGAAAGAGTTACAGAGAGAGGAGAAGCAGAGAGAGAGAGGTCTTCCATCCGCTAGTTTACTCCCCAGATGGCTGCAATGGCTGGAGCTGCGCTGATCCAAAACCAGGAGCTTCTTCCAGGTCTCCCACGTGGGTGCAGGGGCCCAAGGACTTGGTCCATCTTCTACTGCTTTCCCAGGCCATAGCAGAGAGCTGGATTGGTAGTGGAACAGCCAGGTCTCGAACCGGCACCCATGTTGGATGCCAGCACTGCAGGTGACGGCTTTACCCACTACACCACAGCGCCGACCCTGACTCTGCCTGTCTTTTAGCCTCACCTTCCACCATGCCCACCCACTTTTGCTTTCAATCTTCAAAGACTTATAACTCAAGCAGGGTAAATTACTCTCTGTTCCCTAAACTTCTGGCTCTGTTCTCTCTGCTTGAAATATTTCCCATCAAGTTTTAAATTTCTATTTTCAAGTTTAAATGATCATTTATTTCAGGAATACTTCCGTTTTATTCCAAGTCTGAATAGTGTATTCCCATGAAATAATTTGTGCTTTATATTTTGTCTGGTGTCAATTATAATTGATAAATCAGTTGTGGGTTTCCTACACTTAATCTTAGATTTAGTTAGGGCAGGAGCTGTGTCATACTTCGCTTTATCCTCAACAATTGGCAGGATCCTGGCACCTCAAAGCCCATCAGTACATGTTTGGTGAGCAGAGGAATGCGTGAATGGGAGAAAGACTCATACCAAAGTGAAAATGATGGATTTATCCTAGAGAGCTACTCCTAACTGGGCGTTTTCACCAGTGTAGTTCCCATGAGAGAGATGGATGATCCTTTCTCTCTTATTATCACAACACGCGGCTTCCGGTTCCCCAGAAGCAAGTGGAGATGGCAGATTTCCACGTGTCTGGGATTTGCATGACTTACCTTTGAAATATGTACTCCTCATCTTTCGCCTCCTCTTCATCCCTCCCACACACCATGGCTTAGAGGAAAATTCACTGACGGATGAGTGTTTCTTCAGAGAAAACATCATCTCTAATTTAAGTCAAAAAAATTCCAAGGAGTCAGTCTGGCATTTTTGAGGTTGGGTAATGGGTTCAAAGGATCCATCGTCTCCCTGTGTCAGATGCTGCCCCAAGACCAGCCATTCTTTGTGCAAGTTTGACCCCCCCCCCCCCCAGTTTTTATGGTTACTCACACGATCATATACTTTGTTCTCTTTCTGAAGAAATTATAATTTTCCAAAAGTTAACTTGCCTTAGAGCTCTATGTCTAGAGAGACGTTGCAATCTGCTTGGAGATATTTGTTGGGCAAGAGTGAATTAGACTACTTGTGACTTACTTGGATCATTTTGTGAGTTTAAGATTAATAATATAAAAAATTGCCATTTAGAAAACATATCTGGGATACCCATTAATTATTTTTATTAGCAGTATTTTTATTAATGACATAAGAAAAAGTGGTGAAAGTTTTGATACTCTTTCATATTTTATGAGATAAAATATTCAAACTACAAAACACAAGAATTAAGAACTTCTGAACAAATATTCAAAATAGCATTAGCATCTTTCTAGCATTAACATCTTTCTAATGCCTCTCTAGCTTTAAGTCTCTCCAGGGGTTCAGTTACACATACACTATATAGCACACACACACACACACACACGGAACTTTAAGATAATACACATTTTACACACATTTTTTGAAGCTTTCATGTGTGTGTGTGTGTGTGTGTGTGTGTGTTTGTGTGTATAGTAGCAGTAACAGTAGTAGTGGTGGGGGTGGTGATGGTGGTAGCAGTGTATAGTATTTCTACTTTATCCATGGTTCACTTCCCATGGTTTCAAGTTATTCATGGTCAACCATGGTCTGAAAATATTAAATGGGAATTTCTGGAAATAAACAATTCAGAAATTTTAAATTGTGCACAATTCAGAGAAGTGTGATGCAACTGTGTATCCCTTTTTCCAGTGTACCCATACTGTATATGCTACCCATCCATTAGTCACTCAGTAGCCATATTGATTTTTCAGGAGTTTGGTAGCATAGTAATGCTAATATTCAAACAACATTTCTGCAGTAGCCTAGCGCTGTTCAACTCTCTTTCTAGGAATCCCTTGACCTTATGTTTTATCATGGAATAAAGGAATGCTTCCTTAAATTTCTTTTTTTAGGGTTCTCAGATGAAATTCTGAAACAACAAAAAGGAGATTTGGGACTGAAGACCAGAGAATCTACACTTATTTGTCAACTTTTATTTTACTTGTTTGAAAATTACTGAAGATAAACTTATTGAAAAACTTTTATCAACAGTAGTAGAAGCACCTCCCTCTTCCTCTGGCCAATGTCAGAATAGATAAAATGCAAATAAAATTAATGGTGTGTCTTAATTCTTTTTGGAGCTATAGAGAATTTGGTCAAAATTAGTCAAATCTTTTAAAAGTTACTATGGGACAAATAGGTAGATACCCTTGAAATGTCAACTTAAAGGAGGCTCTAGTTTTTTTTTTTTTTTTTTTTTTTTAATCAGAAACAACCTGAGTCCCACACCCACTGATGGAAACTAACTTGGGTGGTATAAAAGATGGTGAAGAGAGGCATGAGTAGGGTGAGAGGAAAATAACAGGTTTTAAGTCTCAGAGATCACCACCCTCTCTCCTGTGTGGCAGTCATTGCTATTTGATTTAGACAATCTT
This sequence comes from Oryctolagus cuniculus, assembly GCF_964237555.1. Taxonomy (NCBI): domain Eukaryota; kingdom Metazoa; phylum Chordata; class Mammalia; order Lagomorpha; family Leporidae; genus Oryctolagus; species Oryctolagus cuniculus. The sequence continues at coordinate 1,750,689 of NC_091438.1, read as the reverse complement.
TTCTACTATGCCTGGTTTAGCTTCAGAAACATTAACCCAGTGTTCCATATTGATGATAAAATTGATATTAGTAATATAAATATTTTTTGTACTGGAAATATTAAAGACGGAAGTGTTGAGGTTACTTAAACAATAATGAAAATCTAACCATGGACATAGGGTTACACTGGGAATCCCAATCAACATAGTTGAAGGATTGAATGTGATGTGAATCCTATGGGCAGATAGTTGTTCAAATGAAGAGAGGGAGTTTAGAGGGGATTTTTGACCCTATGCACGAAGGCAGAGCATTAAGTGGCCTTCTGGTGTAGTCAGATCTCATCTCCTTCACTGTGGTTGTGTGACTTTGCACAAGTCATCACATTCTCTGAATTTCTATGTTCTCATTTATAAAGTTTCATGATGAAGTTGTTATAAAAAATAAATGAAATAATTCAAATTATTTTGTATGTTAGAAAGTGTTGTGGAGATGAATGGTGTGTGAGAAACTACTGTCATACTACAGAAGTAACTAACTGAGAGCTCAGCTCCCTGAGAACATTGCATGGCCATCTACCAGCTGAAGCTGACCTTTAAAATTGCTTATTGAGGCTGGCGCCGCAGCTCACTAGGCTAATCCTCCGCCTGCGGCACCGGGTTCTAGTCCCGGTCGGGGCGCCAGATTCTGTCCCAGTTGTTCCTCTTCCAGTCCAGCTCTCTGCTGTGGCCCGGGATGGCCCAAGTTCTTGGGCCCTGCACCCCCATGGGAGACCAGGAGGAAGCACCTGGCTCCTGGCTTCGGATCAGCGCAGCGTGTTGGCTGCAGCGGCCATTGGAGGGTGAACCAACGGCAAAGGAAGACCTTTCTGTCTGTCTCTCTCACTGTCCACTCTTCCTGTCAAAAAAAAATTTTTTTTTTAAAATAAAATTGGTTATTGAGTAGCAGAAAAAGTATGTTAGCAGCCAGTCGTGCCACTCACAGTCTGTGAATTCTGATAGACATACAGCTCCTATTGCCAAAAGAGTTATGAAACCGAGACTTCCTCATTTGGTTTTGGAAAAAAGTCAAGAAACATCCCACACTTCAATGAACAGGAAGAGAAACCAGAGTGAAGGATATACTACATACATCCATGGAGCCAAGGATATCTGCTATTAGTTGTTGCCAAATATCTTTGGAATAGACCTAGAACTTGAATATACCCTTTGTTATCCCCACCTTTCTTGAGCAGAATGGTGCTGATATGTGCTCGAGGTTCCACCAGCTGGATATGCAACTCTGAAGAGAGTTACATGGCAAACAGGCTGATGCGTGGCAGTGTCTTGTTTCCGGGGTCAAGAGTGGAAGCGCATCTGTGAGGTGAGATTCCAGAAACAATTTTGAATTATTATTTTTGTTAGCATCTTTTTTTTTTTTTTTTTACAGGTAGAGTTCTAGACAGAGAGAGAGAGACAAAAAGGGCTTCCTTCTGTTGTTTCACTCCCCAAATGGCTGCCACAGCCGGCGCTGCGCTGATCTGAAGCCAGGAGCCAGGTGCTTCTTCTTGGTCTCCCATCCGGGTGCAGGGGCCCAAGCACTTGGGCCATCCTCTACTGCCCTCCCGGGCCACAGCAGAGAGCTGGACTGGAAGAGGAGCAGCCGGGACTAGAACCCAGCGCCCATATGGGATGCCGGCGCTTCAGGCGGAGGATTAACCAAGTGAGCCAGGGCGCTGGCCCCTAAATTATTATTTTTATTGTGTATTAATTTTGAGAGACTCTTCCCTCTTGGATTTATTCTCCAAGTGCTTGCCACAGCCAAAGCTGAGCCAGGCTGAAGTCAGGAATCCGGAACTCCCACCCACTGGGAGCAGATTTTAGGAACTTGGCCATAAGCTTATCTCTCCCATCCCCTGAGCTACCCGATATCCTATAGTAAGTTCTTTTTCTGCTTAAATTAACCCGAGTAGGTACTCATTTTGCAATAAGAAGCCGAGCTGACATTCTGTGTGCTCTAAATAAACATTGTAGGTCTTGGCTTCACACTCGCCTGTCTTCCCTCACTGGTTATGGGATGTATCACGTCAAGTCCAAGTTGTAGAGTGATCATGTACAACTCCCAATGTAAGAAGGAAACAAATTCATTTTCTCCCTCCCTCCATTCATGGTTTTTGGCAAGATATAATCTTTCCTATTTGCAGATGAAAATTCTGGTGGATCCCAAGTCTTTTCGGTTAAGGAAGTATGGTCATTTTAAGTAACAAGCAGTTTGAAGTCAGTAATGAGAATTGTTATTAAACAGATCTCAACATGGGACTTGGTAGCATAACTCCTCCTACCCCTGGGATCAGTGTTTTCTTCCCTGGAAACCTCCACTGGGAAACAGGGTTGTGGTTGGCTGCTTCTCTGTCTCCCTATGTAATCTTCCAGAGCCTGCTGGCCAGAGTGCAATAGGGACAGGAAAAGCATTAATTAACCTGACCAACCAAAGTCAGCTTAAACATGGCAGATGTTTAAAGCAAAATGTTCTGCGAAGCATTTTCGTAGCTCTTTTGCAAGGCATGACTGGGCCTCTCAGAGGTCGGTTTCCTTGTCCTCAGCAGACATTTCTCTAATCTAGGTTGTCATGTGCCTTCCTGTGATTCAGCACTCATCTCCAGGTTTTTGCCTCTATCAGAGCCCACGGGATGGCCACCTAGGTGACCTCACCCCGGCTCCTACACATGGTTCTCCTTGTCCCTTGCCCTGAAAAATTCTAGTAGTGAAGTCCAATCTCAATACAGTAACACTTGCCCCATCCTTGCCACGAGAGCAGTTAGTTCTTATTTTGAATCAACATTGTCATCATATCTCAAACCATGTCTTTCAGGTATAGTGTTCATATATTAAGCTCTCTCAATAACCCGTGGAAACCAAAATCCTTCTTAAGAATGAAGTGAGAAAGCAGGCATCCCTTTCTAACATTTTTATATAGAAATAAAGGGCAGGTACAAGTAAAAATTTTGTAAAAAAATAAAATACTTTGAAAATTTGCTAAACTGAATGCAGCAAAGCATACATATTGTGGGAGTGCACTAGTCACTGGAAATGCAAAAATGGAGGGAAAAAAAAAAACATGGTGCTTGTGCCCTGTGTGGCAGATTTGAAATTGCAAAGAGGTAACAGCGTGTCAGAGAAAAATGTTGATGCAATCACTCTATTGGAAAGATTTAGAGCAATAGATTCTTAAAGATTGAATAATGATATGATTATTAAGAGAAAGTAAATCACTTTAGTTCAGTGGAAAATGTCTATATGCATGAGATTGACAAGAATATGTGGGGAATTTTGAAAACGAGAGAGAAGAGTATGCTAGGGACTTGGCTTATTGAGAAGGGAACTTCATTTCAATTTGCAGCACTGTAGTTTTACACTGTGATGCCCCATCTCGATACACCTAAAACGACATCTGGAAGACTCAGGACTTCAAGCATCTGCATGCTTTGTTTGGCTTGGGGAATCTCCCTGCTTCATTTGAGCACATCAGTGAATACTGATTAAACTTGCTTCTTTAAAATTCTTTCAGGAAAAACAAAAGCCAGGCACTAGGAATTCCTTAGTAGGTAGAATTGCTTTCCTTGCATTAGGGTCAGGAAGAAGGAGACTTCTAAGTTTTATTAATGGTAGGAAGGCTGGAGATTTCACTACAAACCGGTGGGAGGGTGAATCTGGACGGAGAGGCCAAAGGGGAGTGAGTGGGAAACCTCTGAAGATATAATGCGATGCTCAGCCTATGGAGTCTGTGGAATAATCAAAGCCTGCTTTTATGTTGCACTTTCTCTACATGAAATGCCCACACATTGGTAGAAACAAGGATTACATTTTTAAAAATCCACTTAGTCAACCGTAAAGCTTGTAAGGCCCGTGCCCACTGACTTCAAGAACAGAGCATCTTCCAGAGGTCTTAAAGCCAACGACACCACAGGCACAGACTATCAAAGACTACTTACGAGATTCTCTCCTCTCCTGCTTATCCCTGCCACGTAGAGTCATAATTTCAGTGTCAATGTTTTAAAGCAAGACTCAACAAATAGAATAATTTTTATTGGGAAAAGGTATAATTAGCACAGAAGACAGAGAATCTTTAGGTACAGATTAACATATAAATAAAACATGTAAGAAAAAATACTGGAAATTCAGAATAAACCAATAGAATTAAAGAGTGAAAGATTTTGGACATCACAAGCAGTCTACTACATAAAGACTTTGGTTTACTCATCTATAAAATAAGGCTGATATCTGCCAGCAAATATACTAGGATTGACAGGGATGCTATCAATATTAGGGAAAACGTATAATGCACCAAACACAACAGTTGTCAAGAGTACATGCTCAATACATAGTAGCTTTAAAAAGGTAGAAATTGTGGTAGTACATAGGAGTATGCACTCTAAGAGCATGTATTTCCCCTTTTTTCAGAGGTCACAGAATATAAACAACGGTTAGACATAAAAGAAAAGATGAATGTTAGTGACTGAAGAAATTCCCCATTTTGTTCCATTGTCATTGTGCAATAATTGCATACATAAAGTTATTACTGAGAATATTTCTCTTACTATTATTGATGCATGAATTTAAATAGATAGCAACAACCTTTTTTTTTTTTTTTTTTTGATAGGCAGAGTGGACAGTGAGAGAGAGAGACAGAGAGAAAGGTCTTCCTTTTGCCGTTGGTTCATCCTCCAATGGCCACCGCGGCCGGTGCACGGCGCTGATCTGATGGCAGGAGCCAGGTGCTTCTCCTGGTCTCCCATGGGGTACAGGGCCCAAGCACTTGGGCCATCCTCCACTGCACTCCCTGGCCACAGCAGAGAGCTGGCCTGGAAGAGGGGCAACCAGGACAGAATCCAGTGCCCCGACCGGAACTAGAACCTGGTGTGCCGGCACCGCAAGGCAGAGGATTAGCCTAGTGAGCCGCGGCGCCAGCCAACAAAAACCATTTAGGAAACATCTAAAACTCTCCAATATAACCAAGAGAAAAATACATAAGCTAATTGGTTAACAAGAGACTTTGGAGAAAATAAGAAAAATTAATTTAGCTGCCATGGTTTGAACATAATTTGGATGCCCAGCTCATGCAGATGGTTAAATCCCAGAGTCATGGATTGGTGGTGTTAATATGGTGGAAGTTTGATTCATTGATGGTATCTACAGGTGGGCCAAGTGAAGAGCCTAAGTCATTGGGGGCATGTCTTGAAAGAGGGCTGGCTATTAACCTGGTTTGGGCCCTCTGTTTCCTGGCTTGCCTTGTAATGATTCTTTCATCCATGCTCTGTCATTCTCTGCCCTCAGCAGACAGCCAAACCAGAGGGGTCCACCACATCTTGTACTATGAACCTCCAACCATGACCCAAAATAAATTCTCTCCTTCCTAAGTGGTTTCTCTCAGGTATTTGTTACAGTAACCAAAAGCTGACTAATATAATACAGAAAATTTTTGGGATGAAGAAGTCACTGAAATATTCAGAGGCCAATTCATAGTCTTCAATGCTTTTGGTATTAAAAATAACAATAAGATAAAGAATTTAACTTATTTAGAAAAAAACAGTAAGCCTCTTTAGAGTATCATATGATAAATTTATACTGATTAACCCTACACTAAGTAAAGAGTTCAACATATAATATGAAGATAAAAAATAGATCTTTGTAAAAAATAAGAAAGGAACTAGGAGAGGGAGGAAGAAAGGTGGGAGTGAGGGTAAGAGGGAGGGTAGGGTGGGAAGAGTCATTATGTTCCTAAATTTGTATATATGAAATATATGAAGCTTGTATTTCTTAAATAAAATTTTAAAAATTAATTAATAAATAAAATACCAAGGACATTATCAGAAATGAAATAAAACAAAAGCTGAAAAAATAAATTTTAAAAGTTCATAGAAAATTAGATGCCTTTTTTCAGTTCTGGAAAACCTCAGCCATTTTCCACTCAGATGTTACCTTAGCCTTCATGTTTTTTTTATTTCTCTTGTTTTTTTTTTTTCCTCTGAAGATTCATCACTGCCCTTTCATACTTTGACTCACTGAAAAAATGGGCCTTGGGGGTGGGGATAATTTATCTAAAGTTTTAGGTTGTTTTCTACCTTTCTACTGGACTTTACTGAGCAATATAAGTAATAGAAATGATCTGAGGTAGTCTACCACACGTTTTATTGTGTGCTGAGTGTTTTCCCATCTCCAGAAATGAGCATTTACTGTAGAGCAACAGCCTACAAGCCATGGAATCTAAGTGTTATCTTTGTGGTTCTCAGTGAGGCCCAGGGTTAATCTGCATTTGCTGAGATGTGGTTAACTGTAAGGTCTAGGAAGCCTTTGGACAGTCTTCTGGTAACGCAGAATCTCTTAGACAATTTTATCTGCAACTTGTGTCAAGATTTATTGCTCATTCAAGGAGGGAAGTAGCAGGCAGGCAATGGAATGTCAGTTGCAATGATGAGTAGGAACCCGGGTTTCTGAACGGCAGCTTCTAACCCTACTGGTGGCAAGTGTCAATCAGAGCAAATAGGATTCATCTCTCTTCCCAGAGTTTCCAGGGAATAATCATAAATAACAAACAATACGTCTAGAAGGAAGCAATGAGAGAATAACAGACACTAAGGATTTACTCCTCAAGAGGGTAAATTAGGAAAGAGCTGCAAAAAAAATTTTTTTTTCCATTGAAGGTCATTTAAGTAGAGACACTCCTCTAGTAGTTCCCAGATATACAAATAGAAATAATCTTTTTTTCTCATGCAAAAGTATGAAATGAAAGCTGCTATGTGTTACCTGAATCTCTCAGAGATGACATAGACTATGCTGGGGCTCTATGCCTGAAATTTAAGCGGCAAGGATATGCCAGAAGGAAACAGTGTGGTTCATGCTCACTGATGCAAAACTCTGTAATTAACAAGTGCTGATACAATCCTCTCCAAGTTATGTCTTCTGCATTAGTGTGCTTATTAAAATAATTTTAACTTTGCAATCACCCTGCTTAAAATCATTTAGCGACTCTTTTTTTAGTTTTAATTATTTATTTTTTAAAAACTTATTTAATAAATATAAATTTTGAAAGTACGACTTTTGGATTATAGCGGCTTTTCCCCCCATAACCTCCCTCCCACCTGCAACGATCCCATCTCCCACTCCCTCTCCCATCCCATTCTTCATCAAGATTCATTTTCAATTACCTTTATATACAGAAGATCAACTTGGTATATACTAAGATTTCAACAGTTTGCAGCCACTCTTTTGTTACCTTCAAAGACCACTGATGATCTTAACCACTAGCTTCCTTCAGGCTCCCTCATTCGAAATATTTTGGCTTTCCAGGAGTGTATCACCTTTTTTGAAATCCCTTCTGTGTGGTCTACTTGGAATAGCAAACAAGTATGAGGGACCGAAGAAATCACTGATTTCAAACTTTGTGCCTGACTCACCAAGAGTCCAAAGATAAATCTTTCAAATTTTGTTTTAATTTTTCTACTTTTTGAGGCTAATTCTTTTCAGTGGTTAGACAGGATCCGGAGTCTTATGAAAATATCTGATAATTCAAAGTTTAAAAAGGCAACATGTTTGGAGCATTCAATGGAAAAAGTCACAGGTTGTTAAACATGTATTTATCCGTCTGCAAGCTGCTCCTTAGATGCAAACTCAGGCCAACCATATTTCGAATGCAAGAATTTGTGGAATTAAATGAGAAACAAAGCATTCTGCAAAGCATTCCTTTCAGGCTTCAAGATTAAGCAAGCTTGTGCTGTGTGAAATTGGGGTGTGGAAGTTTGCACCTAAGAAATTCCCCTTTCCTTGTCAGCACAAGTCAATACCTGGGAAAAAGGTGCAGTGGGGTGTGCCTTGTGATGATTCCTCCCCTTCATTCACAAGAAGCTGGCTCAGCTCTCATCACTCCCTAGCAGTGGCTCAGGAGTCTTCCATAGCCTGAAAACAGAGCCAGAAAGCTCATGGCAGCTCCACAAACTGCAGCTAGTTATGTCAAAATCAAAGCCAGAGAGGAATGGGGAGAGACAGGGGGAAGGAGCTGGGAGTCTGGATCAGTGTCAGAGCATGCTAATAGCTGGGACCCTCAAACTAGGGCACCCCTCACTCAGCAGATACACCAAGGATTAAGGAATGTGTGGTCCCAGGTAGTCCTAGGGAACTCAAGTTACAGATCCTGGATTCCCATACAACTCCTCCTAAGAATGAATAGGATTATCTTTTCCAAATTTTGCTTTAAAAATGCATTTGACTTCAGAATTATATATAAAAAAATCCTTCTCTCTTTACATAAGAAGAAAGTACAGAAAGAGAGTGGAGTGGGTGAGTGTTGGGAGAGAACTGAAATACTGGTGTAGGCAGTCTCCTTCTTCTTTTTTTAGAAAGCTTTTATTTAATAAATATAAATTTCATAGGAATAGCCTTTGAAATATAGTGGTCCTTCCCCCCATACGTGCCCTCCCACCCACACTCCTGTCCCACCTCCTACTCCCTCTTTCATCCCATTCTTCATCAAGATTCATTTTAATTATCTTTATATACAGAAGATCAACTCTATACTAAGTAAAAATTTCAACAGTTTGCATCCACACAGACACAAAAAGTATAAAGTACTGTTTGAAGACAAGTTTTACCGTTCATTCTCATAGTACTACTCATAAAGGATAAAAGTCCTACATGGGGAGCAAGTGTACAGTGACTCTTGTTGTTGATTTAACAATTAACACTCATATTTTTGATATCAGTGATCACTTGAGGCTCTTGTCATGAGCTGCTAAGGCTATGGAAGCCTTTTGAGTCCACAAACTCTGTATTTAGACAGGGCCATAAGCAAAGTGGCTGTTCTCTCCTCCCTTCAAAGAAAAGTACCTCCTCCTTGGATGGCCTTTCTTTCCGCCAGGATATCACTCACAGATATCTTTCATGTAGGTCATTTTTTTGCCACAGTGTCTTGGCTTTCCATGCCTGAAATGATCTCATGGGCTTTTTAGCTAGAACCAATTGCCTTAAGGGCTGATTCTGAGGCCAGAGTGCTGTTTAGGGCATTTGTCATTCTATGAGTCTGCTGTGTGGCCTCCTTTAATTATATCCTCCTTTAATTAGATCCGATTTGGGCTCAGAAAATGATGCCCTTAAGTATGGTGCTTTGGCATGGTGAGAGCTGGAGCTCCAAAGTCTCTCTCTGACTTTCTCCTGTCCTTTTGTCTCTTGTTCTTCTTTCTCCTATGAAGCTCAGGGAAGGGCTTAGTCTTAAGTTCTCTTAAATGTACTCCAAAAAAGTACTCAATTGTCCTGTACCCCCTTCCTAGGAATCTCATCAACCAGGGAAGATGAGATCAAAGGGAAGGAGACATTGCTGTCAGACCAGATAGGTTTTGTCACGCCTATTCTCTTTCTCTCTCTCTCTTTTAAAGACTTATTTATTTATTTATTTGAAAGAGTTATACAGAGAAGGAGAGGCAGAGAGAGAGAGAGAGGTCTTCCATCTGATGGTTCACTCCCCAACTGGCCACATCGGCCAGAGCTGTGCTGATCTGAAGCCAGGAGCCAGGAGCCTGGAGCTTCTTCCCAGGGGCCCAAGGAATTGGTCCATCTTCTACTGCTTTCCCAGGCCATAGCAGAGAGCTGGACTGGAAGTGGAGCAGCCAGGTCCTGAACCAGCACCCATATGGGATGCTGGTACTTCAGGCCAGGGCGTTACCCGCCTGTGCCACAGCGCCATCCCTCCTCCCCCATTCTCTTGATGGGCTTCTCTACCTGAGAGACTCTCATCTGCACAACAAGGCAGCCTTTATTCACATACTTTCATCCCTCACCATTCCATAACTTGCTGCCTCTCAACCCCTCCAAAGGCCCCAAGACCCTATTCCTTTCTGTAGCCCAGATGCAGTAAAAACTACAATCGTCTGGTGCTTCCTCAAATATCAGATTTTTGTGGGACTTTCATGCATATGCATATAATTAAAATGGGTTTTCTACTGCTAATCTGTCTATTGTCAGTTTATTTCATAGATTCAATGTCCAAACTCTCAGAGAGTAGAAAGTTTTTCTCTCTTCTACAGCACCAGTCAATGTTTCACTTGCATATTTTATACCACTTCAAGGAGGAATGTGCTGGAAATGATATCCTTAGCAACCAATTAAATTTGTGAAAAAACTTTTAGATATCAACTTACACATGTACAAAGTAACACAAGCAGTCCTCACTTTGCTTGGTGGCATGGAATCATCAAACCGTGTAAGCTAAAGTCTTAACAATCAAAGAAAGAATCATTGCTACATGATCTTTAGGGTTTTTTTGCCTGTGAAAACATTAAACAACTCTCTTACTGGGGTGGACTTTAGCATTGTGGTTAAAACGCCGCTTGGGCACCTACATCCCATATCAGAGTGCCTGGATTCCTGTCTTGGATCTGCTCCCAATTCCAGCTTCCTGTTAACATGCACCTTAGGGGGCAACAAGTGATGGCTCAAGTAGTTGACGCCCATGTGGGAGACCTGGATTAAGTTCCTGGATTCTGGTTTTAGCCTGGCCTACCACTGGCTCTTGTGGATATTTGGGAGGTGAACCAGTGGGTGGGAGATCTCTGTCTGTCTCTCTGGCTTTCAAACAAATACGTTTAAAAAATAGAAAGAACTTATAAAATATCTTAAAAAAGAAATGTTTATTGTCAGTTAAAAATATATAGGGAAATGAAAAGCATAAAAAACTAGTATCTCCCTTGCATTCTGTACTTTCAACTAGTAGACACATTGAGAATTAAGAACATGGAGAAGTTGAAAACTCATCCAGAGTAGTTGGACAGTACTTGCTATCTTCAGATGAATAAGTTAGGAAACGGAGTCAACATCTATTTTTTCTTCCGGTTCTCCCATGTGGGTGGCTGGGGCCAAGGACTTGGGCCATCTTCCACTGCTTTCTCGGCACATTAGCAGGGAGCTGGATCAGAAGTGGAGCATACAGGACTCGAACCAGAATTCATATGGGATGCCTGTGTTGCAGGCGGCTTTACCTGCTATAACACAACACTGGCCTTGATGATGGATATTCTTGAAGGCATTTATTCAATGCCCCAGAAGTGTGCTATGCCACATAGTAGATGTTGCAGTAAAAACCAGGAACTGGGGCCATCAGGTAAAGCCACTACCGGTAGCACCAGCTTCCTATATGAGTGCTTGTTCATGTCTCAGCTGTTCCATTTCTGATCCAGTTTCTTGCTAATGGCCTGAGAAAGAAGCAGAAGATGGCCCAATGACTTGAACCACTGCCACTCAAATGGTAGACTCAGATGAAGCTCCTAGCTACTGGCTTCTGCCTTGCTCAGCCCTGGCCGTTACTGCCATTTGGAGAGTGAACCAGTGGATGGAAGATCTCTGTGTGTGTGTGTGTGTGTGTGTGTATGTGTCTCCCTCTGTTTCTGTAACTCTTGCTTTCAAATAAAAAAGTAAATAAATCTTCAAAAAAATTTAAAAAAAAGAGCAAGGAACCTATTTCAAAAGTGTAAACCTTATTGGAGAGACAAGACAGACGCGACGGTGCCCCTTATAAACACTGCTGAACTTCAGAGCATCAGGAGACTGAAGATTTAGTGCTGGTGGCTCAGAGGGGTACTTGACAGGCAAGAATATTTTGTTTAAACTCTCTCTTTCTGTAAGTAGGAAAGTAGAACTCAATCTCACACAGCTCATTGGTATTGGGGTCTGGGTGGAAGCTAGTTCGCAGAGGGTGATGTCAGATGTTATCTCTGTTAAAAAGTTAGTCTTGTGCTATAGATCCCTTATCAGCAAGAAGGAAAAAGCACTGGCTGTTGGAGTGGACAGAGATGAAGTCATTTCATATTAGATGCAGATGGTATCTAATGGTATCAGATGGCTGACTTATTGCTAACTCAGATGGAGAGAGGGAGGGAGGGACTGAGGCCATTCAGAGCCAAAGGGCAGGCTAGGCACAGTGAAAATCCAGGTCAGTTGTTGTGCCTTGGGGTTGGCTGCAGCAGGGAGCCAAAACTATTTGCATTCATTCCATGGGGTCACCCAAGTTGAGTCTTCTTTATGTAGAAGAAAGACTATGTAGAAAATGCAGGAGGAATCAGAGGAGACCAGGAAAAGGAGGTAGCAGCACCATGGAAGGATTTACATTTTACTGAGTTCAGGATACATAAGGCATCAAAGTCGCCCAGTGATGAATAGATTTCCCTCCTAGAAGCAGGGCAGAGAGTGCAGCATCAGCAGAAGGAAAAACATCTGGATTACTTAAAAGAGTGATACGTGGGCAAGGCAGGGAAAGGAGTGAGGGAATGGGAATCCTGGGAAACCAGGAGTAGTGGCATGTTTTAGGTTGCTCTGAGTTCCTGGACAGGGAGGCCTAGAAAGAAGTACAAAGAAGCGGTCTCTGGGAATTCTAACTGTTCCTCCTGGTCACACACTTAGCATGACTGGTCTTTCAGTGTAGTGGCCATCTTTCCCCAACCAGGATATGCTGGGTTCTAAGTCTGCAGGTGCTAGGGCATTCAGCTCTGGGCTCCCTGTCTGCTCCAGGTTCCTGCCATCTCTCCAGGGGCAGAAACCAGCCCTGTTCTCCTTATTTGGGTGTTAGGAAGTTTCACCTCATCAGGTCACTCAAGATCTAGGTAGATGGAAGAATCAAAGGCATGTTTAAAAAGGTCGGAGGGTGGAACTGGACTGCCTGAATTCCCAGAGGAGGAAGCTGTCTATCACTTCGGAGCCCAAGGCTCCCTCCTTTGCTTCAGCAATCCAGCAAGTATTCACAGCGCCTCAGGAAAGTGCTTAGTGAGGAAAGGCTGGTTTCACTTTCAAAAGGAATAACAATCTAGAGGAACTGGCTCAGATTCCTCCAGGGCTTCCACTTTTCTGTGATGCAATTGAGGGTGGAGGGAGCTGTGTGGTGCAAATAGCTTGGGCCAGCCCAGGGGGAATCTCTGGCTGGTCCCACAGTCAAAGGGGATTTTCTTTCACTCAGGATAAACACTGGCATCTGTGCCCTGTGGGAGGAGCAAGCAACTCAGAATTTTGCTTTCTTGAATCTGTCCAGGCAATGGAGACAGAGCAGCAAAGGGGAAAATCCTGTTCTTGTTCATTCTGCTTGTCTAACTTTAGGGAGTACAGATTTCCCTCCTCTCCGTGACACGGTCTTGCTCTTGACCATATTAAGCAAAGAATGAAATGATTTGTTCTTAAGAAAGGCAATTGATTTCCCAGATCTGTGCCACTGCCTTTCCTTCAAACAGCTTGTATCTGACCCATTCATTAAGTCAGGAGGCTCAGACTAAGTACACACCAGTCCTTAAATTGTACGTGCAGGACTTGAAGAATCGGCTTCTCCAGGAAGAGACTGTCGCTGTGTGTCAAAACAGGACTGCAGAATTTACAAAAAGGACATGTGCTCTGCGAGGTCATTTCCAGAAGTGACAAGAGTTAGCATGGCCCAAGAGCCTGGTACTTTTATTTACATAATTTATATATTACCGCCTGTCTGCTCCTAAAAGGCAAGATACGTAGTGGCTTATGAAAACAAACAAAATGAGCCCTCTGCTGATCACAGTAGAAATGGAAGATGGAAGACAGGGGGAAGAAAGCATTTGGTTAGAAAAGCATGCCCAGAAGGAAAAAACAGCTTTATTACTGGGAATCACATGCCTGGGTAGCCAAAGAAGGGAGCCAAGTCGCCAAAGAAAGAAGGAAGAGAAGAGGGAAGGGGGGGAGCTCCACTTACTTACTTATTCTGTCATTGTGCCAGGGACGTTTCCTGGCCAAGTTCCTTTAGTCCTCAGAGCAGCCCTGTGAGCAAGATATTCCTACTCCTATTTTACAAAGGAGAACAAGAGATTAACCGCACCAGCCCAAAGGTAGAGGGACAGTCACTGGGAGTAGGATGCAGCTTTTTCTTCCTGTGCCCAGTGAGGATTTAGGAAGCTAGAGAGGCCCAGTTATTAAGAGCTCAGGTTCTAGCCAGCGCCGCGGCTCACTTGGCTAATCCTCCGCCTGCAGCACTGGCACCCTGGGTTCTACTCCCGGTTGGGGTGCCGGATTCTGTCCCGGTTGCCCCTCTTCCAGGCCAGCTCTCTGCTGTGGCCTGGGAGTGCAGTGGAGGATGGCCCAAGTGCTTGGGCCCTGCACCCCATGGGAGACCAGGAGAAGCACCTGGCTCCTGGCTTCGGATTGATGCAGCACGCTGGCCGTTGTGACCATTTGTGGGGTGAACCAACAGAAGGAAGACCTTTGTCTCTCTCTCTCTCTCTCACTGTCTAACTCTGCCTGTCAAAAAAAAAAAAAAAAAATGAGCACAGGTTCTTCAGAACTAGAAGCTTGGTTTAAGGCCTGAGTCCAGCAAGTACTAGCCATGTGCTTTCTGGAACATCTTTTAACACCTCTATGTCTCATCTCTGAAATGGGGGGTGCAGAGAATTACATGAGATAATCTATATAAAGAAAGTAAAATAGTATGTGGAACATAGTAATTGCTCAAAAAACTATTAGTAATTACAAAGTTACTTCAAAAAGCTTGTGGAAAAGGTAATTAAAAGTTTGGTGCAAAAATTTTGAAATCCATGCATATGACAAATCTGCAGAAAGTCCATGAAAGATGTGTATCATGAAAAAACTCAAACAATTTTGTGCCAAAACAATCATCTTTTCATTTCATTTCTCTATGAACTTTTTGAAGTACCCATGGCTTATTACAGAAACTGGGAGTGGGGGACTATCAGTTGTGTTTGTATGGTCATATTTCTTTTCCTTCCCTGGCAAATTTCAAAAATACTGTTGAAACACTGGGTGTTTTATATTCCTTTACCATCATTATCCATATGAGTGCATTTATGGCTGCCTGCTCTTTGATCTGCTCTTTCTATGGCAATGCAATGTGATACTCTCTATGGAGAGAATAGAAAGAGCTCTATTCTAGCGAGACTGACAAAAACTTGTTTCTTTATTTATTAAGGCCCACTGGGAGAATTCTCATCATTACGTCCTATTGAACACCAGAGCTGTAACATCTCACCTGAAGATGAAGCCTCAGAAAATGCTAGCGCTGAGATCCACTGCTTACCGCTGATGTCAGCTGAGCAGCAGGCTGAAACTGACCAGGCGTCTCAGCTCCCAATTTCTCCTCCCCAGTGGATCGGTTTTCAGGGTATGTGGAGGCCACGAAGACTGAGTCCTACCTAGCAACTCTCAAAGCAGTATCTCATTAGATTCTTCTTTTTGGGGTAATAAACAAGGCCTAGAAGCCTGTTGAGGTCTATGAATGTTGTAAAACCTGCAAAACCTGGGTCCATTCACCCAGGGTACAGCAAGCCAATCACTGGTGTTAGGATGGTGGTGGAAGAAGAAAGCAGACACTGATTGCAAAGCCGAGTAAGGAGTTGGACAGCTATTGCTGAATTCCTGGGACTCTCAAACCTTTATCAGTAGATTGAAGTTGGAGTTGAGAGAGGGCATGTCCAGGGCCTGGTGCCTACACAGTGCTCATAGCCCTCCTTTGATTGATCAAAGTAATAGCGTGCTCTTTGGGGGAATTCTTGGGCTCCAAACAATCAGGTGGCAGGTACTTCTTGCTCAGAGTCAGTATCCCAGAAAAATCCTCAAGACAAGATGAACATCAAGGGGCCGGCATAGTGGTGTAGTAGGTTAAGCCTCTGCCTGTGGTGCCGGCATCCTATATGGGAGCCGGTTTGAATCCTGGCTACTCCTCTTCTGATCTAGTTTCCTGCTATGGCCTGGGAAAGCAGTGGAAGATGGCCTAAGTTAGTGGGCCCCTGCACCCATGTGGGAGACCCGGAAGAAGCTTCTGGTTCTTGGCTTTGTATTGGCCCACCTCTGGCTGTTGCAGCCATTTGGGGAGTAGACTAGCAAATGGAAGATCTCTCTCTCTCCCTCTCTCCCCCCACCCAACTCTACCTTTCAAATAAACAATTTTTTTTTTTTTAAAAGACTGAACATCAAAATGTTAGCTGTAGGAGAATAAATGACCTCATGAGTCTTGGGATCAGGGACCCTGTGGGCTGGCAATACCACTCCCTCAGTTCAGAGAGTTCATTTTTGGTAAAGGGTTGATTTGCTATCTGAAAAGCAAGGAAACTTTAAGGTAAGAGAGGCAGCCTGGGAGATGTGGGAGACTAGGAGCTGATAGCACCTAGCATCAGCAGAGGCAGAGAGATCGCGGTGGCCCTTCTCCTCTGATGCGGGAGGCGCCCTCCCACGCACAGAGTAAAGCAGCATCCACATCTCTGAAAGCACAAGGATGCAAAGACCTTGCTGAGTTCCCCCAGTTACTGCACCAGACCACACCCTTCTTCCAGTCGCACCTCTCCACAACGTCCCAGTTCTCCTTCACATTCAGCATAAGGACACACAGATTTATTTACTCTTTCGGGCCCTCGTTTCTGATGGCTCCATGTCAGGTTAAGCCTGTATTAAATGTGTATGTCTCTGTGGTCTGGATATGGTTGGAGTGTGTTCCTCAAAGGCACAGGTGCCGGAAGCTTGGTCCCCAGCGGGAAAACCTCTAAGAGGAGAGGCCCCGCAGAAGGGATTAGGCCTTTGGGGCATGCCCTTGCAAGAGGTTTCTGCAGCTCCCATGGGACGTCAGCTCGAGCTTGTGAGAGTGCGTGGATCCAGAGGGAAGCCAGCGGAGCCCTTGGTCTCCTGTGAGTGCTGCTGTTTCCCTTCCTGCTTCTTGCCAGGTTGGGATGCAGCCAGGGGGTCCTTGCTAGGCAGTCAGTTCTGCGCCGCTTGGACCCTCCAGACACCAGTATCGTGAGTTACATAAGCTTGCTCACGTTATAAGTTACCCAGCCTCATCTATTTTTTTAGAGCAACAGAAAATGGATGGATACATTTGCTTTTCCCTTGATAATCTGTCTGGTCATAGGGGCCTTATCCATGAACTATAACAGGAAGAAAAGGTATTTCTTCTCCCCTGTGAAACTGGGGCACAGAGGACGTATGAAGCTGTGTGCATCACACAGTTTCCTAGTGGCACAACTAGGATTCATGGACAGGTAATCTGGTTCCTGCGGCGCTGCTTCTTACCATTAAGCTCTACTGCTTCTGACAGAACAGCCAGCTACCTACTACTTACTTCTATAACCTCTGCACCTGGCTTATGCACTAAGTGGTAACTATGCAGGCTGAGTAAAATTTTTTTTGAGATTTACTTATTTATTTGAAAAGCAAAGGTTGAGAGAGAGGGGTGGGTAGAGACAGAGAGAGAGAGAGAGAGATCTTCCATCCACTGGTTCACTCCCCGAATGGCTGCAGAAATCAGGGCTGAGCCAAGCCAAAGCAAGGATCCAGGTTCTTCATCTGGGTCTCCCACATGGGTGCAGGGGCCCCAAAACTTGGACCATCATCTGCTGTTTTCCCAGGAACATTAGTAGGGAGCTGGATTAGAAGTGGAGCAGCTGGAACTCAAACGGTTTGCCCATATAGGATGCTGGCACTGCAGGCAGTGGCTTTACCCACTCTGCCATAGAGCCAGCCTTTGTAATAGGAATACATTCTAGTGTCACAGTAGTAAATTTTAAACTACGTCCCAAGGGTGCTGTTAGCTTTCAAAGATTTGCATGTGGCCTAGTGTTCAGAGGGCAGAGGAGCTGAGCAAGTGGCTCTGGAGTCACCCACCCTAATTCTCCTTTCATCTGACTTGTACATCATTGCTTCACAAATCATTTATTTGGTAAAAGAGTTCTCTTACTAAGAGTTTGAATGAGGTTGCAGCCTATAAAGCAATTAAAACTAAATATATGAGTAACAGGAATTTTCCAAGGCTAAAGCATCAAGGCTCTGGAGGAAGACAGGGGTGAAAGCTGATCAAATCTGGACCCAACTCCAAGTTCAAGGTACATTGAGATGACATTAGGTGGCTGCATGAGGATCTGAAAAAGGCCCTAAATACTAAAGATGTGGGCAATATCAGCAAATTGGATGACAGTGATAAATGCAAATTTATAGATTTAGGATAAAAAGCAAAGCAATACAAGATCTAATTGCTGAATGGCGATGCTGTGGCTTCACAGGGGGCACATGTACACAGTTTGAATAACCGAGTTTAAATGAACAAGAACTTAGTTCGGTATAACGTAGTACAAATGAAGAAAAACATTCGGCTCAGTGCTGACGGATACTCTGTGTCACTGTTGTCACTTCTGAGAAACTTAAGAAAGAACATCAAAAACGTGAAGTTCATCCAGAAGACAAACATGATAGTAAAAGGATCTGACACCCGGGCACAGAGATCTGGTTGAGGAACTGGGAATGCTTACCCAGAGAAAAGCCAGTTTTAGGGGCAAGGCATGAGAGCCAGCCCTGAATACAGGTAGGGACATCATGTGGCACAGCAAGGACCGTCTCTGCCCCCCTAGCGCAGCATTAACGTGTCAAAGTGATAGCAACGCAGGCCTCATTTGCCATTAGGAACTCTTTCCAGGGCTGTTAAAATTGGAATGGTTTTCTGGGTGAGGTTAGTGGTTTCTTGAGAAGAAGGGGTTGCACATGCAGGGATGGTGAAGTTCATGCGCATTTCAAAAGCTGGAAAATCACTAAAGTTGCTTACAACTCTGAGATTATAGAATGCTATAGATTTCTTCAGTATAAAGAAAAGTAGATAAAATTTAAGATAGTTTCCTCTTTATGAGATGAAAATTGAAATCTGTATCTTTGCCACAAACAGTATCATTCCCTATCTTACTTTAGGCTACTATTATAAAATGCCATACACTGGATTGGCTTAGACATCAGACACTTATGTCCAACAATTATGGAAGCTGAAAAGTAAGGCTTGAAGGTGCCGGCAGATATGATTCACACCTACTCTCTATGTCCTTGCATGAATAAGATAGATCTCTCTCTCTTCTTATCAAGACAGGAATCTCATTATGGGGCCCTACTGTTCTGACTTCATCTAAACCCAATTACTCCTCAATGGCTTCCCCTTCAAATACCATCACACTGGGAGTCAGGGCTTCAATATATGGACTTGGGGAGAACACAAGCATTCATTCCACAACACCAAATATACTATATGGTGTTCTATGTTTCTCAGTCTTCTTCCACTAGGCAGGACCATGAGATTAGTTCTGACTACTAGGTGTGCATAGTGAGTTGAATTATAATCCCTTAATTTTTTTCTTTCAAAGTGATTGTTACCTTTTTAAATTTTTTTTAAAATTTTATTTAATAAATATAAATTTCCAGCTTTTGGATTACAGTGGCTTTTCACCCCCATAACTTCCCTCCTACCTGCAACCCTCCCATCTCCTGCTCCCTCTCCCATTCCATTCGTATCAAGATTCATTTTCAATTATCGTTACATACAGAAGATTAATTTAGTATATATTAAGTAAAGATTTCAACAGTTTGCACCCACACAGAAACACAAAGTGTAAAATGCTGTTTGAGTACTAGTTATAGCATTAATTCACATTGTACAGCACATTAAGGGCAGAGATCCTACATGAGGAGTAAATGCACAGTGACTCCTGTTGTTGACTTAACAAATTGACACTCTTGTTTATGGCGTCAGTAATCACCCTAGGCTCTTGTCATGAGTTGCCAAGGCTATGGAGGCCTTTTGAGTTTTCCAACTCCAATCTTATTTAGACAAGGTCATAGTCAAAGTGGAAGTTTTCTCCTCCCTTCAGAGAAAGGCACCATGCTCTTTTATAATCCCTTAAAATTCATGACTACCTAGAACCTCAACTTGTGGCATTACTTGGAAACACGCTTTTTGCAGATGTAACTCATTAATATGAGGTTTTAAGATTTATGAGAACCCTATATTCAAGGACTAGGAAAAAGAGAGCTAGCCAGAGACACAGTGAAAAGGGCAGTGTGAACATGGAGGCAGAGACTGGGGTGAGGTAAGCAGAAGCCAAGGAATGCCAAGGGTTGCCAGGAACCACCAGAAGCCAGGGAGAGACATGGAAAAAAATCCCTTCTCTTCAGAGGGAGTATGGCAATGTCAACAACTTGATTTGTATTTCCAATTTCCAGAATAGTGACAGAAGAAATTTGTCTTATTTTTCAACTACCAAATTGGGGGTAATCTGTTATAGCAGCCTCTGAAAAGGCAGGTTGCAGCTTCTGGGTGACAGTCAACTCAACCTTGGATTTAATTACCAGCATTTGACCTTTTGGCCTCTTCCTCCTTTGTTGTGGCAAATAAAGAGGCTTCCATTGAAATGGCAGAGCCGGAGGAAGGCAACCCAGATGTAGCACTGTGGCTCTGAAGAATTGTCCATACCTGCAGTGGAATTTGCATGAGTGGTAATTAAATTTCCCACAAGTTAAGCTATTGAGATTTTGCTTGTTACTAGAATATCCTGATGAATAGATTGCTCTTTGCAAAGGTTAAGAGTAGGGAAAAATAATGGATTATATATTAGTCAACAATCCAAGACTCAAAGAAGCTTTGGAATTCATTATTTAATGAAAGTAAGTTCTTTTTGAAACTCACAGGGCAGCACCCAGTATATGCTGGTTTAGAGAGGGAGTATACAGTAGCATTATAAACAGTAAGTGAGTCTAGATTCAGTCTCAGAAAACCTGGTTTAGACTTCAGTTCTCCTAAGGACATGATAGATAGATATATAATTGACAGATGAGATAGATGCATAGATATAGATAGGTTATAGGTATATAGACATAGATGATAGATATGATGGATAGATACAGATACAGATGATGATATAGATGATGATATAGATAGGTTATAGGTATATAGACCTAGATGATATAGATATAGATATTGATATAGATATAGGTATAGGTATAGGTATAGGTATAGATAGATAGATGATATATACTCATTGACTGCAAGTACAAAAGGCTGCAAAACACATGACCCAGAGCCTGAGTGTCCCCTGTGGGCCTTTATTCTTTTCAGGGATATTGAGTTCCTCATCCAAGTGTCCCCAAGCCTTTTTTAAGGCCTCATGGGCTCTTTTCCCGTGTCCATCTTCCTAAAAGACTTGCCTGGAGGCCTAAGGGGCTGTCACAGGGTTGCTGTTTGCAGGAATACACACAGAGTGTGGGGGAGGATGGAGTGCCCCTACACACACGTGCTTGGCTTATCACGCTGTTGATCAAAGCCAGAGTGGCAACGGGGAGCAGGCTATGCGAGGGTGTGGAGACTGGCACTGGCAATGGTGCCACATTCAATTACAGAAATCTAAGCAGAGTTTGAAAAATCAGGATTTTAATCTGGTCTTCCAAATTGGTATGATCAATATAGCAGGATAAAACCATTAGCCTCTTACATTGATTTATAGTTTTAAATTTTTAGAACATGGTTAAGTGGGTCTCCATTTATTTTTCCACACCTGCACCTGAGAATATTATGAGTAGACTTGCTTAGAAGGACTTTTTTTTTTTCTCATAGGATATGCTTCTTTTCTCTCTGGATGAAGTCCTGGTGAAGTTTCCATCATAAAATCTACTGTTCAACCTGACCGCTGGCTGACCTTTATTTTCTTGCTGATATAAGGCGAAAGGATTTGAATAGCTTTTGAAACTGGACTAACTTGCACCCAATCTTCCACAGTTTCTTAGATCCCTCCTGAAGTTTTCCTCTAGCCTAGACTTGTTTAAAATTATCACAGAGGGATGGGCATTTGGCATAGAAGTTGACACCAGTTAAAAGGTCCACATCCTGTGCTGGAGTCCTTGGGCTCAACTCCTGGTCCCAGCTGTGGCTCCTGTTTCCAGTTTCCTGCCAATGCAGAACCTGGGAAGTAGAGGTGATGGCTTAAGTATCTGGGTCCTTGTCACCCACATGGGAGACCAGGATTGAGTTCCAAGTTTCCTGGCTTCATTTTCCATTTGGGGAATAAATCAATAGATGAGAGCTCTGTGTGTCTATCTCTCCTTCTCCAATAAATACACACTTACAAACTATCAGAGAAAGGTAAATTCTTCTGCATGTGCCTTCATTTTCTGCATCCCAATCTCAAAAACACATTTACATGTATTTATGCAACCACACAAGGTTCCCATGAAAACTGGAACTCAAGTCCTCACTGAGGATTTCTGGTGCTTCCTTCCTCCTTTACTGCTCTACGGCATTTTCCACTCAAAAACAGTTGACTAAAACAAAACCAAAAAAACGCCCATCACATAAGAGAAACGGGAAGGGCTCTTGTCATAGCATGGAAAACAAAATTCTAAAATTAACTCCATTCTCGTATTCCCCCAGATGTGACGTGAACACTGCCGAGTTCAGGCACCTCTGACACTGGTGACATGGTTTCTGGTTCCCTGCTCTTCTTTCCTATCCGTTCACTCAGACCCAGGTTCTGGGCAGCGACTCTCAAATGCAGCCTTGCAAACAAGCTACCACAGACACCTACAAGAGAATCCTGCAACCATGACCTCTTAACATGTGCAATATATGTTTAGAGAAACACACATACTGTCTTGGGGGCTTATATGTCATAAACGCTCTTTACATTTTCCTGCCTTAATGAAGGTTATTGAAGGAAATGGAGATAGGAAAGATGCAGTCAGGAACTAATCCAGGTGGAGGCACTGACTTAATGATGTTGATAAAATGGGCCCAACCCAACAGTGTTTTAGAAGGCATAAGACATTAAGATAATTCATGAGGCTGTTCATTTAAACAATATTTCCATTTTACTGCCGCAAAAATGATGAAAATTGCTGACTTACATTTTGCACTTACTTAACAAGGATTGTGCACACTACTCTGGGAAATATAAGACTGTGATACAGTTGTTCAGAACACCAAAACTTATTGGGGAAGAAAAACAAGTATATGAGAAAGGTTAAAAAATTAGAAATTTTTCAGACATTGTCCTTCCAGTTTTATCTTATTTTTCCAATCCATATTTTCATAAATCTATTTAAATCCCCATAGTGGTTTTCTGTTATTTATTGGAAAATACTGAAGTGCCTTATAGTTGTGTATGCAGTGTTCATTGTCTTTCCCCATTTGCCTATTTTTTAAAGAAAAGATTTATCTTACTTATTTGAAAGGCAGAGTTACAGAGACAGAGGAGAGAGAGAGAGAGAGAGAGAGAGAGAGAGAGAGAGATCTTCCATCCACTGGTTTACTCCTCAAATGGTTATAGTGGCCAGGGCTGGGCCAGCCCGGAGCCAGGAGTCAGGAGCTTCTTATGGGTTCCTCCCTGTGAGTGCAGGGACCCAAGCAACTGGTTCACCTTCGGCTGGTTACCTAGGCTCATCAGCCCCGAGCTGGGTCAGAAGTGAAGCTGGCAATGCCTACTTTTAAGAAAGAAAAAAGATTTCAAATAAATAATCTAATCTTCTATTTTGAGAAACTAAGAAGAGCCAACTAAATTACAAAGAAGCAGAATGAAGGAAATAATAAATATCAGAATAGAAATGAAGGAAGTAAAGAATAAAAAACAATAGAGAAAATTTCAGATGCCAAGATTTAGTTCCTTTTTTTTTTTGACAGGCAGAGTGGAAAGTGAGAGAGAGACAGAAAGGTCTTCCTTTGCTGTTGCTTCACCCTCCAATGGCCGGCGCGGCCGGTGTGCTGCGGCCAGCGCACCGCGCTGATCCGATGCAGGAGCCAGGTACTTATCCTGGTCTCCCATGGGGTGCAGGGCCCAAGCACTTGGGCCATCCTCCACTGCACTCCCTGGCCACAGCAGAGAGCTGGCCTGGAAGAGGGGCAACCGGGACAGAATCCGACGCCCCAGTTGGGACTAGAACCCGGTGTGCCAGCGCCACAAGGTGGAGGATTAGCCTAGTGAGCCACGGCACCGGCCAACAAGATTTAGTTCTTAAAAACAAAACAAAACTGGCAAATCTTTAGCAATACTGCCCAAGAGAAAAAGAGAGGAAACAAATGACAAACCAATAAGGAAATGAAGGAGGGATAGCACTGGTGAATTCAAGGAAGAACCACACAGGGAAACTATAAGAAACTGTATGACGAGTTTTGTAATGTAAATGAAATGGACAAATTCCTAGAAGGATACAAACTATTAAAATGGACTCCAAGTTCACTTAGCTTCACATGTGAATCTAATCTACCAAACATTTACAAAAGATTTAATATCAATCCTTCATAAACAAGTGTAAAAAAACCAATAAAAGAATAAAAATGAGAAGAAAATATTTCTCAATTCATGTAAAGAATCTTGTACAGTGTTATCCTGATATGAAGATTGGACAAAGACAGCCCAAAGAAAGAAAATCATGGGCTAGTGTTCCTTATGGACATAAATATAAGGATTTTCAGCAAAATATTAGCTAAGTAATATTCCATTGCACATATATATCACATTTTGTTTATCTATTCATCTGATGATGGACCTTGGTTGAGTGATTTTCATGGTAGATGAATTATATCAATAACATTGCTGAAATGATGAGAGATGGGTGCTGCAAAAAGGTGACAGATTAGACATCAGGAGACATGAAATCTCAAGTTCCCTCTATGATGCCTTGCATCTCAGAGAACATGGCTCTGTTAACCGGGTGCATCTGAAAAGTCAACATAGACTAGAAAATAGTACTTTCCCTTGCAAATATCTATGTTAAAGTCCAGATGTCTGTATTTTTAAGCACTATTTTTGAACTATTAAGCTAAGTCATATGAGAGATGAGTGATATTTCACATATGCTAATATATTTTTTACATATGTTGTTTTATTTGTCCAGGCTGACAAATACTACAAATTGCTGAAGAAATTGGTAATCTCCTCTCTTTTGCAATATTTTATAAGAATTATAAGAGTATGAAACTGTCAAAAACTGTCTTTTGACAGCATTTGCCCAAATATGTGCCAACAAGCATCAACTTTGCTGTGCTTTGGTGTGAAACAAAGAGTTTCACAGGCACAACTGTTTAGAAAGCTTTGCACGGAATTCCTCTCTTGGAAATTTATAATGGCTACGAGGCTATAAAGGCACTGAAAAGGTATTCACTCGTTCACCTAACAGTCACTGCCTCCGAAGCGTCAGGCACCATTCTTTGACTGGAGACACAGCAGAGAAGACAGATAATATTCCTGACTGATGGAACGTGCATGCTGATGTTGCAGAGAGAAATCTGTTTTAAGTAAGATTACCCAATGAATTTCATCACAGAATAACTTTTTTGAGA
Source organism: Oryctolagus cuniculus (assembly GCF_964237555.1). Classification (NCBI taxonomy): domain Eukaryota; kingdom Metazoa; phylum Chordata; class Mammalia; order Lagomorpha; family Leporidae; genus Oryctolagus; species Oryctolagus cuniculus. The sequence continues at coordinate 1,725,605 of NC_091438.1, read as the reverse complement.
AATACTCATTGTTATTCTGCAGAATATGCCTTGTGAAATAGGGATTTCCATGTTTCTACATCATTCTAATGGGAATGGTGAAAGATGGACAAGGGGGAAGCAGAATAAGCAGCATCATGAATTATATGAAAACTGTATTTTTAATTGTTGATGAACAAATTGAACCTTTATTTTTAAGGGGTAGGATGTAGTGCTCGGATTTAAAGTGACAAAGGGAAAGAAGACACGAGAGAAGCTAAAATAAAGTGAACATCTTAGGTGACTTGGTTTTCTGGATCTTTGCAATTATGAGCTGGTTGACAAAAACCAAATGAAACTAATGAGTGTAGATAGAAGAGCAGGAACATAAATACTAAATTAAGATGGCACCTGAGGAATCTGGATGTAAAGAATTATAAGATCCACCTTTTAAATGCTGAGGAATTATAAACCCTCTCTTAAAGTCTGCTTTAACAATAAGCCACTGGAAATTCAGGTACAACTGTAGATTAGGTTAGGTACAATTATGGCCAGAGAAAACTTTAAAATAATAGATGCACTTAAAGGCTATATGAGGGGCCGACGCTGTGGCTCACTTGGTTAATCCTCTGCCTGTGGTGCCGGGATCCCATATGGGCACCGATTTCTAGTCCTGGTTGTGCCTCTTCCAGTCCAGCTCTGCTGTGGCCTGGGAGGGCAGTGGGCTCCTGCACCTGCATGGGAGACCAGGAAGAAGCACCTGGCTCCTGGCTTCGGATTGGCACAGCGCCAGCCGTAGTGGCCATTTTGGGAGTGAACCAGAGGAAGGAAGACCTTTCTCTTTGTCTCTCTCTCTCACTGTCTATATCTCTACCTGTCAAATAAAAAAAATAAATAAAGGCTGTATGAAAGGTAAGGAATGACTCCCTGCTAATCACTAACAAAAACTCTTCACATCCATACTCTCTTTTGTAATGAAGCCCAGTTCTTCCTCTCAGCTAGCTGCATCATGGCTCTCTTTTCAGCTCTGTTCCTCCTACCACCCAATACCTTTCTTCCAAGCCTGCTTCTTACTTGTGTTTTCTTTCCCACTCTCACTCTTAGTAAGGCCATTGCATCTACTCCTCGGAGGTAAAAGCTGGATTCTCCATGCTTTTGTTTTGTTGTTGTGATAAAGTATAAATAACCTACAACTTACCACTTTATCCATCCTTCAGTGTACAACTCAGTTGCATTTAGCACGTTCTAATGCTGTGCAACCACTACCACTACCCGTTTACCAAATCTGTTCATCTGAAAGTTGACATCTGTAACAAAAATGTCTGTTAAAAATATCCACACATTTATTATGATTGTAAAGTGCTATATATAAATAAAGAATTACTATTCATTATTCTATTTATTTCACAAGAATAATCAAATTTCTATTTTGTTCTATTTGGGAGAAGAGGGAAATTTCCCCAATGGGAAAATCACAAGGCCGTTCTCAGGAAGAACTGGCAGCTTTGAACCTAAGCCTCTCCAATTCAGCATAAGTGGTGTAGAGCTGGCAGACTGCAGTGAGTGGTCCTTCCTGGAGTGCAGGGCCAGCACTAGGGTGTGTGTTGATGCTGGGTCTGCAAAGACAATGATGAGCTAATCACAGAAAAAAGAGAACATGGCAAACTTGAAAGTATTTAAGTTTCTCTCACTTCAGCTTGAGGAAATTCCTTTCTACTTATTAAAAAAATGCTATCAGCTGGCACTGCAGCTCAATAGGCTAATCCCCTGCCTGCAGTGCCGGTACCCTGGGCTCTAGTCCCGGTTAGGGCTCCAGATTCTGTCCCGGTTGCCCCTCTTCCAGTCCAGCTCTCTGCTGTGTCCCGGGAAGGCAGTGGAGGATGGCCCAAGTGCTTGGGCCTTGCACCCGCATGGGAGACCAGGAGAAGCACCTGGCTCCTGGCTTCGAATCGGCGTAGCGCTCCGGCCGTAGTGGTCATCTTGGGGGTGAACCAACGGAAAAGGAAGACCTTTCTCTGTCTCTCTCACTGTCTAACTGCCTGTCAAAAAAAATGCTATCACTGATGCTGACAATAATAAGGTAACAAAAGGACCATGGGGTGTAGGAAGAGCCATTTTCAAAAGGTCAAGCCACAAACCCCTTTGAGTTGATTTGTAACTTGCTTCTGGATCCTAGTTCTTGGGGACCATCAGCTAGCAGCACTGCACTGACCCAGAGCACTGCCTAAATAAAAACACTCTTGACTGAGGAACTATCTGGATAGTTAACTAATTCCATCAGGGCTGGAATTAGCCAATCCAGCAGCCAGACAGGAGTTTCCTGGAGAAAGAACTTAGGACTGTGAAGCACTCTGAGAAGACAATAGTAGGAAGCTCTACTTTCTAACTTTCTTCAAGCAGAGAACCCCACTCTATGGTAGATTTTTAAAATGGATGGGGTTTGGGGTAGGCATTTGGATCGTCAGTTAAGATGCTTCTTGGGACACACACATCCCATTTCAGAATGCTTGGAGTTAAGCTGTTTCTAGACCAGCTTCCTGCTAATGAACACCCTGGCACACAGCAGGTGATGGCTCAAATACTTAGGTCCCTGTCATCCATCTGGGAGACTCAGACTGAGCTCCTGGCTCCTGGCTCGGGTCTGGCCCAGCCCTGGATGTTGCTGGAAACTGATGCATGCAGCAGCAGATGGCAGGTCTCTGTCTGCCCGTATGTACGTTTCTGCCTCTCTGCCTTTCAAATAACATGAAAATTAATTTTTTAAAAAGGGTGCAAGGCCGGCGCCACGGCTCACTAGGCTAATCCTCCGCCTAGCGGCGCCGGCACACCGGGTTCTAGTCCCGGTCGGGGCACCGGATTCTGTCCCGGTTGCCCTTCTTTCAGGCCAGCTCTCTGCTGTGGCCAGGGAGTGCAGTGGAGGATGGCCCAGGTGCTTGGGCCCTGCACCCCATGGGAGACCAGGAGAAGCACCTGGCTCCTGCCATCGGATCAGCGCGGTGCGCTGGCTGCAGTGCGCCGGCCGCAGCGGCCATTGGAGGGTGAACCAACGGCAACGGAAGACCTTTCTCTCTGTCTCTCTCTCACTGTCCACTCTGCCTGCCCCCCCCCCAAAAAAAAAGGGTGCAGCCCCTGACATTCTCTGTTGTATTCCCAACACCTAGCCACATGGAAAGGTGACAATAAATATGTGTGGTAGTCAAATGAATGATTCAGAGGATGCATGTGACAAAGAAAAAACATCAAACTGGCAGTAGAAGTCTGAGTCTGGACAAAATAATGTTTTTATTTATGCAGAAATTTCAGCTCTTGCCTCTTCCTTAGGCCCATCTGAGACGCATTTGTGTTTTGGGTAGAAAAGCTGAGAGCAAGCAGGGTTTTCTCCTTCCCCTGCCTTCCTGTTCCACAACTTTTTTGCCCCATCCCCCACACTAAGGCACAACAGGACCTCTATGCATACTTCCCTTTGACCCTAGAGGGAGTAAAATTTCTTTTTTTTTTAACTTTCTTTTTTTTTGAACTTTTATTTAATGAATATAAATTTCCAAAGTACAGCTTATGGATTACAATGGCTTCCCCCCCATAACGTCCCTCCCACCCGCAACCTTCCCCATTCCCACTCCCTCTCCCCTTCCATGCACATCAAGATTCACTTTCGTTTCTCTTTATATACAGAAGATAAGTTTAGCATATGTTAAGTAAAGATTTCAACAGTTTGCTGCCACACAGAAACATAAAGTGAAAAATACTGTTTGAGTACTAGTTATAGCATGAAATCTCAATGTACAGCACACTAAGGACAAAGATCCTACATGAGGAGTAAGTGCACAGTGACTCCATCAGCCTTCTTTCCTGTCTCAATGCTACACGAGGGTTGAATGAAAAGGTGGGAGCTTTCTCTCTAAACCATGATCATCCTCTCTTCCTATTCAGCAATAGCCCTTTCCTCACTGTGTTCTAAAAGATTAAGTCCTTGCACAGTCTCGACAGCACGAGAAGATTCCATCTGGGCCAAATTACGCGCTGAGATGCCAGATCACAAACATGCACACAGAAAACTCAGCTTGATCCTGCATTAGGGATTCTGTTCTGGCTGCTTCCTGGACTCTCCTTGACCTGCTGATAACCTTTTCCTCCAGTCTTTCTACCCTCCAATAGCTTCTGTGATTCTTGCCTGGTCCACTGTCATATTTCTTTTCAAGGATTCAGCTATAATGTCATATTTGAAAATATTTATCACTAGGGTAGGTGATTAAGATGCCACTTGGGACACCTGCATCCTGGATCAGAATGCATGGTTGAGTCCTAGTTTCACTTCTGCTTCTAGCTTCCTGTTAATGCATTCCCTGGGAGACAGGAGATGATGGCTCAAGTACTTGGATCCATGCCATCCCTGTGGGAGGTCTTGATTGAGCTCCTGGCTACTGGCTTTGGCCTGGTTCAGTTCTGGCTGTTGTGGGCATTTGAACCACAGTGTGGGGGATTTCTATCTCTCTGCATGTTAAATAAAAGTGAATTGTAAAAATTTCAATTTTAGTGACTAAATCTTCTGTCCTTGTCTGAGTTCCTTCTCAGTAAATCTCCTGGAGAGCTCACTATTTTTTCTAAAAGTCCCAGTCTTCTCATTCATTGATTTACACCCTCAAATGCTGATTAATGAATCCAAGGGCTATGTTCTTTTAAAAACATTTTTGAGAAAACATATTTTAAATTTACATTATAACCAAAGACTTAATGCTCCACTAAATAAATAATTCCACAAGTAAAAAGTCAAAGACCACAGTTCAGCAGGAATATAGGTTAGAGCTATAAAAGATAATGAAATGAAAAGATGTCGATTTCATTCATATACAATACTTTAAAATAATCACGTGGATCCCAAACTGGTCCCTCCAAGAGGGACAAGGACAATCAGTGGAGCCAAATTTAAAGAGGTGACAACCTGGCCTTGCCCAGTGGGACCTCCAAATTGGCCTTTTGGGCTACAGTCTGTTGCTGTCTGCTTGGGTGGAAGTGTGACCATTGACTTGAAAACTCAAAATTCATTCTGGATGGAAAACTTTGGCAGCAGATGTAGTGTGCTGGCGGAAGGGAGGAAGAAAAGGCAGGACAAGGCTGACTCATGTCTGCATGTGTCGTGCGAGGCCTGCTCTTGGAACACCCGCACAGGAAGGAACACCCAGAGCAGCATCTTTGGGGAGTGCATGTGAACATTCTGAAGAGGTGACGCTACAGTCATCAGAACAACCCTGCCTGATGCTATTATGACAACGGCAAAGTTAAGGCACAGAAGCAGTAAGTGGCAGTCAGGGCTGGAATACCAGCAGCGTGACTCTAGAGCCACAGGCCTACAGGCTCACTCCCTCCTTGCACTTGCTCCTAAACAGGGATGGGTCGCACAGCAGGTGACTACCACTGTAATCCAAATGCTCCAAGTCCCTCAACCTCCACCATCCACCGACAACTTTATTACTGAAAGAAGTTTGGTGCCAAAGTCCCTGTGCATGCTCAGCTTCGGCTCACTGCCAGACGCTCTGCTATGTGTTCTTTCTAAATGCTCTCCTTGTAGAGGGGCAAGACTCCAAAATTCCTGTTGGGCTTCTCACAAAGAACGACTTGGCTCTCTGTGTTAGCTCTCTCTTCCCCAACTGACTGAGTGATTTGTGGTGGTGGTGAAGGGGAAGGGGTGTGAGGGAGTAGCATGGATCCTGGCCAAGAGGCTTCAAGACATTTCTTTGACAAAGAGCTGCTTCTCCTACTGAGTGCTGGGCTGCTGCTCTCCTGCAGGAACGCTGCTGCAGTCTGTTGTCATTTTTCCCGACACTGGCTTAGGGGATACTACAAAGTATAGTGGTGCCACGTTGGATGGCATCTAACCTAGCCTGCGGGTGTGCTGGAGGTGAGAGCCAGCAGAGGTGAGACTGCTCCAAACTCTCCAGGCTGAGGAGGAGTGTGGCAGGTAACGAGGCTGGAGGGGATGATAAAGCTGTCTTAAGGCCGACAGCGTAAATCCAAAGAGTGTGGATTTAGGAAGCTCAGTGTATTTTCGTGTTATTAGAGATTAAAGAATGATAAATATATGAGGAAGAGTAAGAAGGATCTTAGCAGCCAGGTTAAGGAGACAGGATTCTTCAGAAGGCATTGAAAGATCCATGAAGAGTTTAATGGCGGGGCTGTTTAACTAACGCTTCCTTCCTTTCTTTTCCCTCCTCCTTCCATCTCTCCCTCTGTTCTGCCTCTCTGCTCTCTCCTGCCTTCTCCCTTTCTCTCAGATCATGACAAGAGATCCGTGTATGAGAAAAAGAATAAGAGAAAGCAAGAGTGGAACTTTTTGACAACTTGGGTTTCGACAGTGGAGCCAGAGAAAAGTGAATGGATTACAGAGCTGACTCAACTTTTTGATGGAGAAGGGCAGGCAGTGAGGAAGAAACAAGCATGAAGAATGGGCTGCTGGATAGACTGGGGACGACGGGATGATTCACTAAGGCAGGCAATCCAAATTGAGTGATAAGTTGAATGGAGAGCTAAGGAATTAGATTTTTAATATATTGAGTAATAGAATTTTCAGGGTCCGGTGCTGCGGCATAGCAGGTTAAGCTGCCGAGTGGGATGTCTGTTTCCCATACTGGAGTGCCAATTTGAGTCTTGGCTATTCTGCTTCGGATCCAGCTACCTGCTAGTGTGGCTGGGAAGGCAGCAGAGGATGGCCCAAGTACTTGGGACCCTGCCACCTGTGTGGGAGACCGAAATGGAGTTTCTGGCTCCTGGATTTGGCCAGGCCCAGCTCTGGTTGTTATAGCTACTTGGAAAATGCAGCAGTGGATGGAAGACCTCGCTCGCTCTCTCTCTCTCCTTCTCTCTCTCTCTCTCTGCTTACCAAATAAATAAATAAATAAATATTTATTTATTTTAAAGATTTACTTATTTATTTGAAAGGCAGAGTGACAGAAAGGCAGAGGCAGAGGGAGAGAGAGAGAGAGAGAGAGAGAGAGAGAGAGAGATGTCTTTCATCTGCTGGTTCACTTCCCAGATGGCCACAACAGCCAGAGCTGTGCCAATCTGAAGCCAGGAACCAGGAACTTCTTCCTGGTCTCCCATGTGGATGCAGGGGCCAAAGGCTTTAGCCATCTTCCACTGTTTTCCCAGGCTATAGCAGAGAGCTGGATTGGAAGTGGAGCAGCCAGGACTTGAACCAGCACCCATATGTGATGCCAGCACTGCTACGCCACCTGCTATGCCACACACTGGCCCCATAAATAAATATTTAAAGTAGGATTTCCAAATGGAGATGACAAGTTGGGAGTTGTGTATGCGAATCTGGAATGTCCACTTTAGAGGAGAAAAAAAGACTATGGACAAAATACATCTGAATCCCATCATGTTGGGAATGCACAAAGGAAGCCCATGATGACAACTACAGAGGACGGAAAGAAGAGGCGAAAAGTAGGACACGGAAGCCAAGGGTGAGCACGTTTAAAGGAGAGAGTAGTCAGCCCTGTCAAAGCTCAGAGATGAGTTCTGGAGGTCACACCCCTGTGACTTAAAATGGTGTTCAACAAATGCTTCTTGATTAACCGTGCACATCTTCCCCTGTACTCCTCAATATTCCAAGTCCCCATTCTTTAGTAGCATAGACATTGCTTTCTTTTATACAGAAAAACTTGTCACTCTTAATAAAACTCCAGAAGATCTGAAGCTGAGTCCTTTATGTGCATGGAGATGGGAGCAATCACTCTCTTGGGATGCTGCCTCATTCCTAAGCATCCCGTGCTGCAGAGAGGGAACTTTGCTCTTCACCTACTGTTTCACTGCCCACTGCAAACAGAGGCTTCCTGGGTAAACCTCTTCTTTCCTAAGACAGCTAACAGTTTATTTTTTGGGAGCAAATATAGGCAATGCCACTCTGGCGTGTGTGGTAAAGGGTGGATAGCTTAGGTTATAAACTGCAAAGTGTGGCAGGTGTCACACAATCTGCTAGAGCTGGTAGTAAGAATTCATGGATGCTTGATATATTCTTCCTGGACTGGTATCCACTTGGACTCAGGTGCACTCTGAATGTGCTAACTCCACCGACTCTGGTGGCAATTATACAAATCGTATATCCCATCAACCAGAGAAAGGAAAAAGAAGCTCAGAACAATGTTTCTTGACGTTAGAAACTGGAAAAAGAAGTTTTCACTTCCTTTAATTGGTGTACAATTTATCAACTCATACTTGTGAGTGCTTGGAAATTGTTTTCACTTCTTTTTTTTTCCAGTTGAGCGAATTCTGATCACAGAAGAGCACTGAAAGATAATTAGAAAATCTGTGGCTTTGGCAGCCATACCAACATCTCCACTTACAGGAAATAGGCCCCAGATAGATGTGTTCCCTAGAGGGTGGTACAATATTGAATCAGCTAAAAGTCTAGCCTCAAATGGAAATAGCCTGTTCATTTTTATTTATTTAAAATATTTATTTGAAAGGCAGAGTTCCAGAGACAAAGAGAGAGAGAGATAATGAGAGAGAGAGAGAGAGAGAGAGAGAGAAAGGGAGAGAGAGAGGAAGAAAGAGAGGAGAGAGAGAGAGAGAGAGAAATACCTTTCATTTGCTGGTTCATTCCCAGATGGCCACAATGGACAGAACTGGGTCAGGCTGAAGCCAGGATCCAGAAGCCAGAAACGTCATCTGGGTCTCCCACATGGGTGCAAGGACCCAAACATGTTGGCCATCTTCCACTGCTCTTCCTAGGCCATTAGCAGGGAGCTGGATCAGAAGTGGAGCAGCCAGGACCCAAACTGGGGCCCATATATGATGCCAGCATTGCAGGAAGTGGCTTAACCCACTATGCTACAATGCTGGCACCTCACCTGTTGATTTTTAAAGTGTGCTGAGAAATACAATCTTGAAAAAATGTTAGAAATGTCCACTGGTTTAATTTTATAAATATATTCTTGTGTTTAATCCGCGGTTAAGAAGATAAGTGCAACCTGATTCTTTTTTGACATTTCTCACTCGTTGTTAGGAAATGTCTATCTAAAAAACAACCTTGAACAAGTTGTCAGCACAGGGGAGGCCTCCTAATTTTGTGGCTTGGATGAATATGTGAATTCTCTCATTTTTTTTTTCTAAGAATTACGCTGTCTGTTCTGTTATTTTCAGCTTCCATGGAAATGCCTTTCATCTGACATTTAATACATGATCCTTCTGCCTTTACAAAGGGTCACTTTAACATTTGGACAACATTTTTAAATTTTATGTAAAACCATAGTAGAAGATACTATCAGATGTTATCTACACCACCCACAGATACACAGCTTAAGAAAATACTTTTTTTTTTGTGCAAATAAACATGCCTTTTTAAATTAAAAAATGAACACTTTATCACTTTTCATGTTTGCTTGCCTTTTTCCATAGCTGTTAGAGAATTCACAGCCAATTAAATTGTTCAAATAATTATAAGTTTCTGCCTGATAATGTGTACCCTTAATATATGGTATCATAGTGACTTCTGTACTAGAAATACAAGGGTACTTCAAAAATTTTGTGAAAAATAGAATTCAAGGGCTGCTGCTGTGGTAGAGTGGGCATTCCATGTGGGCACTGATTTGAGATCTGGCTACTCCAATTTTGATCCAGCTCTCTGCTATGGCTTGGGAAAGTAGTCGAATGTCTCCCAAATGCTTGGGCCCCTGCACTGAAGTGGGAGACCAGGAAGAAGCTCTTGGCTCCGGGTTTTGCGTTAGCCCAGCTCTGGCCATTGTGGTCATTTGGAGGGTGAACCAGCAGATGGAAGATCTCTCTCTCTCTTTGACTCTGCCTCTCTGTAAATCTGCCTTTCAAATAAATAAATAAATCTTAAAAAAATAGAATTCAACTACACTGTGGTAAAAAAAATGAAATCCGGTCATTTGCAACAAAATGGAGAAATCTGTAAAACATCATGCTGAGTGAAATAAGCCAGTCCCCAAAGGACAAATATCATATGTTTTCCCTGATCTATGACAACTAACTAGGCACTCAAAAGGAAACCTGTTGAAGTGAAGCTGGCACTGTGAGAACCAATGACTTGATCAGCCCTTGTCCTGACAAGGGCAGCTTACTATTTTATTCTTTTCAGTATTCTCTTTTTCTTCTAAATACCATTGGTTGAACTCTTTAATTATTCTTAGGAGTTTAAATCCAACTGAAAACTGATCTCTGTTAAAAATAAGAGAGGGAGGAGATATACTGTTTGGCACACGTTCTCTCAGACTTACCCCTAAGAGTAAAGCTAGAAACACACCATGGGACTCCAAATCCCATTAAGTTGGCAGGTACCAATGCCATCTTACTAGTTAAAGTGATCAGTTTAAGTTCATAATTGATCATAAAGATAGGATTGTCAAAGGGATCACATAAATAAGACTAGTGTCTGCTAATAATAATTGATAGAAGTAAAAAGGAGAGGACCATCCAACGTGGGAAGCAGGATACACAGCAGACTCATAGAATGGCAAATGCCCTAAACAGCACTCTGGCCTCAGAATCAGCCCTTAACAGACTCGGATCTGGCTAAAAAGCCCTTGAGTTTCTCAGGTATGGAAAGCCAAGACACTGTGGCAGAAAATGATCTAAATGAAAGATCTCTGAGATCCCAGTGGAAAGAACGGACCATCAAAAAAGGAGGTACCTTTCTCTGAAGGGAGGAGAGAACTTCCACTTTGATTATGGCCTTGTCTAAATAATATTGGAGTTTGTGGACTCAGGAGGCTTCCATAGCCTGGGCAGCTCATGACAAGAACCTTGGGCAATTATTGACATCATAAATAAGAGTGTCAGTTGTTAAATCAACAACAGGGGCCGGCGCCGCAGCTCACTTGGTTAATCCTCCGCCTGCAGCACCGGCACCCCGGGTTCTAGTCCCGGTTGAGGTGCCAGATTCTGGCCCGGTTGCTCCTCTTCCAGTCCAGCTCTGCTGTGGCCCGGGAGTGCAGTGGAGGATGGCCCAAGTGCTTGGGCCCTGCACCCGCATGGGAGACCAGGAGAAGCACCTGGCTCCTGGCTTCGGATTAGTGCAGCGCGCTGGCTGTAGCAGCCATTTGGGGGGTGAGCCAACTGAAGGAATACCTTTCTCTCTCTCTCTCTCTCTCACTGTCTAACTCTGCCTGTCAAAAAAAGAAAAAAATCAACAATAGGAGTCTCTGTGCACTTGCTCCCCATGTAGAATCTCTGTCCTTAATGTGTTGTACTATGTGAATTAATGGTAAAACTAGTCTTCAAACGGTACTTTATACTTTGTGTGTCTGAGTGGGTGCAAACTGTTGAAAGCTTTACTTAGTATATACTAAGTTGATCTTCTGTATATAAAGATAATTAAAAATGAAGAATGGGATGGGAGAGGGAGTATGAGATGGGATGGTTTATGGGTGGGAGGGTTTTTATAGGGGGAAAAACCACTATAATTCAAAAGTTGTACTTTTGAAATTTATATTTATTAAATACAAATTTTCTTTAAAAATAGAATTAAAAAATTTAGGTTTATTTTGATGTCTAAATCATGAAAGCCATGCATATGGGGAGGTCTTCATAAATTTTATGAAAAACACATATTAAGAAAAAACTATGCATGGATTTCCAAAAATTCTTGCACCCATATAAACTTACCTTTTAATTCCATTTTCCATGAAAATTTGAGCCCCCCATTGTAGCATGGCATTTGTTCATAGAGAGACCAAAGTTCCAATTTCAGTTCTGCCTCTTACACTTGCATAAACTTAGCAAGCCGTTTGACACACATTTCCTCTAAATGAATAAATCCATGCTTCTTATCAAGGTGTATGTGAGATAACTGAAAACCTATGCCATAGGCCCCCAGTGAGAACTCAAATGTACGTTATTTACTTATTTAAAGAAAATTAGTGTGCTTTCCTTAAGATGGATAACCTTGTGTGTTATTCTCTTTTTTTTGTAACACTCATTGTAACACCACTTTTATTCAGTTACTGACTTTTCTTGATTATTTTTAGCAAAAATATTCCAAACACATATGTATTTCATTATCCCCATACACTTCTTATCCAAAATACTATTCTAAAATGATTTGCTGACTTTGAATCTGTTGGGGGTACTAGCTAGGAAAAGCAAGTACTGTAATAATCTCTATAGCTTTATGAAAGGCCAGGCAGAGAGGAATAAAGCCTGTGGGTAGCCAGAAAGTAGACTACAGTTTCCGGCATGATTTGAAGATTGAACTTTCTTTGCAATTATTTGTAACAGAACATGCCTTAGAAACCTGCTTAATATTTTTTTCCAAGGAAGCCACTGCCAACTGACTGGATCAGTATGAAAAACTAAATCCAACTGGCATCCTTATGTCATCACTTAAAAATATTGGCATATTTTGATGAATTCCTATTCTAGACTAAGCCAGAGATTCATACAGTTTCTTCTACACTCTCTCACCATAAATGGGGAAATCAAGGTTGTGTCTGGCTATGGAACACATGGTATTGAAGAAGATATGAAATTCAATGCAAGAAGGAAAATTTCTTATCAATCTCGGGACTTGAAAGCAGGGCGTTTAATTTAATTCACCAGTGAATTATTATTTCAAGTAAACAAAAATAGAAATAGAGAAAGTTTAGTGTAGAAGTTAAAAATACAGACTGGGCTGGCATTGTGGTACAGTGGGTAAAACCACCACCTGCAATGCCAGCATCCCAAATGGATGCTGGTTCATGTCCTGGCTGATCCACTTCCAATACAGCTCCCTGCTAATGGCATTGGAAAAGCAGCAGAGGATGCCCTAAGTGTTTGAGCCCCTATTACCCATGAGACCTGGAAGAAGCTCCTGGCCCCTGGCTTCAGCCTGGCTCTGGTTGTTGTGGCCATCTGGGGAGTGAACCTGCAGATGGAAGATTCTTTCTTTCTCTGTCTCTCCATCTCTCTCTGTAACACTGACTTTCAAATGAATAAATCTTTTTAAAAAAGTATACTCTGAACCCAGACTATTGGTATTTGAATCCTGCTTTGATGATAACTTGCAGTCTAATTTTGAGAAAACCACTTAATTTCTGTGTGTCAGTTTTCTCATCTGTAAGATGAGAACTTAGGTTCTCCATGCCTCCATTTCTCCAGCTGTAAGATGTGTACAATGACACTGACTGCATATGATTATTGTGAGGACTCAATAATTTTTCTTCTTCTTCTTTTTTAACTATTTGACAGGAAGAGTTATGGACAGTGAGAGAGAGAGACAGAGAGAAAGGTCTTCCTTCCGTTGGTTCACTCCCCAAATGGCCGCCACGGCTGGTGCTGTGCTGATCCAAAGCCAGAGCCAGGTGCTTCTCCTGGTCTCCCATGCGGGTGCAGGAGCCCAAGGACCTGGGCCAAGCTCCACTGCCCTCTCGGGCCACAGCAGAGAGCTGGACTGGAAGAGGAGCAACCGGGACTAGAACCTGGTGCCCATATGGGATGCCAGCACCTCAGGTGGAGGATCAACCAAGTGAGCCATGCTAGGACTCAATAATTTGACACCTGTAAATCACATGGGACAATATCTGGCATAAAAGGGGTTCTATTTAGCACTTGCTGAATAACTAAACAGAACATGTAAGTCAATTAACAGATAAGTTACCTAGTCAAGGGCACAGGCAGGTTGCGTGAAGGGGGAGCAGGTGCTTTGAAGGCAGGCAGGTTGAATTCTGACTTTTCCTATTTCTGACTGTGGAGGTTGGAGTCAGGCGATTTCCACATCTGAGAGTAAATTCAGTACTCACTTTACAGAATTGTTGAGAGGGTTAGAGCTAACTCATGCAAATAATCATTGCTGGAATGTGGTAGGAGAGGGTGTTAGGAAAATAACTAGTTAGTACTGCCCATAGGGAACTGAACGGCAGGAAGGAGATGCATGCATAGCAGGAAGCATGGGAATTAGCAAACAGAAATAGTTTCTGGCAATAGATCTCATGAAAGACTGAAACAACTATGCACTTGGCTATGGGACGTGAGTGTTTCAACAGCTAGGGGAGATGATGACTGCTATGAACGCTCATAAAGCAAGCTTTAATTCCATGATTATTAAGCATCTGACTTACTTTGGAAAGAGAAAGGTCTGTTCACAGATTTTCTTTCCCTACCACCTCTAACTCTTTCTTCTTCTTTTTTCACTGCAGCATTTCTTTTAAAGATTTATTTATTTGTTTGAAAGTCAGAGTTACACAGAGAGAGGAGAGGCAGAGAGGGAGGGGGGAGGTCTTCCATCCAATGGTTCTCTCCCCAATTGGCTGCAACGGCCAGAGCTGTTCCAATCTGAAGCCAGGATCCAGGAGCTTCTTCTGGGTCTCCCATGCGGGTGCAGGGGCCCAAGGACTTGGGCCACCTTCTACTGCTTTCCCAGACCACAGCAGAGAGCTGGATTGGAAGTGGAGCAGCCAAGTCTCGAACCAGCACCCATATGAGATGCCGGCACTGCAGGCTAGGATGGTAACCAGCTGTGCCACAGCGCCGGCCCCTCTAATTCTTTCTTATTTTCAGACTGATTCAGTGTTGAATGTGACCCCAGGCAATGGTGACACATACACAATTAAAATCTACTTCAAGAAGTCACCATTCAGTGCCTGCATTTTATTGATGAGGAAGCTTTGCTAGTGCTAACCACAAAGGACAAATATTAAGAAAGTCAGCAAGACCTCTTATGCTGATTCCACTCTTCATTTCTACAAAGCACTTTTCTCCTGTTTCCTACTCTTCCAATTGATGAACTAAAATCTTCTCAGCATCCATCTACAGAACCTACAATGGGCTCTGGGAATGTTTGCTAATCCAAAGCCCTGTTCTCCAGACACTCACAGTGTTATGAGAGAGATGGACACACATACAAACCCTTGATGTGCTGGAATAGAGATGGGAGCAGGGAACTGTGGCATATAGGGTTTTCAAATTTTCCTAGGAACATCAGGGAAGGCTTGCAGGATGGAGGAATCTGGGCTAAAAGGAGGACACGGTGCTTTCTAGATGGGGTAGGGACAGTGTTTCCATATAAAGAAGAATTTCAAGGCCTCAGTGAACTAACATTTGAGGGAGACAGAGACACACTTGTAGGCTTCAGATTGGCTCAGCTCTGGCCCTTGTGGCCATTTGGGGTGTGAACCAGTGGATGGAAGACCCCCCCTCCTCCTTTCCTCCCTCCCTCTGTAACTCTGTGTTTCAAATAAGCAAAATTAATCTTTAAAGAATGTTGAGAGGAATTGAAGACTGAGGAAGAGAAAAATTAAAGTAGATTTTAAGATGCCAACTTGAGTAATTGGATAGATGGTCTATCCAATGACTAACTTTTGGAATATAGGAGTAAGTTGGTAAGGAAAATAATACATAGGTTTAAACAGGTTAGGTTTGACAACTCTTGAGACAGAGAGGTTGGAATATTTAGTGGGCAATTAGGAAATACAGGTCTGTCAGAAGAGAGGTATTAAAGATAAGATTCTAGAATAGATGATGGAGACTGAAGCCACAAGAAGGAAGCAATCACCCAACATTTAAGTATTTTTGAAAAGTTCTAAAAATTATGGTAAAATGCACATACCATAAAAATTACCATCTTTTTCATTTTTAAGTGTAGAGTTCAGTGTCATTAGTACATTCACACTGTTGTGCAACCATCACCAGCATCCACCTCTATAATCCTTTTCATCTGGCAAAACCAAAATTCTGTGGCTGCTGTAGTTCAATGTTTGGATCCTCTCCAAAATTCAGGTAGAAACTTAATTCCCAGTGCAATAGTTTTAATTTGTGGGGATACTATGTGGTGATTAGGCTATGCAGGCTCCACCTTCATGAACAGGATTAGTGCCTTTGTAAAAGCCAAAGGGAGTGGATTCAGTCCTTTTTTACCCATTTGTTGCTTCCACCTTGTGACAGAATAACAGACTGATGGGGGGAGAGAGACAGACAGAGAAAGAGCTCTCCCATCCACAGTTCACTCCCCAAATGTCCCCAGGAGCTGAGTCAGGCTGAAACTGGGAGCTGAGAACTCAACCCAGTTCTCCCAGAGGGTGACTGGAACCGAACCGTCTGAGACATCACCTGCTGCCCCCTAAAGTTTACATTAGGAGGAAGGTGGAACTGGGAGCTGGAACTAGGACTCTGACCCAGGTACTCTGATAATGGCATGTGTGCCTCTCTGTCTCTCTCTCTTAAGATTTATTTATTACTTGAAGGTAGAGAGACAGAGAAAGAGATCTTTTTAAGATTTATTTATTTATTTATTTATTTGAAAGGCAGAATTACAGAGAAAGGAAGTGACAGAGAGAAAAAGATCATTCATCTGCTGGTTTGCTCCACAAATGGCTGCAACAGCTGTCTGGGGCTGGGCTACACCAAAGCCAGGATCCTGGAACTCCATCCAGTTCTCCCACATGGGTGCAGGGATGCAAGGACTTGGGCCATCTTCTGATTGCTTTCCCAGACACGTTATCAAGGAGCTGGATAAGAAGTGGAGCACTTGGGACTTGAACCAGCCCACATATGGGAATATAGCACTGTAGGTGGCAGTTTAACCCATTGTGCCACAATGCTGGCCTTGGCACATGGATATCTTAACTTGTGTCTTTTTTTAAAAAAAGATTTATTTATTTATTTTTTGAAGGTCAGAGTTACACAGAGAGAAGGAGAGGCAGAGAGAGAGATCTTCCATCCGCTCATTTACTCCCCAGATGGCTGCAACTGCCGGAGCTACGCCAATCTGAAGCCGTGAGCCGGGAACTTCCTCTAAGTCTCCATACAGGTGCAGGGGCCCAAGGACTTGGGCCATATTGTACTGCTTTCCCAGGCCATAGAAGAGAGCTGGATTGCAAGTGGAGCAGCTGAGACATGAACTGGCGCCCATATGGGATGCTGGTACTGCAGGTGGCAGCGTTACACGCTATGCCACAGCTCTGGCCCCTTAACTGGTGTCTTAAGTGGTAGGCCAAACATTTGCTCCAAAATGTGTATTAAATTCCAGCAGGAGTTTCAGAGGGGATAATCCATATTCAATCTATAGCGTGTCACAAGGAAGGAACCAGGGACTGGGAGGATTCCACCCAACCATGCTGTACTGTGATGGGAAGAAGTTGGGGAAAGAACTAGAAAACTGGTTGTGAAATTTCCTATTATTTTGAATATGGCTTTTTCTTGATTATGTATTTTCATAATTGCTACTGATTTAAAAAAACAACTTTTTAAAAATTTATTTTTACCTTTATTATGTATTTGACAAGGGGAGAAAGGGAGGAAGAGAGAGAGAGGAAAAGAGAGAGGGAGAGAGGAAGAGAGAGAGAGAGAGGAAGAGAGAGAGAGAGAGAGAGATATTCTTTCATTCACTGGTTTACTCCTAAATGCCCACAATAGCCAGGGCTGAGCCAGGCTGAAGCCAGAAATTGGAAATTCAATTTG
Source organism: Oryctolagus cuniculus (assembly GCF_964237555.1). NCBI lineage: Eukaryota > Metazoa > Chordata > Mammalia > Lagomorpha > Leporidae > Oryctolagus > Oryctolagus cuniculus. Next base: position 1,708,256 of record NC_091438.1, on the reverse strand, counting down.
GATCTCCATCTGGGTGGCAGAGCCAACTTTTTGAGTCATTATCTACTTCACTCTAGGGTATACATTACAAGGAAGCTGGAATTTGGAGAAGAGTTGGGACTCAAATTCAACACTCCAATATGAGATGTGGGTATCCTAAGTGGTATCTTAACTACCACACCAGACACCTACTCCAACTACCTCACTTTCCTGAATGTGTCTTTGAATCCCATTCTGCAGCATAGGCCCTTCAGATTAGTCTTTTGATATATCATATTTTCACCTTTAGTATATAAATAAAAATGTGTAAATTTTATATCTAAACATCTGAATAATCAAAATCAAAGGAAACAAATGAAGAAGAAGTACTCAGGAGGCCAAGAATTTGAGCTTGGCTATGCTAGGACCCAGAGAATTTTGTTCTAATCCAAAGGAAGAGAATGCACATATCTTATAACCTTAGTCTTTAGCCTCATCAATGTATGTTTTTAGTCATAAAATAAGACTATGTGAGACGGTAATTCAAATTATGCAATATTTGACTCAAAGAGGATCAATGCTATGGTATGAATTTCCCCTCCAGACTGGTGTTGAAATTCCATTGCCATTGTAGCATGTTGAGAGGTGGGGCCTTTGAGAGATGATTAGGCATGAGGGCTCTGTACTCATGAATGGATTAACGCCATTATTCCAAGAGTGGGCTGGCTATCTCAGGGCTTGGCTTCTTTTTCTATCTTGCACCTGCTTTTTGCCCTTGCACTACGTGATGACACAGCAAGGAGATTCTGAGCAGATGTGACCACTTGGTCTTCCTAGCCTCTGGGATCATGAGCCAAATAAACTTCTATTGTCAATAAATGATGAAGTATGGGTATGCTGCTAGAACAGCATAAAATTGACTAAGGTAACTAATAGATTCTTTTTTTCCCCAATAATGACCTATTTTATTTACTTTTTTTTTTTTTAAAAAGAAAGCATTTATTTAATGAATACAAATTTCATAGATACAGCTTTAGGTATATAGTGGTTCTTTCTCCTATAACCGCCCTCCCACCCCGACTTCCATCCCACCTCCTACTCCCTCTCCCATCTCATTCTTCATTAAGATTCATTTTTAATTAACTTTATATACAGAAGACCAACTCTATACTAAGTAAAGATTTCCACAATTTGCACCATCCACACAAAGTATGAAGTACTGTTTGAAAACAAGTTTTACAGTTAATTCCATAGTACAACTCATTAAAGACAGAGGTCCTACATGGGGAGTAAGTGCACGAGGACTCCTATTGTTAATTTAACAAGTAACACTCTTACTTATGATGTCAGTGATCACCCAAGGCTCTTGACACGAGCTGACAAGGCTAAGGAAGCCTTTTGAATCCACAGACTCCATCAGTATTTAGACAAGGCTAACATATTGTACTTTTTTATTCTCTCACTTTTCCCATACACACTTCTTAGGCATCCATGCTATGCAGATACCATATGAACAGAGATAAAACATAGTCCTACACCCCACAGAGGCTTCGCAGCTCAATACAGAGATACAGGTGCTGTTAGAGAGGCAGGTACAACACACTGTGAAAGGTGAAAGAGAGAGAGCAGTGCTATAATTACAAGCTGACAACTAACTTAAGAGTTGCTTGGGAGGCATTCCTGCTGCTCAGTCCATTTTAGGTGGCCTTATCACAATCATGCTTTGTAGTAAGAATGTATTCACTGTCTTTACTTCCTTTATAAGGATGTGGTTTTGTAGCAGGGTTTACATTACAGCAAGGTTTGATATATATCAGGAGACAAATATAAAGAGTAATCACTCAAGGTCTACAGGGTGTATAGTAAGATCCTGGTAACTACAAACCGCAGGCGAGGTGCTGCCACGCCTCCAGTGTGGGTGAGATCGGTGTGAGTCATGCTGCTTATGTGAAGGCTTAGGCAACACAATGAGTATAAACATGGCTTTGCTTCCTTTCTCCAGTTTTACCTCCCAGCCCTCATCAGTCAGGGTCTTACCAGGAGAGCAGCACACTAATGTCAGACATAAGACTACCAGTTCTTAGCTGCACAGTAGAAAATGTTACAATGCTCAGGGGATATCCAACCATAGAGTTCCAAGTGAAGCAAAAAAAATCATAACAGATTGCTGGAGGTGATTATTACTTTTGTTCTCAAATTAACTTGAGGAAAATGATTTAAAATAAGTGGAGCAGTGTGGGCAACTGGCACAGTGGTTAGGACGCCACTTGGAATACCTGCACCACGCACAGGAGTGCCTAGTTTGAGTCTCTGCTGGGCTTCTGATCCAGCTTCCTGCTAATGTGCACCCTGGGGAGGCAGCAGGTGATAGCTCAAGTCTTTTGGCCTTGTCAGTCATGAGGGGTCCTAGATTGAGATTCCTCCTCCTGGCATTGGCCTGGGCCAGCCTTGGCTGTAGTAACTTCTGGTGCTTAAATCAGCAGATCAGGGGAGCTCCTGGTCTTTCTCTTTTTCTCTCTCCACATCTCAAATAAAAATAGACAGAAAAACCTTTAAAAAAGTTAAAAAAAAGATGTTATATAACAGCATTGGAATATAAATGTCTTTTTGTTGTTGTTGTTTTGGTTAACACAATTTTTTTTCTAAGAAAATTGGGCACCATAAGAAAATTTGTGGCTGGAGATACCTTCAAAATTTTATAAAGCTTTTTTGACTCATATGTAATACTTGCACATCTTTACAGGGAACAATGCGATATCTCCACACATGCATACAGTGCAAACTGATCAATCAGCAGCCAGCATCTCCACCTCCCCTCTTCCATGTGTGGAGCCTAAAGCTCCAACTTCTTTTGCTGTTTCCAGTCTATTTAAAAATGCTTTCCTTAAAATGTTATTTAAAATCTGGTTCCATCTTGAAACCTGAGTCATTTTGAAATTAGGGAACAAGGGATATGTAATTGAAGATATAGCAAAAAATACGCCTATTTTAAAAATATACATTCTTGATATATTACTAATATATGTTGAGGGAAATGTTGGTAGATGTCATATTCAGATATGGCACAAAAGAGTCCTTAACACTGCTAATTATGACTCATTTAAAATTTTTTAAAAAAGATTTATTTATTTATTTGAAAGTCAGAGTTACAGAGAGGGTGAGGCAGAGGCACAGAGAAAGAGAGAGAGATCTTTTCTCCTCTGGATCACTTCCCAAATGACTGCAATGGCCAGGGCTGGCCCCAGGCAGAAACCAGGAGCCAGGAGCTGCTTCTGGATCTCCCACAAGAGGTGCAGGGGCCCAAGCACTTGGGCCATCTTCCACTGCTTTCCCAAATGCATTATCAGGGAGCTAGATCAGAAGTGGAGCACCTGGAACTCGAACTAGCCCCCATAGGAGATGCTGGCACTGCAGGTGGTGGCTTTGCCCACTACATCACAGCACTGGACCCAATCATGTTTTTTTTAAGCTTTTACTTAATGAATAAAATTTTCATAGGTACAACTTTAGGAATATAGTGGTTTTTACCCCCTTACCCACTCTCCCTCCCCCACTCCCATCCCACCTCCTACTCCCTTTCCTATCCCATTATTCTTTAAGATTCATTTTTAATTAACTTTATATACAGAAGACCAACTCTATACTAAGTAAGGATTTCAAGTTTGCACACATACACACATATGGCAAGAGCCTCAGGTGATTATTGAGGTCATAAATAAGAGTGTTAATTGTTAAATTAACAACAGAAGTCACTGTGCACTTACTCCCATGTAGGACCTCTGTCCTTAATGAGTTGTACTATGAGAATTAACTGAAAAACGTATTCCCAATTATGTCTTGTTTTAAGTCTTCTAAAGTCCAGTCCAGATACTCATTTATATGTCAAGGAAAGAATAGATTTTACCAGTTGTGTGACTTTGTATAAGTTGTTAAATATTTTCAACTTCAATTTTCTCATCTGTAAAATGGGATTATTAAGCCCTACTTTGTAGTTGTTGGGAAGATTAAGTAAAATCAGGCATGAGTTTAAATTTTGAACATGGTGCCAGGAAGAGAGCAAGGCTTCAATATTACTTCTTTCCTTATTGCTCCTTTATCACTTTCTCCTTTCTTCCTTACGGTTGGCAGTGGAAGGCATTACTCAGTGGTGTTGCTATCAGAGAGGCTGGTCCCTGACATGACCTAGGAATTCACGGGAGGAAGAGATGTAGGAGGCTGTGTACGTGTGGGGAGGGGAATATCTTCACTTTCTGCCAAAGAGATCTCCCTTAGGCTTGCTGAGTAATGAAAGACTTGATATAGTTTCAGCTTTATCTTGGCAAATTTTTGTTACTCCTTGGCGTGTTCTTTATTTAGTAAATGGAAGCTGCCTTCAGTTGGCACTATTTCATCATGCAGCCTTCTTCAATGTTACCTGTGACTCATGTTTTTTCCACTGGCTTATCAGCCTGAACTTTCCTCTTTATGGAAGAATGTACTACTGTATTCACGGCTGGAGTCACCAAACTGGATAGACGAATAACTCGGCCTGAACAACTCTAGATGCTTGGCCATTTCCTACCTGAATTGAATTACCAGATAACTCTGGGAACGTTACATAAGATCATGCAAAGAAGATCCCTTACTGCAGACGTCTATTTCCAGCGCAATTTTTGGAAGGTTCAATGTGAAGGACCAGCAATGACCAGACAATGCATTCCTTAGAGACCTTGTCTTACTCTTGTTCATTTCTCTATTGTCAAGTAAAATACCTGAAATACTGTGAGACTACACACACATTAAACATACATTCATATATTGTACTAAGTGTAGTATATATAGCAAACTTCAGCAAATCATTAATAAAATTAGTAACTTATTGGCTTCAGAGAATGGAATAGTGTGAAGTTGTTTTTTTTTATCTGATAAGCTCTCTTTAGACATATCTCTGACTAGACATTACTTCTTTTGTTAAATTTGTCCTTTGTGGAGTGAGGTTAGGTATTTGATGTTCACTCTATTACTACACTTCCCCTTGCATTGGATTTGTACATTTGTCTCTTCCCTCAAGTACCTAGAAAAACAAAATTAAAAAAACCCTAAGAAGCAATAAATTTGAAGATAGGGATTGACCCATGTCTACCCATATCCAATCTCTTAACACTGTCTCTGGTACAGAGGCGGCATTCAGTCATGTTTTATAAATGAACAAAGAAAATAATTGGTCCTTCTGTTGTAGTTAGGGGTCATTTCATATACAGAAAAGCCAAAATATTTCTTTTCATTTAGGTTTCTGGTGTCCAAACCAAGACAACTTGTGCTACGTCACACACTATCACAAGAATAAAACCAGGGTAAGCGGTTGTATAAAGGGAACACGTCAAAGAGTGCAGACCTGGGTAATGCTGGATTTTGGAGGAAACTGATGCCCACTTAATGCTATTTCACAGATTTTAATCCATTTCCCACTTTATTTATGTCACATAGGATCCACATGACATACACTTCAGCATCGATAGGGAGAACTATTTGAGTTTTGAAGTCCAATATATGGTGACTCAATCCCTGTTCCATCTCTAAGGGCAGATGATTTATTCTGAATGTCAGCTTTCTTGGTTTTTTTTTTTTTTTTTTTTTTTTTCTTTTTAGACAGAGACATCAATACAGATCTACTTGACTACAAATGCAGTTGTTTACCTGGAAGGCACACAGTAGGTGCCAAAGGCTTCACAGTGTTGTTTAGTCAATAACTGAATCATGGCTCCGTTACTCCAATTTATTCTGAATTCTAATCAACTGCGAATAATTAACTTTCTTAGGAAAGCATATGTTGAATCATTTTTTTCCAGCCTGAAAAATACAAAAAGATTTTTTATTGCTTATTTTTCTGAAATTCCTCATTTTAGAGTTTCTGAATGAAAATTACTAGGTCTGCTAAAAATAGGGGGGTTGCTCATTGTTTATGTTGAATTCTTAATTTCCAACATTGAGGTGTTTATGTTTCTGAACACTTAATACGCCCCTTTATGCTCACACACTACCCATTTCTTTTTTTTAAAACTTGTCTTTTTAATGATTTCAGCTTATTTAGAGCTTTCTGTTTCTGAAGCACTGTCCTACCTACAGGACTGATTTGGGTAACTGCCTCCCCATGTGTAAGATTTTAATCTGGTTGGGGGGGAAATTTCTAGGCGTCTGTGACTTTTTGATGTCATCCAAAACAGAGTAATGAGTAGACAGTAAATGTTAAACGTGGATTTTCTAGTTGGATTTACTTGAAAAAACTCTCAACCCCAAATATTGGGATATGGACCCCAAAGTTCTGCCTGGTGTCCGTCGATATCCCGTCTAATCCAGAGCTTTCATCAGCAATCTTGACAGTTTGTACCCCAAAGCTACAAACTGTGACTCACTGCTCCAGAATTTAAAAATCCTTTCTCTCACCTGTGCTAATGTGGAATTTATTCATTTCTGGACCGCGTTTAGTAAAAAGAGGCGCTGGAATGTAGTGTTCTTAAGATAAGCGTTTCATCTTTATTAAGATAGTTTCAAAAGATTAAAATGGGTAATCATTATAGCAGGGCTTAACCTTCATTCAGGGGAGAAGGAGAAACTGGATTTTACTTGCAACGCTTCGTCATGTGAATAAACATTTATTGAGGTGAGTAAGCGGGGGCAGTTCCACCTGAAATTTGGAGAGAAGACAGGAAAAGGAGCACATCCAAGAAGCAAGAAGGGACAGGCTTAACTTTCCAGCAGCCGTGTAAAATTCTGCTTGTGTATATGAGTTCCAGACTTAGCACGAGTGTAAGAGCTATAGAAGCAAGTGTTCTCCTTCTTTTAGTTTATTAGTCATCACAGCATCTAGCACAAAGCTACTAGCAGTTTGTCATATCTAAAAATATTTTTGTGTAACTGTTCTCTTTAGAGGTAAAATAGGACCAAGTTAAACTTTTGATAATTCAACGAATAATATTTCTGCAAAAAGTGTGGTACAAAAGCAAAGTGTTTGGGTTACAAAGCACTACCCTCAGCTTGAGTTTCCCCTACACCATTAACCAGTCCATGGTTTGGGACAACACTCAATTTCTATCATCTTTAGCTTTATTTTTTCATAAATCTCAATTCTCTGAATTTTTTCCTAATTTTAAAAGTATTTGATTGTTTGACTAAAAAAAACTTTCATTTTACCTCCTTTTATTTACTTGCACTTCAGCTAATTATACTCTGTGAGAAGTGAAAAGAATGTTCATGTTTTCTTTTTAAAAAGGATTTATTTACTCATTTGAAAGGCAGAGATACAGACTGAGGGAGACACAGAGAGAGAGAGACAGGTCTTCCATCTGCTGGTTCACTCCCTAAAAGGCTGCAACAACCAGGGCTGGGCTAGGTTGAAGCAGGGACCCAGGAGCTTCTTCTGGGTCTCCCACATGGGTGCAGGAGCCCATGACTTGGGCCACCTTCTTCTTCCCCAGGTGCATTAGCAGGAGAACTGGATGGGAGGCAAAGCAGCCAGGATGTGAGCCGGTACCACCATGGCATGCCAGGCCCACAGATGGCCACTGAACCTGCTGTGCCACAACACTGGCCCCTCATTATTTTCTAAGTTTTCACAAATGAATGTGCGTTTTCTACATCTCTGAGGAGGGTGAGGAAGAGATCAACTAATACATAGGGAACGCCTCTTATAAGTAAAACCTTTCACGTGTATTTTTATTCTTGTCAAAGTATTAGGAAGTAGAAATACCCTCCATGTTACAACTGAGCAAAGTGAGGCTCGGAGAAGCCAGGATAACATGTCTAAAGCTGCAGAGCCGGGAAGACTCAGGCAATGCCGTGTCTGCTCTCAGGCCTGTGCGACTTAAAAGCTCGTGTTCCTTCTAGGCTACGATGCTCATATTCTTTTTTTTTTTTTTTTAGTAGGTATTCTGTTTTCACAGAGAGACTGAGGTACAGTGAACCAGAAGGCTTCCTCAATTTTGAAGTAAATTAACACCAGGGAGAAAATCATCTTTCTTGGAATAACTATCGACTCAGGTTAGCAGCAGGTGCGGAAAAGCATCTGTTTTCAGTGAAATGTTATTTCTATTTTATGCTAGTGCTGAATTTTGTTTTAATATGGTGAAATATGAGAAAATTGAGCTTGTTATTTTTAGGCATTTGTATTAAATTCTGCTTATTTCATGTTTCCTAGGGAATATCTTGGGTTGAATGTATTTTATACTCTAGAAATAATGCAACTTGTTCTGTGATCATAGATTTTATTTTATGTTGTTTTTACTGAGATATAATTCACCAAAGTATATATATTTAAGATATACACTGTGATGATTTGATTGAACATCTTTGTGGCTTCTGCTTTCTAGACTCTCCAGCTCCCAACAACCTCCCTCACACAATCATGTTATTGGGAGTACAGTGGCTTACTCTCAAACTTCATTTCTTCTTATAAAAATAACTGTCTTACCTGGAAAAAATTTCCAGTCCTTCCTTAGATGTTCTCCTTAAGACTCACTGTACTTGCACACTGTACTTCCTCTTGCTTACGGGAAGACTTTTTCCCTCTGAACTTCCCTTGTGTTGGTTTTTTCCCTGTGTTTGTGTTGGCATTTGGCTGTCTGTTCCTGTCTGTTCGTTTTGGTGAGGTGCCTGATGACAGTCAGCACTTAGCCTAGAAGTATCATTTTCCAACTCCGTGTCAGAATGAAGACTCCACCTCCCACACCCACTACTAATTACCATACCATTACAAAACATGACATTGCATCCTTCCCCCATCACTTGCACATGTCTGCTTCCACAGTTCTCATTTCTCCTGAGATGCATCTGAGCCACATGGAGAGTCTGCCTGTCAGCCACTCCAGTCACCAGGGAGCACAGAGGTCGTCCTGGAAGCTGTGGCTCCTCTGCTCTACAGTTCTGTTGCTATTGCTTTGCTCTCTCAGTACATTGATCCTTACCTTCCTGCCACTCAAGGTAAGCAGGCAACAGTACCTGGGGTTGCTATTTATTATATCCCTATATTCATTTGGTAGACTACTTATCGTTGCCACACTTTATTGTTGGATATAGTTGAAAGGAACAAGCATATAAGTAATGTAAATGAAATTCCATTTTGTCATGCCATGGCTTTTGAGATGAAAATATCATAAAACGTTAAGTGCTAGCTGCAGAACTGAGTTAGATGGAAACACTTGATTGAATCATTCAGTTGACAGATGCTCATGAAATACTTCTCCCTTCCTGGAACTCTGCTATACCTTCTTGGTGGAATAAAAAATGTGTACAATGTGATGCTTTTCCTTAAGGAGGGGGTTATGAGCTTTAGTCTTACTGAAAGAAAAGACACCAAAACATAACGGAAGGCTGAACAAGGTAACAGACAGGTGGTTAGGGTATTGTGGAGGGGGGAAAGGTCACGAACTATGTAACTCTGGATTCTTGCTCTAGGTCCCTCCATTACCAATTGTATGAATTTGAGGTGATTTAATCTCTGTTTTTGTTTCTTCATCTGTAAATGGTAATAGGGGATTAGAGTTGCTCATTATGATGATTTTCTAGTTGTAAGATACAGTGATCAGTAATTAATCTAAGGGTAGTATGGAACATAAATGACTTAGGATTCATACACTGTGGACAGTGACTTGAGGCTGGGGTAATCAGGGAAGGCTTCATGGAGGAAGGAGAAAGCACATGTCAACTTGGGAATCCCCTGACGCTTATCAGGAATTTCCCATTGAGCTCCAGTCCAAGTTGGGAGCCTAGAGAATGGGACTGTACACTGGGAATGAAGATAATTAGGTTCTTTACCAGAAGTTTTTCTCACTGTTGACTACATAGCACTAATCAAAAAAGAAAATAAGAAATTCTTTATTTAATGAAAGATCTAGCCCGTTTCAGGTGTCCTTGTGAAGATTCTGAGACTTGGGGAGAGCCATACGGTGCACGGCCGACTGTGAAAGAATCGGGATGTGACCACTGGAGTGCTTTTCTAAAGGAGCTGACCAGCAATATTTTCAAAGATAGGGTTCTCTCCCTTCAGGCATTTGAAAGTAAATTAGAAAAGGGCAGGAGGAATAAGTACACCATGGACATTTATTTAGTTAGGGTAAGCATGTATTTGGCCAAACTTTACCCAGTGGCCCATTAGCTGGTATGTCATAACTGCATATAAGGATGCACAACAAAAATTTTTTTGTAAGATTTATTTTATTTATTTGAAAGACAGAGTTACAGAGAGAGGTAGAGAGAGAGAGGTCTTCCATCCGCTGGTTCACTCCCCAGATGGCTGCACCCATCCGAAGCCAGGAGCCAGGAGCCTCCTCCAGGTCTCCCATGTGGGCACAGGGGCCCAATGACTTGGACCATCTTCTACTGCTTTCTCAGGCCATAGCAGAGAGCTGAACAGGAAGAGGAACAGCCGAGACTAGAACTGGCGCCCATATGGGATGCCAGCGCCTCAGGCCAGGGCGTTAACCCGCTGTGCCACAGTGCTGGCCCCAACAGAAATATTTCTAATCCTAGTTCCTCACTCAAAAGGAGTGAGCCAAGCAGACGCATGAATCCTCTGGAGCAGTTAAGTTTGAGCAGAAAGAAATTTCAGAGACTCTGAGTGATGAGATTTCTGAAGAAGAGAAAGGATGGGAACAGCAATCAGTTAAACTTGGAAGTGTTTTTGCCTTGGAAAAACCATCTCAAGTTGTTATTAATCAGGTGCATCTGGAGCTCATTGAATACAGGTGGCATCAGTTCCTGCATATGATTGGGGAATGAGTGCAGAAGAGGAAGCAGATGCCTCTTCTCAAGACATTGTGGTTCTTGCAAAGAGAAAGAGGAAGCCTAAGACAGCCAGAGTCACTCCTCTTGCCAGTCTCTAACTTGATTAATTCCCTATTTTTCATTCTGGATTCTCCCAATAGAAGGTCCTGCCTCTGAAGATAGTACAGAGTTTGTTAGGGAACATTAAAGGAGAATTTAGTTTCATGGGAAAAGTCAGTGACCTGGTCAGCAATGCAATGACACTAGCTCATATATTCCATTTCCACTTGCCTGTACTTCCCTTTTCCTGTAGGCTACAAATAAATATAGTTAGGAAAAAGATCTGAGTGGCTGAGGGATAGTGAGTCATTATGAGGTAGCTACTTCCACCTTCTCACAATGTCCATGAACCTTGGAGATTTTTTTTTTTAGATTTACTTACTTATTTAAAAGTCAGAGTTATAGAGAGAAAGGGAAAGACACACACACACACACATGACAGAGAGAGAGAGAGAGAGAGAGAGAGAGAGAGACAAAGAGATCTTCCATCTACTGGTTCACTCTATGTGGCTGCCATGGTCAGGACTGGGTCAGGCGAAAGCCAAGAGCCAGGGGCTTCATCTGTGGGTCACAGGAGCCCAAACATTTTGGCCATCTTCCCCTGCTTTTCCCATGCCATTAGCTGGATAGGAAGTGGAACTGCCAGGAAAGAAAACTGACGCCTATGTGGGAAGCTGGCATTGCAGGTGGCGGCTTTAACCCACTGTGCCACAATGGCGGCCCTTGGATATTTTAAAAAATTTGGTTTCCACTTTAGTTTTCACAAAGCCCCACTTTCCAATTCTTTGGACACTAATTTAAAAGGTGTTAGATGGGAATCTTGGCTCTCTTAAGATCAACAGAATTTTCCTTGGGAGAATTCTCTCCTCTCCACCCCAACCCCCATCTTTCAGAAGACATTTAACTAAAAGTATAGGCTAGGAGTTCCAGAAGTTTGATCAATCCCTCAGTGAGAATAACCTCATAGAAGCTGTCTCTAAGAAAGCAAATGTTCAAGAGAGTACCCTGATTCAAGGAAATGAAATATACTTCCAAATGGGGGACATTGCACCTGTGCTTAAAAGTAGAGTAGAAGGGCATGCAGTCATCTGCAGTGCCGGCATCCCATATGGGCACTGGTTCAAGTCCTGGCTGCTCTACTTCTGATCCAGCTCTCTGCCATGGTCTGAGAAAGCAGTAGAATATGGACCAAGTCCTTGGGCCCCTGCACCCATGTGGGAGACCCAGAAGAAGCTCCTGGCTCCTGGCTTCAGATCAGCGCAGCTCCGGCAGTTGTGGCCAACTGGGGAGTGAAACAAAGGTTGGAAAGCCTCTATCTCTCTCTTTCTGCCTCTCCTCTCTCTGTGTAACTCTTTCAAATAAATAAATAAATAAATCTTTAATTAAAAAAGTAGAGTAGATTTTATTTCCAAATGATTATCTGATTTGAGTTGTATTAGAGAATGAATTATTATGAAGTTTTGCCCATTTTGGGCCCGACTATAAAAATCTAGGCTTAAACCAAAATGAGGTTACAAAAGCAACCAATCTAAGTAAAAATCAACTGAACTGAAAGTGCCGTATGCTTCTTTACAGGTAGGTATTTACTCCTTCCAAACATCACCAGAATTGTAAACAGAAACTGTCCCACAGATTGGTAGTGGTGAGGGTTTTGAGTCAGACAGATTAGGGTTGGATCTCAACATTGCCTCTTATTAGCTGCATGACCTTGGGCTGGTTACTTAATCCTTCTCATCCTCATTGCCTCATCTGCCAAGTCAACATGCTAATTCTTAGAGTATTCATAAGGATTAATGAGACTGTACAGAAATTGCTGTGCAGTAGGCGCTCAATAGGTGGTAGTGATTACTATTTACATATTGAGACTACAATGAACACAAACTTAGTAAGATTTTACAACAACATGGATATCCTTGGCTTATCACTTTCTCTATCAAAGACCATATCTCACAGTCAAATAGGTGATTTTGTAATGAGATTTTTGTTTGTGACGATAATTAGAGATTATCACAGTGGTGGCTTCTGTAGTTCTTCATAGGCACTCAAGCAGTCCATATTACAGCATTCAGAATTCCTGATTCTGGCAATTAACTTGTCTGTGCCCCTGTATTTCTCTAAATATTACTTTTACAAGATAGTAGCTAACGCAGATACAATCTGTGGTATGTACTTTGGCACTCATTTATATTTAGATTGTTACCTAATCGCTTCCTGTATGTCATCATGTCTTTCTAGAAAGATTACAAATGTCGTGAGAGGCAACAATCAAATTACTTTGTCTTGCACTCTTACAATGCTAGTACAGTGTCGTGAATACATATGCTTAAATTTTTAATTCTTCATTATAATTAGCATTATCACCAAAATATCTAATACTTTTTAGCAGTTCAGACAGTATACAAACCTCTTGATGAGAATTTCTTCATTTAAACCCAACAACAACCTAGATGAATGAGATGACCCATTCCATAGATGAGGAAATTGGAACGAAGGACTCCCTGTCACACGTCTATTATGGATTAAACTAAACTGAATTTCAAAATCTCTTTTAAGAAACCAAAATGAGGATAAAATAATTGTAAGAGCAAAAACAATTGCAGGGTATTAAGTGATTTATTTTCTAGGATAGTAGCTTCCAGACTCTTGGATTGAACCTTCTCATGAATAAAATGTTTTCAATTTAGTTCTCAATATACATATATGCTAATTCTTATATAGTATACAAATAGTAATAATATGTATATTAAAAAGATACACAAACTGACATATATAAGGATGGACTAAATAGTATGTTTAATGTAGCAAAGCCATTTTGATTTTACCAAAATATCATGTGTTCTAATGAGCTAATACATAATATAAATTGTACTAAAATGTCTGAAATGTTTTAGTCGAGTAAGTTGATAAATGCATTTATTTTATTTTCTTAATCTTAAACACTTTGTGATATTGCAATTTGAAATTTATATTCTAAGTTAATTTCTTCAAGGTAAGTTAAGAAAAAGAGGCGGGGGAGAGAGAGGGAGAGGGAGAGAGAGAGAGAAGGGAGAGGAAGAGAGAGAGAGGAGAGAGAGGGAGAGGGGAGAGAGAGAGGGAGAGGGGAGAGAGAGAGGGAGAGAGAGGGAGAGGGAGAGAGAGGAGAGAGAGGGGAGAGAGGGAGAGGGAGAGGGAGGGAGAGAGAGGAGAGAGAGGGAGAGGGGGGAAAGGGAGGGGGAGAGGGAGAAGGAGAGAGGGAGAGGGAGGAGAGGGAGAGGGTAGAGAGGGAGAGGGAGAGAGAGGGAAGAGAGAGAGGGAGAGGGGAGAGAGGGAGAGGGAGAGGGGGAGAGGGAGAGGGAGAGGGAGGGAGAGAGAGGGGAGAGAGGGAGGGGGAGAGAGGGAGAGAGGGAGAGGGTAGAGAGGGAGAGGGAGAGAGAGGGAGGAGAGAGAGGGAGGAGAGAGAAGGAGGAGAGAGAGGGAGAGAGGAGAGAGGGAGGGGGAGAAGGAGGAGAGGGAGAGGGTAGAGAGGGAGAGGGAGAGAGAGGGAGAGGGGAGGGGGAGAGGGAGAGGGAGAGGAGGGAGGGAGAGAGAGGAGAGAGAGGGAGGGGGGAGAGGGAGGAGAGGGAGAGAGAGAGGAGAGAGAGAGGGAGAGGGAGAGAGAGAGAGGAGAGGGAGGGAGAGGGGAGAGAGAGAGGGAGAGGGAGAGAGAGAGAGGAGAGGGAGGGAGAGAGAGGAGAGAGAGGGAGGGGGAGAGGGAGAAGGAGAGAGGGAGGGGGAGAGGGAGAGGGAGAGAGAGAGAGGAGAGGGAGGGAGAGAGAGGAGAGAGAGGGAGGGGGAGAGGGAGAAGGAGAGAGGGAGGGGGAGAGGGAGAGGGAGAGAGAGAGAGGAGAGAGAGGGGAGAGAGGGAGAGGGGAGAGAGGGAGAGGGAGAGAGAGAGGGGAGAGAGAGAGGGGAGAGAGGGAGAGGGGAGGGGGGAGAGGGAGAGGGAGAGGGAGAGCGGAGGGAGAGGGGAGAGAGGGAGAGGGAGAGGGAGAGGGAGAGAGAGGGGAGGGGAGAGGGGAGGGGGGAGAGGGAGAGGGAGGGGGAGAGAGAGGAGAGAGAGGAGAGAGAGGGAGAGGGGAGAGAGGGAGGGGGGAGAGAGAGAGAGGGGAGAGAGGGAGAGGAGAGAGAGGGAGAAGGGAGAGAGGGAGAGGAGAGAGAGGGAGGGGGAGAGGGAGGGAGGGAGGGAGAGGGGAGAGAGGGAGAGGGAGGGAGAGAGAGAGGAGAGAGAGGGAGAGGGGAGAGAGGGAGAGGGAGAGAGGGAGGGGGAGAGGGAGAGAGAGGGAGAGGGAGAGAGAGGGAGAGGGAGAGAGAGGGAGAGGGAGGAGAGGGGAGAGATGGAGGGGGAGAGGGAGAGAGAGGGAGAGGGAGAGGGAGAGGGAGAGAGAGGGAGAGGGAGAGAGAGGGAGGAGAGGGGAGAGAGGGAGGGGAGAGAGAGAGAGGGGAGAGAGGGAGGGGGAGAGAGAGAGGGGAGAGAGGGAGAGGGGAGAGAGGGAGGGGGAGAAGAGGAGAGGGGGAGAGAGGGGAGAGAGAGGGAGGAGAGGGAGAGGGAGAGGGAGAGGAAGGGAGAGAGGAGAGAAACATGACCTCTCTACTCTCTAAATGCCTGTAATAGTTGAGACTAAGCTGGGCAGATGCTGGGAGCCAGGGACACAATCCAGGTCTCTGATGTGGGTGGCAGTGTCCTGTCTATTTGCACCATTGCCACTGCCTCATAGGGTGCTATTAGCAAGGAACTAGAATTGAGAATGGAGCCAGAATTAGAACCTAATTCTGATATGGAGCCAGAATTAGAACCTAATTCTGATATGGGATGTAGGTGTCTCAACCAGCTTCTTTATTATTAGGCCAAATGCTCACCCTGCGTGACTTAAAAAAAAAAAAAAGTCTTTCACTCCATTCATGTCTTCCTTCCCCTCCTTACACAACCAAATTCCAAGGTCTATAAATATAATCCTTACCCTGCTTAAACCCACTCACTTCCTTCTCTCCATTATACGCTAATGACAAAACCCCAACCATGGGAAACCTCCAACAGTGACTTAATCCTATCGCTCTATGTCTTTTACAGTTGGACAGATCTGAAGAAAAACACAAGATTTTGTGGGAACGTCTTACTTTAAATTCTGAGTACTAATTTCCAGTGGGACTTCAAGTGTTTCTCTGGAAACAGATTACATCTCACCATTTCCATTCACTCTCCTCTACTGGACTATTTTATATCTTTGAATTATTTTCAAGTATTCATTAACTTTCTCATTCTCATTCTCACTCTCATCTGATAACGCTGCTTCTAGGTCCCAAGGGAAAATACAAGCAGGAGGAAAAATTTTCCAAGTCCACATTTCTGTTATTTACCAGCATTTATGTCCATATATATTGGGTTTCCCTTTTGTCACCAAAGGTTAATTGTCAATGCATCTTTCTAAGGTCACCTATGAACTAGATCCTATCCCTTCTTTCCTATTCAAAGACAAGGGGCTACATATTACTCCCACTTTCACCTGCTGTTTATTTTAACATTTCCATTACATGGCAATAGACAAACACATTGGAATTTCTCTCATATTAAAATATGAAGAAAACCAAAACAACAAGCAACCCCTCCTCCCCAAAAAACAAAAACCTTTGACCTCTCATTCAAGCGCCATTCAATTTTTCTCCACTACAGGATAACTTCTCCAATTTCTCTTTTCCCATTTACCCTTAAACCATTTAATTAAGTGTCAGCTCTCATTATATCACAGAAACTATTTTTCTAAGAACTCTAATTTCTATCATGTTGCTAAATCTACAAGTCAATTGTCTGACCCCTTCTTACTTGACCCATTGGTAGTATCTGAAACCAGCTGATTACTCAGTTCCTTAAAATACTTCTCTTGGTTTCCAAACATCACACTCGGCTAGTTTCTTTTGGGGTTCACTGGACTTTCCCTCTTAGTCTCTCTTGTTAGCACCTTCTTATTTGTCTGAACTCTAAAACACTGCAGTGTCCCAGTATTCTTCTCCACCTAAATTCCTGAACTTGAAGATATCATTTAACTTCAGGTTTCAAAGCAAAAAGCTTAAGACACCTAAATTTACACCTTCAGCCCTCCTTATATTAGCCCCATATATCCATACTAGACATCCTTACCTGGATATCTAGTATCAAACTCATGGTTTTCTGAATCAGCGTATTCCTCTTAAATCTTGTGTATTTCAGTGAATCATAACTTTATTTTTCCAGTTACTCAGGTCCAAATTTGTGTGGTCATCTTTGTCTCTTCTTGTCATTCTCTCAACCTATATCCTTACCAGGGACTCCGGTTGGCTCTGCTTTCCAGTCAGCTGTCACCGTCTCCACTGCTAGCACCTTGGTCAGAGGCATCCTTCTCTCCTAAATGAGTGCTATGACGTCTTCGCTCATCTTATTACTTTTGTCCTTGCTTCCCTTTAATTTGTTCAAGAGAAATGCAATAAAAAGTTTATGTCCCATCCTTTAAGTCCAAAAAGTCTTTTAAATACTTTCCCAATGAATTTTGGGTAGTACAATTTTTTGTGGTTATGTTTTATCTGGTTACAAGATCTTTAGCATTTACATATTTGAATTTGTAAAATCAACCACAATAGATGACATCTTGCAGAATGTGAACTACAGGAGGTTGGGACAGTTTCAAAGTGCTGGGACTGTTTCTCGGGATGTTCTGACTCTTGTGTATGCCATGTGATTCTCTGGATATTAAACAACAATGGCTTTATCAACTTGATCGGGATATATTTCAAGGGCTTAAATTCTTATTATTTTAAATAAAAGTACACGTAAATAGAAGTTCCATTATTTTCTTCCCGCATGCCAAGGGATCATTTTGTGTTGTCACTAGAGTGTAGAGATTGCTTCTTATAGCCCAAGATGGGGAAGGTTCAAAGTCAAACAGTTGTCCTATGGGTAAATGTCAGCTGAATGCAAAGGGACTTTCAGTTTTGTGCAGAGACTCTAAAGTGGAGATAGATAATGAGAGGCATCCGTAAAGGGAAGCCAAGTGAGTTGACACATGATGGCACAAGGGATAATTTTACTGGCTGTGGAAAGATTATTTTCAGAAATCTGAAACTTAGGTAAATCAATTGAGAAAGTAGTGACACTGTCATCCTGACAAATTCTTCCTTTTCTTCCCCAGCAAACAGCTAAGGAGGCCTGTGTTGCTAAGTTTGGTGAGTAACCTACCTTGCATAGCCTCCCTTTTTACTTTCCTTAGTTTTTCATGCTCTCAAGAAAGTCTATATTCTCTGCCATTCATTTTAAGATACTATCTATTTATGATTACTTATCATGTAATCAGTCTCTCAGTGGGCTAGGAGCTAAAGCTTCCCGATGTGAGATGTGAACTGGGTAGGCAAGTTCGCGCCCTGGTGAATATTTCACTTGAGGTCACATCTCTGGAAAGGAATATTCGACACTTTTAATACCTTGTGATTCTGAAACTGAAGAGTGAACTTTCAATTCTATTTTAAAATAAGAACGAGTTTCAAATTTCTACAACATTACTTCAAAGTGCTTCTTGCTTTTCACACAATGCTAAGGTCCAAAATATCATGTGGAAAGGTTTTATTGATGTTTCCAAATGTACAGACATGGAATGAAAGTTACGTTTCTGTAAATGTGAAGTGCTTTTATCTCCATACAGCTTTACTTGTAATCTGTGCTATTTCATTTTCTTTCCTTCATTCCCTTATTCACTTCCCTTGTAATATTATTCTACTTGTTTATAATTTGCAAGATCTCATTGATGATTAAATATGCTAATATTTTCTATGCATTGCAAATGAAATACCTTGGTTTCTTTTTTCATCTTTCTGTGGTGTTTTCCTTTTTGTTTGTACAGAAGTTTTGTATTGAAATATAATCACGCTCTGTTTAATGGTGAAGAAGTATTGAGACTAGGGGAATGGCTACTTATATTCAAGTGGATATAAGACAGACAACAAAAAAGGAACAACTTAACTTGTAGTAGGGTAGCTGCTGGCACATTCAAAGAAGAAAACTAAAGCAGGGTAAAGGTAGAGAGAGCACAGCAGAATACTATTCTATACAAATTGATTAGGAAGATGTTCTTGATGAAGTGATATACAACAGACAGTGTTTACACAGAAAATCATGGAAAGGTATGGACTGTCAACCCTAGTCAACACAATCGCGAGATGTAATTCCTCCTTTTTCTCCTTCCTTCTTTTTTGTCTTCCTTCCTTTCACAAATATTAATTGACAAGAGATGTAGTGCTATTTAATTCATTGTTATATTCCAAATTTATTTCCTTAGAGTTATCCAAGCAAGAGATACAATTAGGATTTGTAACTTCTCTAAAGCAAGGAGTAGAATGACACTTAAAATATTAAAATTATGGGTACAGAGAACTCTTATAGATCAAGTAAAGATATAACCTGTAGATGATAAAGAATTAACTATAATCAGGAAGTGGATTAAATAATGAAATAACTATGTGTTCCATTTTGTATGTCTTATAAAATTCTTATAGGACCATTACCTTCAAAATGGCAAATGGAATCTCCTAAACCTTCTTGTGTGAACAAGATCTCGGACTGGAAGCTGAAGATACTTCAGAATGGCTTATATATAATTTATGGCCAAGTGGCTCCTGATCCAACCTACAAGGGATTTGCTCCTTTTGAGGTGCAGCTGTGTAAAAACAAAGAAGCCATACAAACTCTAACAAACAACTCTAAAATCCAAAATTTAGGAGGTATTTATGAATTTGATGCTGGAGATATAATAGAGTTGAGATTCAACTCTGATGATCAGGTACTAAAAAACAATACATACTGGGGGATTGTTTTACTAGTAACTCCCCAGTTTAGCTCCTAGAGATTTGGTTTTATCTTCTCATTCCTTTCAACACATAGATGTCAAGAGGTGGGTTAGAGGGGAAAGTTTTCAACGTCTACAGTTTGGGTATAGAAATCACAAAGAGAACTCCTCTGCATGTGAATTTTACTCTCTCATGCTTACATGAAAAAGATACAGAGAAAAGGTCACACGAGTTTCAGTTATGCCTGATGTTGGGTCTACAAAGAGACTTCACTAATCCATGACAAAGTGAATATGGGTGGCAGAGGACAAAAGATCTTAGAGCCATTGTCTTCTTCTTAAATCTACGAATGGAAAAATGATGTCTTCTTCCCAGGGGACCTTGTCCGGTGTGCAGAATGGATCCAGAAAGGCAGCCTGGTCTTGCTCTCATACCTTTATGCTACTTTGCTTCATCCTTCCCATATTTCCATCCTCAGAGACACCACTAATAGGAAGTGGTCAGATTAGTAGGGTGGTCAGATGTGTCAATGATACCCTACTTTAGATGCAGTCATATTAGAGGATAGAGAATATTCTCTGACAACCACTGGGACAAAGGCCCAGGAGGCATGACAAGGACTGTACCTGTCGCTCCCCCTCTTCGTGGAGGAGCAACACAGGACCCTGCGCTGTTCTTTCGTCTGCTCGGCCCTCCCCGGGTTTGCTGCTGGTTCTTCCCGGGTTGGCTACTATCCCTTCCACCTCCGTGGAAGGGCAGTTCCCCCTGGCCACATTCCCCACTTCCGCAGGGGAGCGGCACACCGCCGGCCGGCTTTCTCGGGGGCTGCACGGGTTCCCTTAGATGTTCCCCATAGATGTTCCTGGTGCATGCCGTCTCTCTCCTCCTTTATAGTCCTTCTCTGCCAATCCCAACTCGGCTGCCCACACGCCGAGTACGCTGCTCTCCAATCAGGAGCAAGTCCTACAGTTAATTGGTTGAACTGGAGGCAGCTGTGCGGAAGCTGTTTACTTCTCTCCCAGCGCCATATTGTGGGAGAGCAGATGCATAGAATAAGTCCTAATTCGAGTAACTTAGTCTGGTCCGGATTGCTCCCCACAGATCCCCCTTTCTTTTTATTTTTTAGCGTTGATACGCGCCTGTCCTCGGTGTCCCGCGGCACACACTCTGCTCTACTTGCTAGAGCCGCCACAGGCTCTTACAAGTCCTATCAATCAGGAAAACCGAATCCGGGTCCTCTCTTCGCCATGTTGTGAGGAGGTTTTTAGGCGCTGATGCGTGCCTGTGTTCGGTGCCCTGCAGCGCATGCTCTGCTCTGCTAGAACTGCCTGCAGGTGTTTACAAAACCTATCAGGCAAACCGAATCCAAGCCTTCTCATTGCCGTATGGTGGGGGAGACTTATTAGTGTTGGTTTGTGCCTATCTTCGGTGACCTGCAGCTCATACTCTGGTCGAGCTTTGCTGGCGCTTACCGCCTTAAATCAGGCAGACCGAATCCAAGCCTCCTAATTGTTGCATTGTGGGGAAGCTTTACTGATGTTAATTCGTGCCTGTCTTCGGTGACCTGCGGCTAGCCGCCCAGGTGCTCATCGCCTCACTAATCGGGCAGACCGAATCCAAGCCTTCTAATTGGCATGTTGAGGGGAGGCCTTATTTTTCTCTATTTCTCTATCTCCGGGCATTTCTATTTCTCCCATTTTACTTCTGTCTGCCAACATTCCTATTTCTCTTTTACTTCTAAACTTCTGTTTCTCTTATCCCCGCAGCTTTCCGGCACCTCGCCCCGCCGGCGGGTTCCCGGCTCTGCGCCGCTTCAGCCCGCGCGCCTCTCTCATCTGCGCAGCTTCCCTGCTTTGCGCGGCTTCCCGGCTTCGCGCGCTCCGCGGTCTCCACGCTTAACCCTTTCGCGTCTGAACCACGGCCTACGCCAGCGTTCCCTATCTATTCACGCCCCGTGCTCTCTCCGCACGCGGCGGCTTCCGCGAGTAACACAGCGTAGCTTGCGTCTCCGCCACTAGGATTCAATCTAAGTTCCCCGGGCTAGCCTGGCGAATTCAACCCAGCGTACGTCTCCGCCCCACGGTTTGGCTTCCCGTCCTTTGCTCCCCGGGCTAATCAGACGGATCCCAATCTGGCTTGCGTCTCAGCTTCTGGTTTTAACTTTTCGCCCCCTATTCCCGGGCTAACTTGAGAATCCCAAAGTGGCTTTCGTATCCGCCTCGGCCTGCCCCCCGCGGCTTCAATTTCCCTAACATTTTTCTCTACCCGGTATGTTTCCCCAAACTTTCCTCCAACGATATTCCTCCCTCATTTCTCCTGGCCTCTCCCCACAGTCCGCGTCCGAGTCTGTTTGTTCTAGCTTTCACTTTCGCTTTCGACCTTAGAGATTCCTCCCAGCTTCCCCCCGTAGTCCGTATCCGAGTCTATGCCTAGGCTTTCAATAGCTTCTTCCGGCACCTTTTTCGTCCGGCTTTTCCCTAGGCTGTTTGCTAGTCTCTCTCTCCGGTATTTTCCCTAGGCTGTTTGCTAGTCTCTCTCTCCGATATTTTCACAGTTCTTCCCGTTTCTTCCCGTTTCTTCCCCCCTAAGTTTGCTATCCGTCCTAGGCTTCATATCCAAGCTAGGTTTCCTATCCGAGTCAGGTTTCCTATCCGAGTCACGGCACCATTATGTCGCTCCCCCTCTTCGTGGAGGAGCAACACAGGACCCTGCGCTGTTCTTTTCGTCTGCTCGGCCCTCCCCGGGTTTGCTGCTGGTTCTTCCCGGGTTGGCTACTATCCCTTCCACCTCCGTGGAAGGGCAGTTCCCCCTGGCCACATTCCCCACTTCCGCAGGGGAGCGGCACACCGCCGGCCGGCTTTCTCGGGGGCTGCACGGGTTCCCTTAGATGTTCCCCATAGATGTTCCTGGTGCATGCCGTCTCTCTCCTCCTTTATAGTCCTTCTCTGCCAATCCCAACTCGGCTGCCCACACGCCGAGTACGCTGCTCTCCAATCAGGAGCAAGTCCTACAGTTAATTGGTTGAACTGGAGGCAGCTGTGCGGAAGCTGTTTACTTCTCTCCCAGCGCCATATTGTGGGAGAGCAGATGCATAGAATAAGTCCTAATTCGAGTAACTTAGTCTGGTCCGGATTGCTCCCCACAGTACCTTACTGGGAATTCCCTGGTTTCATCATGCTCAAGCTGCAGGTGCTTTATAAACCAAATTGGTCAAAAGGGTCATTCTGAACCTTCATCTAAGGCTTCATGAGAACTCACTGTATGTGTCTAAACATTGCCAGTAGAAAAAAGGGTGTAACCACTAGTAATAATTGGATTTAACCTCAGAAATTGCTACCAATTACTATCTTGGGTAACATATGGTTTCACACTTTTAGTTGGCTTTTCATAGTTTACAAAGTGTCTTCGTGTGTCATATGACAACTGTAGGAAGTTAAATGAGGAAGGTGTTTTTGACAGAATTTTAATAGTGAGAATATGGAAGCCATTGGAACACTGGTAATTTTGCCTTAACTCCTAGAACCATGGCTAACTGACCCAGCAGGAATCTACTGCATCAGTTCCTGCTTTAGAAGTTGTATTTCTGCTATCACATCATACCTTAATCAACGTTAGCAAATTCAATTTTTAGAGATGTATTCTCCTTTAGATAGAGATGGGAAGAGTGAATGTCCACTACCTTTACCAACTCACTTCTTATCTTTTCTCTGCCTGTAGCAGGGAGTTCCAAGGTGCTTTCTCCAATCAAATCCCTTCCCTTATCTTGCAAAACCCATTTAAGCCAGTGTGCTAACTTCTAAAAATAACAAATAGCATTCAATCTAAAAGTTTTGAACTCCATTAAATTTGCTACTTGTAAGTTCTTGTTGAAAGGCATGTCATACTACATTTTAGATCAATATAAAATATTTATGGATATTTGTGAAAACTATATTGTTAATATTATCATAGATAAAGTTAATTTAAAAATATTTTATTATGTACATGCTACAAAAATTTATTGGAATAGATTATATCTGATTCCAAGTTGTTTCTTAGTAAATCTTCTTAAAAAAATGTCTGCTGAGTAGCCATAGGGCCAAAGACTTTGATATCTTATTCCTTTTGCACAAAAGTACATCAGAAAGTTTGTGGAAAGTGGAATTAAAAGATAAATTTATTTGGTTCAAAAAAGTTTTGCAGTGTATGAGTATGACATTTTTTTCATAATCTGTGTTTTCCAATAACTTTTTTGAAAGTCCTTCATATTTACATATCTTCTCAGGAAATTAAGGTTGTGTTAATATATATTTATAGAAACTTTTATTCATTTTTTGCATTGTAAGAAGTAGTGTGCTGGGGTGGGCTAGCACTAGCTCCTAAGAGTTGCTTGTTAAACTTGCATGAATTTTGCATTCTGTTTATTAATACAACTGTCATTGAACTTGGCTGTGGTGAGACTATTTATACCAAGAGAACCGACAAACACTAAAAATGAGGGGTTTTGTTTTGGGACAGCTCATTTATCAGTACATCACTGTTCATAAAAAACAAAAACAAAAAGCTTCTCAACGGCTCCTCTTGCCCCTGCCTCATTCTTGGGACAATCAATATCCACTATGAATGGAAAAAGCTGAACTTAGCCATTCCTCAGGGAAAATGGAGATTTCTGCAGCTGTAACCAGCAGGATGGCTACCAACAGATTGACTTCGACTTTTCCTGGTGTTATCATTTCAACCTCTGTTTTAAGTATGTACTCTGTTTCCTTATTTCTTCAGATATTAGTTTTTTAAACTATAATAAAATGTAGATTAGCAACTGGATTGTAGCTGATTTATCTGTGGCTTATCAGATTTTAGTCGGTTATCTTGAGAACATGAAAGCAGATGAGGGAAATCCTTGCCCATATGAAACACTGCTTGGCAAGTGTTAGGCGAACGAGAGAGCTGGGTGCAGTTAGCTTTGGGTCATATCTGTCTGCATTTCTGATGAAACAGTCAGAAATTTCCACTTTCTTTCATCCACTGCCTGGACCCCACCCATGTGTACCACAAAGCTGTCACCACCCCTCTCACACGGATTGT
Source organism: Oryctolagus cuniculus (assembly GCF_964237555.1). Classification (NCBI taxonomy): domain Eukaryota; kingdom Metazoa; phylum Chordata; class Mammalia; order Lagomorpha; family Leporidae; genus Oryctolagus; species Oryctolagus cuniculus. Next base: position 1,683,614 of record NC_091438.1, on the reverse strand, counting down.
TTTTTGCCTCCCCTTTCCTCCCATTAAAGCTGACCAAGAGTTTGTTTATTACTGTGGATTTTAAGTCTCTGCTTCTGAAAGTGGAAGTTAATTGACAAGTGATACAGTCTGTGCAATGATGAAACAAAGTCCTTACACATTTTGGAGATGAAATTCCCGACTTTATCATTATGAGGCCATTTCATTTGGAAGGGGGGGGGCATTTTTTATCAGAAATAAGGAAGAGCAAAAAAGTCTGATTGACTGGTCAACAGTTTGAGGATTCCCTTGAAGAAGGTATAAATCATGCTTGGCACACACACAACCTGAAAGGTTGCATGTCTATTCTATATGCCACCTGTGATTCTGGGAGAAGTCACTCCACGCAACATGACTTTCCCATGAGTCCCACATCCATACATAGGAAACTTGTATTCAGGCTTTGCCCCTACAATTTAGGAGAGCATGAGCACATCTTTTTGCAGTAAGATTCTGTTGTCTCCACTATCAAGCAGCTGGCTTTTCTTTTCTGAATAGAGATCCTGGGTGGGATCAGTCTTTGGCCCACTGTCAGACCTGGATGTCTCAGGTGGAATTTAGACACCAATTCTTCTTGTATTCTAACTGTAAGAAATAATATTCAGCTCTCTTAGAGGACCTCTTGATGTCTCCTTATCACGGTGGAGGTTAGAAAACCTCATTGTCTCCCAGCCATCTGAAAGGGAGTGAGCCAGGACACACAGCATGGCCATAGCGCTCTGTGAATGTTGCCATCAATTTCTCCTTCTCCTCATACTAGCTATATATATATATATACACACATTTATTTTTGAAATTCAGAGAGATAAAAACAGACAGAATCTTCCACTTGCTAGTTCACTCCACAAAAGCCCATAACAGACAGGCTTGGGCCAGGTCTTAGCCAGGAGCCTGGAACTCAATCCAGGTTTCCCATGTAGGTGGCAGAGGCCCCAGTGATTAAGGCATCACCTGTTGCCTCTGAGGACATGCATTATCAGAAACTTGGAATCAGGAGTGGAGCTGGGACTCAAACTCAGGCATTCTGATATGGGATGCAGACATCCCAAGCAGAGTCTTTTTTTTTTTTTTTTTTAAGATTTATTTGTTTATTTGAAAGGCAGAGTTACAGGGAGAGAGGCAAAGACAGAGAGTGAGCTTCTATCTGCTAGTTCTGTTCCCAAATAGTGCTAATGGCTGAAGACAGGATGCAGGAGCTTCATCCAGATCTCTCACATGGGTGTCAGGGTCCTAAGTACTTAGGTTATTTTCTACTGCTTTCCCAGGTGCATTAGCATGGAGCTGGATTAGAAGTGGGGCAGCTGGAACTAGAACCAGTGCTCATATGTGATGCTGGCATTGCAGGTGGTGGCTTAACCTGCTGTGCCAAAATGCCAGCCCCCCCCCCCCCCCATCAGTGTCTTAATCTCTGTACCAAATGCCTGTCCCTGGCTTCATTTTATATTCTTTATCTGACTATAACACCTCAAAGTGGACAAGGAGAGAAGATGGGTTTCCATTCTGCTTGTGAATTCTGCATATTGCAGGGGAGAAGCTGTCACCCCTTTTTGGAATCCAGGTACCAAACATATTATGTCGGTTGAAACTGAGTCAGGAAGAATCCCACTTTAATATCTAGTGTTACTGTCACGTGTCTAAACAGGATAAAGAGGAATTAGGAAATGTAGAAATACAAACATTCTCCAAGTATCATCATATAATCAATAAAATAAGAGCTAAATAGAAAGGCAGAGGGAGATGAAAATCATTATTCAGAAGGCCGGTGCTGTGACACAGTAGGTTAATCCTCTGCCTGCAGTGCTGGCATTCCATATGGGTGCCGGTTCTAGTCCCAGCTGCTCCTCTTCCAGTCCAGCTCTCTGGTGTGGCCTGGGAAAGCAGTAGAAGATGGCCCAAGTCCTTGGGCCCCTGCACCCATGTGGGAGACCCGGAGGAGGCTCCTGGCTCCTGGCTTCAGATTGGCTCAGCTCCGGCCATTGTGGCTGTCTAGGGAGTAAACCAATGAAAGGAAGACATTTCTCTCTGTCTCTCCCTCTCAAACTCTACCTCTCAAGTGACTAAACAAAATTTAAATAACTCTACCACTCAAATAAATAAATAAAATCTTTTAAAAAAAGAAAATCATTATTCAGAAAAGACCTTTACGACAAATGAACATACAGTATTGCTTTTTAACTTCTTGGTGGTCAAGGAAAATTAAAGAAGCAGGAAGGAAATAAAGTTATGTAATTTTTTTTTTTTTTTAAAAGCACACTGTCGGGGCCGGCACTGTGGCTAGTGGGTTAAAGCCGTGGCTTAAGGCACCGGCATCCCATGTGGGCACCAGTTCCAGTCCCAGCTGCTCCTCTTCTGATCCAGCTCTCTGCTGTGGTGTGGGGTAGCAGTGGAAGATGGCCTAAGTCCTTGGGTCCCTGCACCCGTGTGGGAGATCCGGAGGAGGTTTCTGGCTCCTGGCTTCAGATCGGCTCAGCTCCGGTCGTTTTGGCTGTCTGGGGAGTGAACCAGCAAATGGAAGTCCTCTCTCTCTCTGTCTCTACCTCTCTCTGTAACTCTTTCAAATAAATAAAATAAGTCATTTTTTTTAAATCATACTGTCTTATTAAGAGAAACTTCCTAGTGGTGAGTTCTAAGCAAACTGTCTCGGGTCCACATAGAATTCACCATATTGCAAAATGCAAACACTTTCATTAACCTTATTTGATTCTGATAGCAGTTGATAACCTTAAGAAGTTCAAAACAGTTTTTTAGTTGAACTATCACTGCAAGACACCTAGAAGTATTGGCAAACCCTACAATATTGTCGAGCAAAGTAAGCCGAAGAGTTTATGTGACCTGCCTCAAAGAACCTCTGAAGCATTTGGCAACAGGAAAATAAAAATTCCATGAACAGGACCCATGAGGTTAAACCAACTTCCTCATCTATTCAGTTGCATAATCAGAGTGAGAATTTCTGATTCCAGTATTTAGGGTGATCATTTCTACCTAGCTTTGGGACACCCAGGGGCAACACACTGTGCTCATGGGGCCTCAGCACAGGGTATGAATTGGAGTAAGGTAAACTGGTGAGTTTATTTTCTTAGAGTGGAAGACATAGTGAGCCTCTACCTTTTCCCTCCCTGCCTTGGTGATACCCTTGGCTGACAGGTGAGTCTCTGAAAGGAATCTGATGACCTAGCATTCAGGGTCTGATGCAGAGCCTGGCGCATGGTATTTGTTGCCTGCTGAGTGAACTTATCCGTGAATCATAGGTTTATTTCCGCGTTGGTGTTAACATAGCATTATCTTGTGCACTGTGAGCAACAGAGTTGGGTGGGCAAAGCCCCAGGTTCTCTTCCCTCACTATCTCCCATGCCATCTCCCGCTGTTCTCAAGTGCTTCCCTTCTTCCTCAGAACACCTGTCTTCAGAAATTGTTAAGGTAATTTACGAAAGGAAACAAGCTCTCTGGTATTGAGGGAAAGTAGTCAATAAGTGTTAGTTTGAATCCTAGCCATTTAACTTCTCATCCACAGTCCCGCTAATATGCCTGGGAAGGCAGTCCAAGATAACCTGGGCCAAATACTTGGCCCCTTGCCACCCATAAGAGAGACAAGAATGGAGTTCCTGGCTCCTAGCTTTGGCCTAGCCCAGATCTGGCTGTTGTGGCCATTTGGGGAGTGAGCCAGTAGCTAGAAGTTATGTCTCTCTCTATCTCTCTGTTTCTCTCTCTCTCTGTCACTCTGCCTTTCAAATCAATCAATGTTTGAAAGGATATATGTATTGCAAATAGTCTCTTAAAATGGAGTACTTTATTCCATTCCTCTAGTTTTTTAAGCTCCAGATAAGATATCGCACAGAAAATTACAAGTACATGTATGACAAAGGCTCAGAAAACTTTAGCTGCTATCATTCTTGTATCAATACCATAATATTATATTATAATACCATCATCATGGTAGACATAATTTTATTATCTTTATTTCCATAGGAAGAGGTTAGAGGTTTATTGGTATACATTAGCTTGTTTTACCATAGTAATGTGATCACCAAATTTTAAGTTAAGCTTTGCCTCTGGCTTTTACTAAATATCTGTATCAGAAGCCATGTTCATTTTCTCCACAAATAGGTCTCAGAACTCTGTTTACGTGTTACTCTACATTTAGGAAACCTGATCTCTCATGAGCCTGAATCCTTATTTCTTTGAGAATTTTCCCTCACATATTTCTATACAGGACTCAAGAGTCCAGTAAGATGTGAGATTTTGTGCAATTTTTTTCTCTCTTCAAAGACTTTATAAGTCTCTATAATTTTGAATTTGTCATTAATTACTCCACCTCTTAGAAGTATAAACTGTGGTTTCTGAGCACAGATGTTGAAAAGCTGCCTTAAGGGATGAATTTTGTCTTCAAACAGGCTTTTCATAATGGTGTGATTACCATGTCTGGGATGTAGTCTTCAATTTTATAGGTCCAGAAAATGAATTTTTATCAAATTCTTAGAATTTATAAACATCTCAGACACTGTATAATCACATTCTAAAGAGAATGAGATATAAACCAAGTTGTGAATTTGTTGGACAGTTCATTCTTCTCTGAAGGAATATTATATGAGAATCCAGTTACAAAGAGCAGGTTATTGGCTGGTATGGAATACCAACCCAGGGTGGTTAGGAAGAAAAACTGAATGAATGATAGACAAAAACATAAAATGCATTTTTACTCATTAAACAAATATTTGCTCTGGATGCTTAGATCCTAGAAAGTGTGATAAGTACCAGAGGCGACAGAAAATTGGAAAGATGTAATGATTATCCTTCAAGCATTTTAGACAGAGAAATGGTGATTTTTTTACAGTTTATATTATAAAGGAATGATGAGAAGACTACTATATGATAAGTATTCTAGTAGGAGTAAATTGATCCAGGAAAAAGAGGAAGAACCCAAATAGGGTCTGCATCATGATGATAGAGGTAAAGAGCTGGACTAAATAATATCTATGGTTTTTCCAGTTCTCCAAGGTAGGATTACACAGCTTCCATAATTTCATGAATCAGTCCTCATAAAAAATATCCTATCTATCTATCTATCTATCTCCTATTGGTTCTATTTATCTGAATAACCCCAATACAGATAATAAGAATCTCCACTGTCCTGTTTCTGATTGAAAAAAACCCTGTTATATTCTAGTCTGGATTCTGTGAGGGTCATGTGGCAAACTTCCTCTTTTCTGCTCTCAACTTGTTTAAGTTGTTTTCCACAAGGTGCATTCAGTGTCTTAACCAACATGGTGATTGACTGGAGATGAAGGACAAAGAAGAGGGCAGATTCTTATTAGACACACTGAGGAAGATGGTGGTGTCTTCATGGTGGTGAATGTGGAAGGGGGAACTGGAGAAACTGGGCAAATAAAATAATGAGCTAAGTTTTATAAATAAACAAGTGGTCTTCAGAAAGTTCATAGAAAATATGTATTATGAACATACTATGACATTTTTGGTACCAAAATAAATTTATCTTTTAATTCTATTTTTCCCATGAACTGTTTGAAATCTCTTCATAGGGTTCACATGCACAATATCAAAGTGGATATTACCAATATGTACTTGCAATTCAGGAGCAATTACATGAGTTTGGATGAAATTTGAAAGTCAATAGCCTTTTGAGGGAAGTCACTGATACGGACAATCACTATAGAGAGGGTAACACTATCAGGAAACACTACTTGAGGACAGGCAGAGGTAAGTATTTTAAGAGGCAAATGAGGCCACTGAAAGACAGTGTGTTCACAGAAATAGAGAGTTAGTAAGGAAGGAGTGGCCAGGAGCATCGGAGCCTCCAAGAAGCTGAACATTATGTGGATTAAGCATTGCTCATCCAGTTTTGCATCCATGTCCTTATTCATCTTCATTGTATTTGAAAGGCATAAAGATTGGAGGGGGGCAGAGAGAGAGAGAAAGAGAGAGACTGAGAGAGCGAGAGAGAGGTGCTTTCATTCACTGGTTCACTTCCCAGATACCCACAACTGCCAGGACCAGGCCCATATCAATGCCAGTGATGTCAGCAAAAATCATTTTCAGTGGAATAATGAGGAATGCAGATTCCAAGGATGGATGAACAAATGGAATTATAATTGTCAGATAAGGAGTAAATAGAACTCAAGACAAAAAGTTATGTCACATGTTTGTAGAAACTTGGTGGTGAAGAAAACAGAGTTGTAAAATGGCAGGGAGCAGGCAGTGTCAGGGCCAAGGGATTCAGAAGGCACACACCTGGCAAGTGGACTTGGTATTATATGTTGTTTGATCAGATGACCCTTTTCCCAGCAGAGTACTGGGGACACACAGCATGAGCCATGGCTTGGTGTGATAAGATGAGCTGTGCAAATCCAATTTGCTTTCTTAGGGATCTGATGTAGATCATAGTACATAATAGAAAAAGTAAAATGATGCCATGGAACTGCTGTCAGTTGGGGAAAACAGAGCCAATATAAGAGGGAAAGGAAGGGCTGCCGTGGGAACAGGACAGAGGGAGGGAGCTTGTCTGAAAGAAAAAGTTGACTACGGTTGATACCCCAGACTGCTCCAGTTTCTGACAAATTCAGTTCCTAATCAAAGATTTGTCATTCCTTTTAACAAAAGTCTCTTTTTCCTTGAATCTCTTTTCTCTCGACAAAATAAGTTCCACTAAAATAGCTATTTTCAATTCTCTAAGATGTCTTTTTAAATCTATTTGAACACATCTGTTATTTTTGGAGTTGTGTGATCACCGGGGAGGCAGTGGGGTGCTAAGGTTCAGAGGATATATTTAGATTTAAATAGACATACAGTTAAGTCTTGAACTACTTATACTTTGTGTACCCTTGAGCAATTTGTGTGCCTTCTCTGGAGCTAGGTATTCTCACTAGCGAAGTAAGGAGGACTTCTTTCTAGAAGTGTTTAAGGATTAAAGCAAAAGAATGAATAGAAAAACCCCAGCTCTGTGCTTGGCACACAGAAAGAGCTCAGTATCTTTTGTATTATTATCTATTGACTACCTGTTAGCTTCTTCTCTGTTTATGTTACATATCTGGACTTTTTAAAAGCTCCAGTGAGTTCCTTCTAGTAACCAAGTATGATTTCAGTCTCTGCACAATGTAACTATTTGCATACACGCATATGCACACTTGCTTGCATCATTGTTGGAAGATGAACACTGAACAATGTTCATCGCTATGTTTTGTTCTTACTCAGTGCTTTTGCTTAGTTCTTCTCTAGAAACATAGCTAAATGGAGGTTGGACTTGATTTGAATTACAAGAAAGTAACGGTGATTCATTTAACTTATTTTATAAAAAGATATTCGCTCATTCATTCTTTTCTTTTCATTCTATAAATATTTATCAAGATTCTTCTTCATAGACAGCTGTGACAGGGTGGCTTTAAGCTTAAGGTTTTCCCACTGGACATAGCCTGCCTGGGGAGTTGTAGGTTATCTTGCTTGGTTGCTTCAGAGCAGGGCCTGTTCCTTTGAGAGAAACAAGTTATAGATATCGTCGCTCATCTGGCTGTAACTAGAGTATTTCTGGCTTCTGTACTTCTGCTTGCTTGCTTGGTAATGGCCAAGGCCACCAAAATGTAGTTTCTGCCTTGAAAAACCCCCACCACTGCACCTCGGGGCTGTCTTCTCCAGACTTGCTCTGTGAGAGGGCAGTCACCAGCTGGCTAATAAAGACTCTTAATTTGACCTCAAAGGTCTCGCTGTGTTTTTAATCTGTACGCCTCACAACAAAGCTTATTAGTTAGGTGCTAAAAGCCAAAAGGATATTTATAAGACATTGTGACTTCCTTAAGAAGCTACATCAAATAAAAGGGATAAACTGATTCAAATCCGGAATTACAGAACTAAAATACATGCTAGGATAATTTTTAAAACCCATATATGTCATTTTCATTTTGTTGAAAGGAATAAAGACAGAAAGGAGGGAGGGAGGAAGGGAAGAGAGAGAGAGAGAGAGAGAGAGAGAGAGAGAGAGAATGCACTTTTATTCACTGGTTCACTCACCCAAATGCCCACAACTGCCAGAACCAGGCCAGGCTGAAGCCAGGAGCTGGAAACTCCATTCCTATTTCCTATGTGGGTGGCAGGGACCCAAGTACCTCAGCCATCACCTGCTGCCTCCCAGGAGACACAGTACAGGAAGGTGGATCAGTGTTGGAGTAGCTCTGACTGGAACCAGGCACTCCAATAGGAGGTGAACATCTCAGGCAGTGACTTAACCACTGTGCCAAATACCTGCACCCCTTCCCTGAGGATAAGTAATCCCAAATCTCCATTTACAAACAAGGAAACCGAAACACACTGGGGTTCAGGAAGAATACAGGAATTGGAATCTAAATTGTCCAAATTCTAGCCCAGCTTTTTTTCTACTTGTATCATCCAATACATCAAAGACAGAATTGAGTGCTGTGATAAGCAAGGGCTACAATAAAAAAAAAATGGCACATTCTGACCAAGTAGGAGAAAAAGAGAGGAGATCTATAAATGTTTATGTGATGAAAAAGTTGGAGGAGGGTCTCCAGGCAGAGGACACTCCGCAGGCAGAGGGTACCTCCAGGCAGATGGAGTGCGAATGAGGGCACAGAAGTGTGACAGAGATGGGAACCGACACTGGACAAAATCAGGCCAAATCCCAAGCAGCTCCAGTGCCAGCCCAGTAAATCTCTGTTTCACTATCTAGGAACTTTTTCACTTTAGAAGTTTATGGTAGCCAGCGCCGCGGCTCACTAGGCTAATCCTCCGCCTAGTGGCGCCGGCACACTGGGTTCTAGTCCCGGTCGGGATGCCGGATTCTGTCCTGGTTGCCCCTCTTCCAGTCCAGCTCTCTGCTGTGGCCAGGGAGTGCAGTGGAGGATGGCCCAAGTACTTGGGCCCTGCACCCCATGGGAGACCAGGAGAAGCACCTGGCTCCTGCCTTCGGATCAACGCGGTGTGCCGGCCGCAGCGCGCTGGCTGCGGCGGCCATTGGAGGGTGACCCAACGGCAAAGGAAGACCTTTCTCTCTGTCTCTCTCTCTCTCTCATTGTCCACTCTGCCTGTCAAAAAAAAAAAAAAAAATGGCCCTGAGTGTTTCAGGGAAGAAAACCCTGGTGGTGTTGTGAGAGACGGATGAGAGAGGCAGAGCAAGACAGCTTGGAGGCTACCAGGGCAGGCCGGGTGAGGGGTCTGCAGTGGCAGAAGCCATGGAGAGCAGGGGAGGTTCTGCTAGAGGAGCACTAGTCAGAAAGCACGGCTCTCGAGTCCTAAGACGTGGTTGGGAGTGACGCCTCAGTTGGAATGAGCACGACTGTTTGACCGTTTTGGATAGCTTCTTTGAGTGACTGATGGCTGGCATTGCTTCATTAAAACAACCAGAGGCATTTTGAACTTTTATCAGTTTTAACAATGTATGACAGTATTTTACAAAATGATTTAATAAAAACTAGTCTTCAAAACTAGTTTAAGTATCTTTACCCCCTCCCTCTGGAACCTCTTTGCTTTTCACAGTCATTTAAGTGGAACTGATAACTCTATCCTTTGTATTCCGTGGTACTGAGTACACATTTTGCTTATATTAAACATCTGTATTAACCCTGTATTTCTCCTGATCCACAATGACTTCTGGGAAAAGGCACGTGCTTTTGTTTAGTTTCCCTAGTTTCTAGCATAATTCCTCATCTCAGCGTGTCAGTGAAGACTTCTGTGTACAGAAGTCTTATTTACAAGATGGGCAAAATTCTCTGATAAAATCCCTACATGCTAGTTCTACAAAACCCCTTTCATGTGCCAGCAAAACACATGCACCCATACAGGAAATGTGTGGGGTCTGAAATGACTTGTTACTAATGAACCTACTCTGGTCCTAAAATATCACCACTTCCTTTTTTGTGTTGAGTCTTTAAGACATTCTATTTTGGAATCTTTGTGTGACTGAAGCCAACCACACTGGCCTGTAGTTTGTAGAACTATGAAACAACTCAGAGTATTTATCCTGTGTTAGGTCTTCTAAGCGCTTTCTCTGTAATCCTCACAACTTCCTGAGACATCCAATCTCACAGAAGAAAAAATGTACAACAGATTGGTTACTTCACACAACTACTAAGAAGCAAAGCCAGAATTTTTCTTAGCGATCTTTCAACCAATCCACAACATTTTCTTTCATGAGTCCTTTCATTTAGAATGTAAAATGTAAACAGTATTTCTCTACTGTCTCCAACATTGTCCAGGTATTACGACCTCTTGGTAAAATTTTTTAGCAAACCGATAAAGAATTCACCAGGATAAATAGGTTCAAATCCATTGAAAATCAGGACAATTTGTCATATTCTTATCTCTCTCTCTTTTTTTATTTGACAGATAGAGTTAGACAGTGAGAGGGAGAGATGGAAAGATCTTCCTTCCGTTGGTTTACCCACTAAATGGTTGCTATGGCCGGAGCTACCCCGATTTGAAGCCAGGAGCCAGGCGCTTCCTCCTGGTCTCCCATGTGGGTGCAGGGGTCCAAGCACTGCCTTCCCAGGCCACAGCAGAGAGCTGGACTGGAAGAGGAACAACATGGGCTAGAACCTGGCGCCCATATGGGATGCCGGCGCCGCAGGAGGAGGATTAGCCAAGTGAGACAGGGCGCCGGCCATATTCTTATCTCTTGTCTGGGTTAACCTTTCCAGTATATACAGCATTTTGATGACTCAGATGTCTCAGTCTAAATCCTCCTCGAGAACCCCAGGCATATTTAGATATTTTTTTTTAAGTTATGTTTCCCCTGGGTTTTGTCCTCACTTCTTTCACTATAATTATTTTAGTAGCCTTACTATATATTACATATTTATTTGCATGCTTTTTTTCTTACTAGACTATCAACCTTCAGACAGAAGAGATGCTATCTTCCCATTTTAATAATAGTTTCAGCATTTCATATAATGCTCCACACAGAGCAAGTGCCCAGTATTACTGATAAATACTGGAGGAGAGCAAAGAACCAGTTCTGAGAACCTCAGATTTCTATCATAAAAGTTAACGTGGCACCATTATCCCCAAAGAATCAAGTTCTCATTCTTTATTTGTTGGTCTTTCTTAAAAGAAATAAGTGAAAAACAAAAGCACAAATAAAGTCTTTTTTCTTGTTACAGATTTTCCCCCATAAATTTTAATTCATCCTGGGGTACAGCTTACCTGGGTTGATTGTAGGAGGTTTGTGCCACAGTTTAAAATTGTCTGGGCTGTATTCCCCATCTCTTGTTTTTCATTCATATGTTCTGGGGTCTTAATTCTTCAGAAAAGCTGTTTGTCTAGATGCAGCTAACCTGTATATGCTCTTCTTTACTTACTCATCTGGGTGATACGCTGTGTAAGGGCCAGGAATTCCAGTTTCATACTTTCCCATCTCTCTTTTTCCTTTTTAAAAATTACTTAATTTATTTAGCTTTTACGATGAACAAATGTCATGTATGTCATATATAGAGATTTAGGAACATAGTCATACTTCCTATCCTACCCTCCCTCCCACCCATGCCATCACCCTTCCTCCTCCTTCCTTTTTTATTTTTTCTTTTAATGCTTACAATAATCTACTTTCAGGTTATTTTATACCCATAATAATTACCTGAGGCTGGCGCTGTAGCATAAGGAGGTAAAGCCACCGCCTGCGGTATTGGCATCCCATATGGGCACCAGTTCGAGTCCTGGCTGCTCCACTTTTGATCCAGTTCTCTGCTGTGGCCTGGAAAAGCAGTGGAAGATAGCCCAAGTCCTGTGCCTGTGTAGCAGACCCGGGAGAAGCTCCTGGCTCCTGGCTTCAGATCGGCTCAGCTCCAGCCGTTGCAGCCGTCTGGGGAGTGAACCAGTAGATCTTCCGATCTCCCTCCCTCCCTCCCTCCCTCCTTCTCTCTTTGCCTCTCTGTAACTCTGTCTTTCAAATAAATAAATAAATCTTTAAAAAAAATTACCCAACAATAAGTAAAGAATCCAACAAACAGCAGAAAATAACACTGTTCTTCAACAGTAGAGACAAGGGCAATAAACAATCAATGGATTTCAAAATGTCAATTTTGCTCATACACATTATTTTTTTTTTTTGTACAGTCTTAGTTCCCACAGATCAGGGAAAACATACCATATTTGTCTTTTGGGGACTGGCTTATTTCACTAATTATAATGGTTTCCAGTTGCATCTATTTTTCTTTTTCTAAAAAACAGGATTTCATTCTTTTCACAGGTCAATATTATCCATACTATATGTGTACATGTATATATATAAATATATGTGTATATATGTCACAATTTCTTTATCCAGTCATCAGTTCCTGAGTATCTGAGTTAACTCTGCAGCTTAGCTATTGTGAATAGAGCTACAATAAACATGAGGGTACAGATCACTCTTTCATATGCTGATTTTATTTCTCTTGGGTAAATTCCCAGGAGTGGGATTGCTGGGTCATATGGTAGACCTATGTTCAGATTTCTGAGGGATTTCCATATTGTCTTCCACAATGTCTGTACTAGTTTATATGCCCATTAACAGATATTCAGTTGAAAGTCGTAGTTACAGAGATAGGAAAGGGGAAAGGGAAGGGGGAGGGGGAGGGGGAGGAGGAGGGAGGAGGGGGAGAGGGAGAGGGAATCTTCCATCTGCTGATTCACTTGCCAAATGACCTGGCTGGGCCAGGTTGAGGCCAGGAGCCAGGATTTTCATCCAGGTCTCCCACATGGGTACAGGGGTCTAAGGACTTGGGCTGTCCTCCACTGCTTTCCCAGGACATTAGCAGGGAGCTGGATAGGAAGTGGAGTAGCCAGTATTTGAACCAGTGCCCACATGGACGCTGGTGCTGCAGGTGTCAGCTTAACCTGCTGTGCCACAACACTGGTCCCCTCTCATCTCTCTTGATCCACTTACTTTTCCTCTACCAGTTATACATTATTGAATTCTGTCTACTTTGAAGTTTTGGAAATCTACCTTCCATAAAATATTACGACCAGCGGCTCTCCTCATTGACAATTCACATGGTAATCTTTTTTGCATTCTCATATACATAACTTTAAGTAAGACGTGAGGAAACTGAAGTTAGAGCAATTTAATAAAGTGTTCAAGGTAAGACATCTTCCAAGAGGCAGGGAACTGCCTAAAACCAGGCCGGTATGATACTAAAGCACAGGCAGTTAACCATGTCACGTGGTGTATGCCCCTAAATTCTCTGTGGGGTGGCAGGCCACAGGAGCCCCATTGCCCAAGGTAAAACTTAGTTTAAGCTTACCCAAGGCCAGTCAGGTAGTACATTGCAGAACTGGAATTAGAAGTAAAATTTCTGGGGCCAGCGCTATGGTGCAGTAGGTTAATCCTCCACCTGTGGCGCCAGCATCTCATATGGGCACCAGTTCTAGTCCCAGCTGCCCCTATTCCAATCCAGCTCTCTGTTATGGCCTGGGAAAGCAGTAGAGGATGGCCCATGTGCTTGGGCCCCTGCACCCACGTGGGAGACCAGGAAGAGGTACCTGGCTCCTGGCTTTGGATTGGTGCAGCTCTGGCTGTTGCAACTATTTGGGGAGTGAACCAACAGAAGGAAGACCACTCTCTTTCTCCTTCTCTCTCCCTGTAACTCTACCTTTCAAATAAATGTAAAAAAATAGTGTGGTAGCACTACTTAACCCAAATGTTATCTTGGAAAAATACTGGCCCTTGGTCTTTATTTCCTATCTTCATTTGCGTGGACCAGAGTCATTGGTATGTTCTATAAAAGTCTTTGCTGATGCAATCCTAAAGCTTCAAGCAGATGGCACTGTTAGGAGTTATATTTTCAAAGCCATTTTTAGGGTATCCTCCCTCTCATTTTTCCACTTTCACTTTCATGATGGAAATAGAGACAGACTTATAGAAAACATGGTAGTAAGGGAGACATTTCTACATAAACTCTAATCTGGAGATTTTCTCTGGAGATTATTTTGGAAAAAAATGTATTAGTTTAGTCTACTGACTCCTTTTAGTTATATCACTTTTTTCTTGGGGTCTCCTGCCTCAGCTTTCAACTACTTCAATGACAGTCATCCAGTTCTCTTACCATTTGTCCACTACCTTTTCCAGAGAAAGTCTAATTTCTTTCACAGATAGTGGCCCTTCCACATTTGGAGAGTGTTAAACCACTAAATCTTCCCTCCATAGTCTGAATCTCACAGTTGTTATGGGATGATACAGACTAAAGAATGGAAGCCAAGGAGCAAATGACTTGGCTCTGTCACTTCTTAACAGGCAGGTTACTTAATCAAGGTGCTTCATATCTCTCAATTTAAGAATTACCATCTAGGGGCCAGTGCTGTGGCATAAAGGGTTAATGCCCTGGCCTGCAGTGCCTGCAACTCGGATGGGCACTGGTTTGAGTCCTGGCTTCGGTTTGGCTCATTCCAGCTGTTGTGGCCATTTGGGGAATGAGCCAGTGGATGGAAGACATCTCTCTGTATCTCTCCATTTCTTGTAACTCTGCCTCTCAAATAAATAGATAAATCCTTATAAAAATGCAACAGTGCTTATCTCATGTAACGGTGTTAGGGCTCAAAATCAATATTAGAGTGTGTGTCAGACTCCTGTACTACAAGTGGGTATGTAAATGGTTATGGCTGCCCTCTCCCTGTGAAGGCCCCAGTTGTTGCTATACTCCAGCCAGAATCAAGCAACGGACCTAAAGGTTTTGGGAAGTAATCTGTTCCCTCAGTGAAAAGATCCGTCTTCTTCAATGTGCCTGAAGTGACACTGGTTCCTGTTAGTAGCCATGCCAGCTCATTTAAACTTGTGATAACTAAAACACTCAGATCTTTTTCTCAGGTCATCTCTATCTTGTTCATATGCAATCATGATATTTAGCTTAGAGGCAATAATTTATCTTTTTTATATAAATATTTATTTATTTGAAAGGCAGGGTTACAGAGAGGGAGAGATGGAGGCAGAGAGATAAAAACAGAGCCCTACTATCTGTTGGTTCACTCCTCAAATGATTGCAATGGCCCAGGCTGGCCCAGGGCAAACCAGAAGCCTGGAGCCCCATCTGGGTCTCCCATGTGGATGGCAAGGGCCAAAGTACTTGGACCATCCTCTGCTGCTTTCCCAGGCACATTAGCAGGGAGGTCCATTGGAAGTGGAGCTGCCAGGATTTGAATAGATGCTCATCTGGGATGCCAGCATCACTGGCAGCAGCTTAACCCACTGTACCACAATGCTGACCTCAGCAATATATCTTTGTACCAGTTAACTTTCATGTTGTTGGTCTTAACTCAATGCTTGAGTATGCTGAAGATATTAAGATATTAGTCCTCTGGATGAATTTTATTTCCTAGCTTTGTAGCATCTATTTCCTTTTCAATATCCTTTGCCTATGGCCTGCAAAGGGCATAGATTGGTCCTCTACTTTTCCTTGCAGGACTGGAAGAATCTGTGCGTAGAGATGTAGAAGATTCTGAAATGCTTTGGAATGAATCTTTCAAGGCGTCTGATTTTCCGTAATCTCTTGAAGTGCCTTAGAATAGTCCAATTGGTGGTATTTATTGTTGTTGTTGTGATGATGGTGTGGGGAAGAATAACTAGGTGGTTTACTTTCCTTACCAGTGCTTGTAAGAGGTTTCTACTTTTTGATGGAAAATTGGTAAAACCCTAGTGAAAGAGAATGAATCCTTCATTTTTGCTGCAATGATGAAAAGAAACAGGCTGACTGTTCTAATTTCAAGGCCTTTCACACCCTTTCTTGCAGATGAGCACTTCCCTTTTCACAAGACTGCAGGAGTATATTCACTTGCCAGAATTTATTTTCTATTTTGATGTCCTACTTCATTCGTGCTGTTGTAACAGAATACCACAGACTGTATAATTTATAAAGAATAGAAGCTATTTTTCACAATTGGGAGTTTGAGGAGTTTAAGATCAAGGTGTCAGAATCTGATACAGCCTTTTATTTTTTAAAAGATTTATTTATTTACTTGAAATGCAGAGTTACACAGACAAAGAAGAAGAGACAGAGAGAGCGAGAGATCTTCCATCCACTGGTTCACTCCCCAAATGGCTTCAACAGCCAGGACTGGCCAGGCTGCTTCTGTGTCTCCCAGGTGGGTACAGGTGCCCAAGCACTTGGGCCATCCTCCACTGTTTTCCCAGGTGCATCAGCAGGAAGCTGGATTGGAAGTGGAGCAGCCTGGATTTGAACCATTGGCCATATGGAATGCCAGTGCTGCAGGCCGTGGCTTAACCCACTGTGCTGGTCCCTGATACAAACACTGTTGTTACATCCTCATGTGCAGAAGGTGGAGGGGCAGAGACCCAAGATGACTGAATAGGGGAAAGATGTGATGATTCTGATCATAGGAAGATAAAAGAAGAAAAGGTGGGGGAGACTGCATTCCCAGGCATAATTGGAGAGAAGTTTGCCATGGAAATTCTACGAAAAGAAATTAGAGACTGTGGAATAGTGGGGACAGTACAGTCATGGAGCAGAGAGCAGGAAACCTCCGGCGACTCCCACAGGCAGTGGTTAGAGAGGACAAAATCTTCGAGCAAGTCACTCAGTAACAAGCAGGGGAGGAGATGCAGGTTTAATAAGGCAAGTAGAGGCTGTTAAAGGAGGATTTTATCAGAGGGATAAATCTGTGGTTCCCACGGACTTTGAGTCTGGCCTGGATGGTTGGCAGGGGGGCAGGTCACCCCTTAGGCCTATGAAGTCCTCCCCTCCCCACACTCTCTCAAAGCACCTGGACTTGGCTTACTACGGCAGAGCACTGACCAACACCTTAATGGAATGAAATTTAAGAAACTCTGGAAAATATGCAAACACATGGAGACTAGACAACATGCTCCTGAATGAGAGTGAGTTATGGAAGAAATTAAAAAATTCCTAGAAATGAATGAAGAAACAGTCCAACATATTAAAACATAAGTGACAAACAAAAGCAGTGTTAAGAGGGAAGTTTATAGCAATTGATGTCCACATCAAAAAAATTGGAAAAGCATCAAATGAAAAATTTAGCAATGTATTTCAAGAACCTAGAAAAACAAGAACAAATCAATCCCCAAATTAGTACGAGGAACAAATAATTAAAGTTAGAAAAGAAATAAACAAATTGAAATAAAAAAGATACAGGGGTGTCACCTTTGCACACCCTTAACCAGGAAGAACCAGGCAGAGCTCTCAGGCCGCACCCATCTCAAGCCTCCAAGGCTCCTCCAACAGCAGGCAGTCCACTTAACACGGACACAGTATAAAAAAAAAAAAAAAGAAAAAAGAAAAACGCACAGTGACGCAAGAAGAATTAACTATGCCGAGTAACACACACAGAAATAGAGGGAGCAAGATCAACGATGACACTATGATGCCTCCAAATAAGCAAAACACCCCAAGCCAAGAGTATGAAGATGATGAGATAGAAGAAATGCAAGATACGGATTTCAAAAAATTTATGATAAGAACATTTAGAAGTTTTCAAAAGCAAATCCTTGAACTACAGAAATCCTTAATGGACAAGATTGAAAATCTCTCTCGTGAAAATGAAATTTTAAGGAAGAGTCAAAATGAAACTCAGAAACTAGTAGAACAGGAAAGTGTTATAGTGAAGAGAAATCAAAATGAAATGAAGAGCTCAATAGATCAAATGACAAACACATTAGAAAGCCTTAAAAACAGAATGGGTGAAGCAGAAGAGAGAATATCGGACTTAGAAGATAGAGCACAGGAAAACATACAGTCAAACCAAAGAAAAGAAGAGGAAATTAGAAACCTAAAAAATATTGTTGGGAATCTACAGGATACTATTAAAAAAACCAACATTCGAGTTCTAGGAGTTCCTGAAGGCATGGAGAGAGAGAAAGGATTGGAAGGCCTTTTTAGTGAGATACTAGCAGAGAACTTTCCAGGTTTGGAGAAGGACAGAGATATCCTAGTACAGGAAGCTCATAGAACCCCCAATAAACATGACCAAAAGAGATCCTCACCACGACACGTGGTAATTAAACTTACCACAGTGAAACATAAAGAAAAGATCCTAAAATGTGCAAGAGAGAAACGTCAGATTACTCTCAGAGGATCTCCAATCAGACTCACAGCTGACTTCTCATCAGAAACCCTACAAGCTAGGAGGGAATGGCGAGACATAGCACAGGTGCTAAGAGAGAAAAATTGCCAGCCCAGAATATTATATCCTGCCAAGCTCTCATTTGTGAATGAAGGTGAAATAAAGACCTTTCATAGCAAACAGAAATTGAAAGACTTTGTGGCCACTTGTCCGGCCCTGCAAAAGATACTTAAAGATGTGCTACACTCAGAAACACAGAAACACGGCCATCAATATGAAAGAAGGGAAAGGAAGAACACCTACCAGTAAAAGAGCATGGGAAGCTCAAAGCATATACTAGAAAATATTTCCGGGAAAATGGCAGGGCAAAGTCACTACGTATCAATTGTCACATTGAACATTAATGGTCTGAATTCTTCAGTTAAAAGACACCGTTTGGCTGACTGGCTCACAGAACACAACCCAACTATTTGTTGACTACAAGAAACACATCTCTCTAACAAAGAGGCATGCAGACTGAAAGTGAAAGGTTGGAAAAAGATATTCCATGCCAACAGAAACCAAAAAAAAGCAGGTGTAGCCATATTAATATCAGACAAAATAAACTTTAATACAAAAACTGTTAAGAGAGACAAAGAGGGACACTATATAATGATTAAGGGTTCAATTCAACAGGAAGATGTAACTATTATAAATGTATATGCACCTAATTACAGGACACCGGTCTATTTAAAAGATATGTTAAGGGACTTAAAGGGAGATTTAGATTCCAATACAATAGTACTGGGGGACTTCAATACTCCACTCTCAGAAATAGACAGATCATCCGGACAGAAGATCAACAAGGAAACAGCAGATTTAATTGACACTATTGCCCAAATGGATCTAACAGATATCTACAGAACTTTCAACCCTACATCTACAGACTTCACATTCTTCTCAGCAGCGCATGGAACCTTCTCTAGGATTGATCACATACTAGGCCATAAAGCAAGTCTCAGCAAATTTAAAAGAATTAGAATCATACCATGCAGCTTCTCAGACCACAGCGGGATGAAGCTGGAAATTAGCAACTCAGGAAACCCCAGAAAGTATGCAAACACATGGAGACTGAACAACATGCTCCTGAATGAACACTGGGTCATTCAAGAAATCAAAAGAGAAATCAAAAACTTTCTGGAAGTAAATGAAGACAACAACACAACATATCAAAACTTATGGGATACAGCAAAAGCAGTATTGAGAGGCAAATTTATAGCAATAGGTGCCTATATCAAGAAATTGGAAAGGTACCAAATAAATGAGCTTTCAGCGCACCTCAAGGACCTAGAAAAACTGCAGCAAACCAAACCCAAATCTAGTAGGAGAAGAGAAATAATTAAAACCAGAGAAGAAATTAACAGGATTGAATCCAAAAAAACATTACAAAAAATCAGCCAAGCGAGAAGCTGGTTTTTTGAAAAAATAAACAAAATTGACACCCCATTGGCCCAACTAACTAAAAAAAGAAGAGAAAAGACCCAAATCAATAAAATCAGAGATGAAAAAGGAAACGTAACAACAGACACCACAGAAATAAAAAGAATCATCAGAAATTACTACAAGGACCTGTATGCCAGCAAACAGGAAAACCTATCAGAAATGGATAGATTCCTGGACACATGCAATCTACCAAAATTGAACCATGAAGACATCGAAAACCTAAATAGACCCATAACTGAAACAGAAATTGAAACAGTAATAAAGGCCCTCCCAACAAAGAAAAGCCCAGGACCAGATGGATTCACTGCTGAATTCTACCAGACATTTAAAGAAGAACTAATCCCATTTCTTCTCAAACTATTCAGAACAATCGAAGAAGAGGGAATCCTCCCAAATTCTTTCTATGAAGCCAGCATCACCTTAATCCCTAAGCCAGAGAAAGATGCAGCACTGAAAGAAAATTACAGACCAATATCCCTGATGAACATAGATGCAAAAATCCTCAATAAAATTCTGGCCAATAGAATACAACAACACATCAGGAAAATCATCCACCCAGACCAAGTGGGATTCATCCCTGGTATGCAGGGATGGTTCAACATTCGCAAATCAATCAATGTGATTCACCACATTAACAGACTGCAGAAGAAAAACCATATGGTTATCTCAATTGATGCAGAGAAAGCATTTGATAAAATTCAACACCCTTTCATGATGAAAACTCTAAGCAAATTGGGTATAGAAGGAACATTCCTCAATATAATCAAAGCAATTTATAAAAAACCCACAGCCAGCATCCTATTGAATGGGGAAAAGTTGGAAGCATTTCCACTGAAATCTGGCACCAGGCAGGGATGCCCACTCTCACCACTGCTATTTAACATAGTTCTGGAAGTTTTAGCCAGAGCCATCAGACAAGAAAAAGAAATCAAAGGAATACAAATCAAGAAGGAAGAAGTCAAACTATCCCTCTTTGCAGACGATATGATTCTGTACTTAGAGGATCCAAAGAACTCTACTAAGAGACTATTGGAACTCATAGAGGAGTTTGGCAAAGTGGCAGGATATAAAATCAATGCACAAAAATCAACAGCCTTTGTATACACAAGTAATGCCATGACTGAGAAAGAACTGCTAAGATCAATCCCATTCACAATAGCTACAAAAACAATCAAATACCTTGGAATAAACTTAACCAAGGACGTTAAAGATCTCTACGATGAAAATTACAAAACCTTAAAGAAAGAAATAGAAGAGGATACCAAAAAATGGAAAAATCTTCCATGCTCATGGATTGGAAGAATCAACATCATCAAAATGTCCATTCTCCCAAAAGCAATTTATAGATTCAATGCAATCCCAATCAAGATACCAAAGACATTCTTCGCAGATCTAGAAAAAATGATGCTGAAATTCATATGGAGGCACAAGAGACCTCGAATAGCTAAAGCAATCTTGTACAACAAAAACAAAGCCGGAGGCATCACAATACCAGACTTCAGGACATACTACAGGGCAGTTGTAATCAAAACAGCATGGTACTGGTACAGAAACAGATGGATAGACCAATGGAACAGAATTGAAACACCAGAAATCAATCCAAACATCTACAGCCAACTTATATTTGATCAAGGATCTAAAACTAATTCCTGGAGCAAGGACAGTCTATTCAATAAATGGTGCTGGGAAAACTGGATTTCCACGTGCAGAAGCATGAAGCAAGACCCCTACCTTACACCTTACACAAAAATCCACTCAACGTGGATTAAAGACCTAAATCTACGTCCTGACACCATTAAGTTATTAGAGAACATTGGAGAAACCCTTCAAGATATTGGCACAGGCAAAGAATTTCTGGAAAAGACCCGGGAGGCACAGACAGTCAAAGCCAAAATCAACTATTGGGATTGCATCAAATTGAGAAGTTTCTGTACTGCAAAAGAAACAGTCAGGAGAGTGAAGAGACAACCGACAGAATGGGAAAAAATATTTGCAAACTATGCAACAGATAAAGGGTTAATAACCAGAATCTACAAAGAGATCAAGAAACTCCACAAAAACAAAACCAACAACCCACTTAAGAGATGGGCCAAGGACTTCAATAGACATTTTTCAAAAGAGGAAATCCAAATGGCCAACAGGAACATGAAAAAATGTTCAAGGTCACTAGCAATCAGGGAAATGCAAATCAAAAGCACAATGAGGTTTCACCTCACCCCGGTTAGAATGGCTCACGTACAGAAATCTACCAACAACAGATGCTGGCGAGGATGTGGGGAAAAAGGGACACTAACCCACTGTTGGTGGGAATGCAAACTGGTCAAGCCACTATGGAAATCAGTCTGGAGATTCCTCAGAAACCTGAATATAACCCTACCGTTCGACCTAGCCATCCCACTCCTTGGAATTTACCCAAAGGAGTTTAAATTGATAAAGAAAAAAGCGGTCTGCACCCTAATGTTTATTGCAGCACAATTCACAATAGCCAAGACCTGGAACCAACCTAAATGCCCATCAATGGTAGACTGGATAAAGAAATTATGGGATATGTATTCTTTAGAATACTATACCGCAGTAAGAAACAACGAAATCCAGTCATTTGCAACAAAATGGAGGAATCTGGAACACATCATGCTGAGTGAAGTAAGCCAGTCCCAAAGGGACAAATACCATATGTTCTCCCTGATCGGTGACAACTGACTCAACACCAAAAAGGAAACCTCCTGAAGTGAAATGGACACTATGAGAAATGGTGACTTGATCAGCATAGCTCTGACTGCTAATGGACAACTTAATACATTATCCCTCATAGTATTTTTTTTTGTCTGTTCTACTTAATATGACTGGTTTAATTCTGTAATTATCACACAGTTATTCTTAAGTGTTGAAAATTAACTGAAATGTGATCCCTGTTAAACATAAGAGTGGGAATAAGAGAGGGAAGAGATGTATAATTTGGGGCATGCTTGGGCTGACTTGCCCCAATTGGTAGAGTTGGAAACATACCAGGGGATTCCAATTCAATCCCATCAAGGTGGCATGTGCCAATGCCATCTCACTATTCCAAGTGATCAATTTCAGTTCACAATTGATCATAATGAAAGGACTAAGAGTCAAAGGGAGCACATAAACAAGTCTAGTATCTGCTAACACTAACCGATAGAATAAATAAAGGGGAGAGTGATCCAACATGGGAAGTGAGATACTCAGCAGACTCATAGAATGGCGGATGTCCTAAATAGCACTCTGGCCTCAGAATCAGCCCTAAAGGCACTCGGATCTGGCTGAAAAGCCCATGAGAGTATTTCAGGCATGGAAAGCCAAGACACTCTGGCAAAAAGATCTCTGTGAGTGAGATCCCAGTGGAAAGAACAGGTCTTCAAAGAGGGAGGTGCCTTTCTCTGAAGGGAGGAGAGAACCTCCACTTTGACTATGACCTTGTCTAAACAAGATAAGAGTCGGAGAACTCAAGGGGCTTCCATAGCCTTGGAAACTCATGACTGGTGCATAGGGAGATTACTGATGCCATAAACAGGAGTGTCAATTTGTAAAGTCAACAACAGGAGTCACTGTGCACTTACTCCTCATGTAGGATCTCTGTCCTTAATGTGCTGTACACTGAGGCTTAATGCTATAACGAATACTCAAACAGTATATTTCACTTTGTGTTTCTATGGGGGTGCAAACGATTGAAATCTTTACTTAATGTACACTAAACTGATCTTCTATAAAAAAAAAAAAAAGAAATTATCAATTCCCAACTTGACTCTCACTGGGATTAAACATGACAATAGGTCTGATCTGATTTCATCATCATTTAAAAAAAATCATCTATTATTTTTCACTTTATGTTTCTGTGTGGGAACAAACTGTTGAAATCCTTACTTAAGGTATACTAAGCTGATCTTCTGTATATTAAGATAATCGAAAATGAATCTTGATGTGAATGGAAGGGGAGAGGGAGTGGGAAAGGGGAGGGTTGTGGGTGGGAGGGACGGTATGGGGGGGAAAGCCATTGTAACCCATGAGTCGTACTTTGGAAATTTATATTCATTAAATAAAAGATAAAAAAAAATAAAATAAAATAACAGTACATTTTATCATCTTTGAGTCTTGAATTCAATGGGATACAGCAGTATCAGCACTTAGTTCTTGCCTGGCACTTTTCAAAAAAAAAAAAAAGATACAAAAGATCAGTGAAATGAAGAGCAATTTTCTTGAAAAAAAAATTGATACACCACTGACCTAACTAACCAAAGAAAAGGGGAGAAGACCAAAATGAATAAAATCAGAGATGAAAAAGGAGGTATTACAATGGATATCACAGAAATAAAAAGAATCATCACAAATTACTACAAACAGATATATGCCAACAAATTGGAAAATCTAGAAGAAAGGATAGATTTCTGGAAACACACAACTGATCCAAATTGAGCCATGAAGATATAGAAAACTTTAATAGACCAATAACCAATATGGAGACTGAATCAGTAATAAACATTCTCCCAACAAAGACAAGTCCAAAACCAGATGGTTTCATTCCTGAATTCTACCAAAATTTTAAAGAAGAACTAATCTCAATTCTTCTCAAACTATTCAAAATAATTGAAACAGAGGGAATTCTCCCAAACTTTTCCTCTGGGGCCAGGATCACCTTAATTCAAAACTGAAAAGAGATATAATAAAAAAGAGAAATATAGACCAATATCCCTGATGAACACAGATGCAAAAACTCTCAACAAAATACTAACTGACTGAATCCATCACCACATCAGAAAGATCATTCACCCAGACCAAATGAGATTTATCTCTGTTACGCAGGGATGATTCAACATATGCAGATCAGTTAGTGTGATACATCACATTCACAAATTGAAAAAAAAGAACATACGATTATCTCAATGGATGTAGAGAAATCATTTCATAAAATATAACATCCTTTCATGATGTTGGCCCCTATACAACACTTCTGAATGTTACTGACATTGGGCTCTATTTATTTTAAAATTCTCATTGGTGACCACAAACTTTGTCTGTTTCTTCCGTGTTGGTGGCAGGAATTCAGCCACTTGAGCCACAGCTGCTGCCTTTCATCATCTGCATTAGCAGGAAACTGGAATTAGGAGATGGACCTGGAAGTTGAACTCAGCTACTCCGATGTAGGACGTGGGTGTCTTAACAGCACTGGGCAAAATACCTGCCCCTTGACTTGTATGTTTAATGAGACAGTAAAGGAATTTACTGTGCTACCATCAATAATCAAGAACTGGAAGCAACATACAAACTAAAGACTGAACCCCTATTCACAGTTCTAAATACATACAATTTTCCTTTTTCATGCCAATTTAATTTATTCTGCTATAAAATGTATCCTGTTCATTGACCTATTTCAGTTCAGAGAAGCATCAGCAGTGATGAAATAATGCCTACTAGTTTACCTTAGATTTTAAACTTACATTAAAATAAAAATATTCAGTGGTGGGCGTTTGGCCTAGTGGTTGGTATACCACCTGGGACACCTGCATCTCATATCAGAGTTTGGGTCCTGATTTTGCTCATAATCCTGATTTGTTGCTGATGGATACTCTGGGAGGCAGCAGCTGATTCTCAGGTAATTGGATCTCTGCTGCCCACATGAGACACCTGGACTGAGTTCTGGGTTCCTGGCTTCAGCCTGACCAGGTCCCACTAGCTGGGGGCATTTGAGGAGTGGACCGGATTATGGGAAGAACATTCTCTCTCTCTCTCTCCCTCTCTCTCTCTCTCTCACACACACACACAACACACACATGCACACTTCCTTTCAGATGAGTAAATTGTATTCTCATTAGGAAAACAAAAACAAACCAAAAAATGAGCAGATGATTTGAACATATATTTCTCAAAAGATGATATACAAATGGCTGATAGGTATATAAACAAAAGTTCAACATCACGCATCATCAGAAAATTTAAAAGCAAAATAACTATGAGATATCACTGCATACCTATTAAGATGGCTAATATAGGAAAGATAATTGGTTGGTGCCGTGGCTCACTTGGCTAATCCTCCACCTGCGGTGCTGGCATGCTGGGTTATAGTCCCTGTTGGGGCGCCGGGTATTAGTTCCGGTTGCTCCTCTTCTAGTCCAGCTCTCTGCTGGGGCCCGGGAAGGCAGTGGAGGATGGCCCAAGTGCTTGAGTCCCTGCACCCTCATGGGAGACCGGGAGGAAGTACCTGGCTCCTGGCTTCAGATCGGTGCAGCGTCGGCTGTAGCGACCATTAGGGGAGTGAACCAACGGAAGGAAGACCTTTCTCTCTGTCTCTCTCTCACTGTCTATAATTCTACCTGTCAAATAATAGAAAAAATAAAGACAATTGATGACAGAGTTGCCAAGGGTGTGGGAAAAGGAGACCCATTTTTCACTGTTGTTGAGAATGTAAATTAGTGAAATAATTACTCTTAATTACAGAATTAAGAGGACATGACCACTCAATACATGGAGAAAAATCTGACAAAATGCAACATCATTTTATGATAAAAATATAAATATAAGACTACTGTATGATTCAACAACCCCATTACTCTGGTTATATATGCAAAGGAATTGAAATCATGTTTTGATAAGATATCTGTATTAATAGGTTCCTTGTAAGATTACTCACAATAGTCAAGACATGAAATCCATTTAAATATTCTTCAATAGATAAATGGATAAGAAAAAATGTGAAACATATTCCAAATAAAATACTACTTAGCATTTACAAAGAAGGAAATTCCATAATTTGTGAAAATATGGATAAACTGAGCACATTACGCTACATGCAATAAGTAAGGCACAGAAAGACAAATGTTAATATTCTAACTTATCTATGGAATTTAAAAAGGTTGAATTTATGGATACAGTGAAAAAAAAAATGATGGCTACTAGGGGCAGGTGGGGAGGAGTTGTGTGGAGGGTAGGAAAGTGTTTGCAAAAGGATGCAAAACATCAGTTTTACAGGAAGAATAACTTTAAGAGATATAATACAACATGATTATCATTATTGTATACTTTCAGAGAGAGTAAGTTTAAATAAAATAAATAAATCTTAAGCTTAGATTTTAAAAAAATCTTAAGCATATGAGTATTTTTAAAGAAGAATTTTTTGAGCACCTATTACTGTGAAATTTTCTGATATCAAATGGAAGTCATTAAGGCACAGGGCCCCTGCTCTTAAAAACATATCCAAAATACTTAGAAAAGTGTCAGAGCTTTAGAGTACAACATTGTTTGTTGAATGATAGGAAAACATGAAAGGTCTCTGGAAATTCCAAATGCACTTAGTTGCTTCATTAATAAAATTAAAAGGAACTGAATGTTGTCCTGGAGGAGCTTGCAATCAGAAGGGAAGACCATTGCTATCAAGGAGATAAATATGTTCCTTGGGGATCTGCTATTGATGCAGAGTGTCTGTAGCCACTAGGAAATACTGTTCCCATTCTACATGTTCTATGGAGTCATAGTCCTTGAATATCTTCTTGGCCTTTTCATTCCTTTCCTGCCCACAGATTTACTCCAGTGAAGAAAAACTATACCAGATGATAAACAAGGGGAAATAGCCTTTGTGTATAAAGTGGTTCATCACTTTGTCTTTCTCTGCACTGGGAAA
Source organism: Oryctolagus cuniculus (assembly GCF_964237555.1). Classification (NCBI taxonomy): domain Eukaryota; kingdom Metazoa; phylum Chordata; class Mammalia; order Lagomorpha; family Leporidae; genus Oryctolagus; species Oryctolagus cuniculus. Next base: position 1,656,454 of record NC_091438.1, on the reverse strand, counting down.
ACTGATGGTAAATCCAGATGACCTTAAGTTTGAAAAACTAGAGATACGAAATAGAACTGCAAGATAAGGCACTCCATCTAGAACAATGGCCATCAGCCATTGTTTTGTATTTAGAGCAAGCTCAACACAATACAAGGAGCAGGTGAGAGTGTTACCAGAGGAAAGGCCATGGAGCAAGAAGGAATTCAGGTGTGAGACAGAGAGCGGGGTGATAAGGCTTTATTAAGGGTTGGGGCATCCGTCAGAACTGAAGGGACAGAGAGAGACCACCCAGTCACCCAGTCTCAGACCCTGGAAGCTTTCCAGGTGGTCCCAGCCCTTCCCCCAAGGAAAGCTCACAATTAGGTTATGTGACCTGACACCATGGGGCAATAAAACCTTCTCAGAGGCCCTAAGGGAAGCCCCCCTACTCTGCAGGGCCAGCAAATCTGGGGAGGAATTTGCTAATTTTCACCCAACATACCCTTCTCCAGGACTCTCCACCCTTCATCCTGGAGGAGAGGGGGAGGTGGGTAAACAGACTCCCTTAAAACCTAGGGAGTCCAGGCTGGCACCGCGGCTCACTAGGATAATCCTCCACCTGCGGCACCAGCACACTGGGTTCTAGTCCCGGTCGGGGCGCCGGATTCTGTCCTGGTTGCCCCTCTTCCAGGCCAGCTCTCTGCTGTGGCCAGGGAGTGCAGTGGAGGATGGCCCAAGTGCTTGGGCCCTGCACCTGCATGGGAGACCAGGAGAAGCACCTGGCTCCTGGCTTCGGATCAGCGCGGTGCTCCGGCCGCAGTGGCCATTGGAGGGTGAACCAACGGCAAAAGGAAGACCTTTCTCTCTGTCTCTCTCTCTCACTGTCCACTCTGCCTGTCAAAAAAAAAAAAACAAAAAACAAAAAACAAAAAAAAAAAACAAAAAACAAACAAACAAACAAACAAAATAAAAACAGCAAAAACAAACACCTAGGGAGTCCAAACAGAGTGCACACTCATGAGCCTTGCACCTGGCCTGCCCACCGGGCCTGCCCAGGTGTATTGTCTCCATTCATCCATGTAACCTCGCTCTCCCCAGTCTGAGCAACTGGGTGCTCTCTCTCTGTCCCTTCTGTCCTGATGGATGCCCTATCCCCAGTAAAGCCTTATCATTCCGCTTTCTGTCTCGCGCCTGAATTCTTTCTTGCATGAAGACAAGAACCCCACAGAAGTACCTTGGAGTTGTTTCTCAGTGTTTTCCTAGGTCTCTAGAGGAACCCACTGACGTGTAAAAGGCATGTTGGCTATTTTCCAGGGAACTGGGAATTTTTTTTTAAAGAGACAATGTGCAATTTATTAACAACTTATCTAATGGCACATATTTTCTTACTTTTCTCCTTCAGCTTCCTATATAGTTTTAGAACATCCATTGTCCTCTCTTCTTTCTCCATTGAAAGGAGGGAAGAGGAGACTTCAATCTAATGTGTACAACTTCTGGACAAATTCTTCTGTTGTATATTCAGAAGGAAGGAATGGTTTTCTAGGAATGAAAACACAGTCTCCTTGAATGTGGCAGAATTCTGAAACTCGGGTATTTGCAGTTGGAATAAATAAGAAAAATGTGGTATTAGTGCCCTTTCATCTCCTTCCTTAGTCCTCTTTGCTCTAACCTGGGCCCTTCCCTCCATTGCATCATGCACATGTAGCCTTCCACTATGGGCATCGCCATCTTTGAGTTTCCAAAGAAATATCCTTAACTCGATTCTGACCTCTACTCTCCTCTCTAGCAAAATTATCCTCTGTGATCATAAGACCTAATTGCTTCATTTTCAAGTTAAAGGAAGCATTGGCCTAGATTCATAGAGTTTTGTGACACACTGGGATGGAGGGAGGAAACCAGTCTCCCTCTTCCCCTCCCTTCCTCACGAACTGTTTTATCTTAGAATGAATATCAGGGTGCAAAGATGAAAGGGGTACAGTGCTTGTCCTGTGAGACCGCGAAGTTCAGTCAGAGAAATACACACATAAACCATACTTCTGGGTTGCGCCAGGACTCTGAAGCAGTGAGAAACTGCAGCTGGGGATGGAGAGGCTTGTGCAATTTTTCGAAAGAAGAGGAAATGTTGAGAAAGATAATTCTTTCCTTTGCCTCTCTCACTGGGGACCGGTTAAAAGAGCACTAAGATTACAGCCAAAGGGGCTGCCTGATTTCAATATGGAAACATAAAGGAAACTGCTCAAAGCTTTTCTAGAAAGCAGCCTCCCATGGGAGTCCCAGGGGTGATGCACAAAGACACATGAGAGCCTGAACCTCGGTTCCTGGTTAGCCACATCCTTGATCTACCCATGAGACTTCCTGGTGTCAGCAATTCATCTTGATGTTGAATGGTGGTGGTGGGAGTGAGAGAGAAGAGAGCAGTATGGCAAGAACTTTGTTTTCTAGGCTTTCTTTGGGTCCCTAATAGAAACAAAGAAAATGCAGCATCTAGCTTGCTGTGTTTGCCTCTGGCTTCATGCAGTTCTCTGAATAATACTCTCTGTTACCTCGTTTAAAGGAAGTCCTCGGGATTCACAGATGGCCTCTAAAGCATGATGAAGAGTATTAGAGTCTGAGGGAGGACAATTTAATTTTATAAAACATCCTGCTCTCTAGAGGGTCTTAGGCTTTCCCTTTCTTCCCTTTCTCAGCCCCATAAGCCACTCCGTATGTTTTGGTCTTTGTGCCTTGAGTTTAGAACATTCTTCTCTCCCACCCTTCTCTAAAAATGCTCATTTTCCGAAGTTCAGCTGAATTCTGCTAATGATCTTGAACTCCTTTATTTCAGGATTCTCATCCTGGAGGTTTATATCATTATTCAGATCCTGCATAGTTCTTTTTATTTATTTGAGAGGTAGAGTTACAGACAGTGAGAGAGACAGAGAAAAAGGTCTTCCCTCCATTGGTTCACTCCCCAAATGGCCGCAATGGCCGGAGCTGCACCCATCCGATGCCAGGAGCCAGGTGCCTCTGCCTGGTCTCCCATGTGGGTGCAGAGTCCCTAGGATCTGGGCCATCTTCCACTGCTTTCCCAGGCCACAGCAGAGAACTGGACTGGAAGAGGAACAACTGGGACTAGAACTGGCGCCCATATGGGATGCTGGAGCTGCAGGTGGAGGATTAACCTAGTGCACCACGGTGCCGCCCCCACCCCATAGTTCTTAAATAGCCTTCGGTGTGTTCACTTTGCCACAGAATTTTTTTCACATCCACAATAGAAGGTACATATTTCTGAGCCCATACCTGGGTCTTGTGGATGCCTGTTTGCTTCTGTAGTGGCCTGTGCTATTAGCAACTAGAGTGGGGGAGGAGTGGAGATTCAGAACTAAGGGAAGACGCAATGCTAACCAGGGTGAGGATAATTATGGTTGGATAATGCTCAGATAACTGAGTACATACCACAGTTTGCTTATGGGTGTCCTGTTGAACTTCACATTTTATGAGATTGCTAAGGAAATGAGATTCAGAGGGATGAACATGATGACCCTCAAAGTTCCTAGCCAGAGACAGGCTGTGTTTCAACACATGCACCTCCCTGCTCAGCCCTTGGCTGGTCCCTTCCATCCTTTGCCTTACTCTGGTTTCTATAATACTTTGTATAAAAGTATGAGGTCAGTGGGCTTCATTTACATGAATGTCAGAGAACTTTACAAAAGAATGGAGCGTGCTTTCCATCCATTAAAGTTGTAACACACTTGTGGACTTACTGGAATTCCTTGGACACATGTGAGACAAGAAATGAGGGTTTTAAAATCTGGTATTATGATGCCTCCAGCTTTATTTTTATTGTTTAGGATTGCTTTAGCTGTTCAGAGTCTCTTGTGATTCCATTTGAATTTTAGGGTCACTTTTTCCATATCTGAGACCATCTTTGATATTTTGATTAGGATCACATTGAATCTATAAATTTCTTTGGGCAGTATAGACATATTGATGATATTAATTCTTCCAATCCATGAACAATGACAATTTCTTCATTTTTTGTGTCTTCAATTTTTTCCTTAATGTTTTGCAATTTTCTCTTTTTTTTAAACTTTGTTTTATACCTTTGTCAAACCAATGGTTAGCAATTTTATACTACTATAATTTTTTTAAGATTGATTTTATTTATTTGGAAGACAGAGGTAGAGGCAGAGAGAGAGAGAGAGAGAGAGGTCATGCATCTGCTGGTTCACTCCCCAAATAGCTTCAACAGCCAGAGCTGAGCCGATCCGAAGCCAGGAGCCAGGAGCTTCTTCCAGGTTTCCCACGTGAGTGTAAGGGCCCAAGTCTTGGGCCATCTTCTGCTACTTTCCCGGGCACATTAGCAGGGAGCTGGATCAGAATTGGGGCAGCTGGGACAAGAACCAGTACCCACATGGGATGCTGGCACTTCAGACCAGGGCTTTAACCCACTGTGCCACAACTCCGGCTCCACAATTTTCAGTGTAGAGATCTTTCACATCTTTGGTTAAATTTATCACAAGATATTTAAATTTTTTGTAGCTACTCTGAAGGGGACTGATCTAACAAACTCTTTCCCAGACATGACATTGTTTGCATATACAAATGCTATTCATTTTTGTGTGTTAATTTTATATAATGCAATTTAACCAAACTCTTTTATAAGTTTCCATAATCTCTTGGTGGAGTCTTTTGGTTCCCTTATGTATAGAATCATATCATCTGCAAACAGGGATAATACGACTTCCTCTTTTCCAATTTATGTACTTTTCACTTCTTTTTTTTTTTTTTGTCCAATAGTTCTTGATAAAACCTCCAGAACAATGTTGACTAGCAATGGTGAGAGTGGGCATTCTTGTCTGGTTCCAGATGTTAGTGGAAATGCTTCCAGCTTTTCCCCATTCAATATGATGCTGTCTGTGGGTTTTCATATATTGCCTTAATCATGCTGAGGAATGATCCTTCTATGTTCAATTTCATCATGAAAGGGTGTTCTATTTTATCAAATGCTTTCTCTGCATCTGTTGAGCTATTACAGGGCAGTTATAATCAAAACAGTCTGGTACTGGCACAGGAATAGAAATATGGACTAATGGAATAGATTAGAGACCTCAGAAATCAATCCACACATATCCTACCAACTAGTTTTTGACAAATGAACTAAAATCATTCCCTGAATAAAGGACAGTCTCTTCAACAAAAAGGGTATTGGGAACACTGGATATCTGCATGCAAAATTAAGATGCAAGACTCCTACCTTACACCCTGTACAAAAATCATCTCAAAATGGATCAGGGATCTAAAAAGACCAGAAATCATCAAATTAGTAGAGGAAAACATAGGGGAAACCATGCAAGACACTGGCATAGGCAGACTTTTTGGATAAAACCTAAGAAGCATAGGCAATAAAAACAAAAATAGGCAAATGTGATTACATCAAGCTAAGAAGCTTTCATACAGCAAAGGAAATACTCAACAAAGTAAAATGGCAACTGACAGAATGGGAGAAACTATTTGCAAACTATACATCTGATAAAGGAATAATATCCAGCATATATAAGGAACTCAAGTACTGCAACAACAACAAAACAAATAATCCAGTTAAAAAAATAGGCTAAGGATATGAAGAGGAATTTTTCAAAGGAAGAAATACAAATGGCCAACAGACACATAAAAAGATGTCCAGGATCACTAGCCATCATGGAAATGCAAATAAAAACAACAATGAGGTGTCACCTCACCCTAATTAGAATGGCTATCATCTAAAAATGAAAACAAATGCAGGGGAGGATGTGGAGAAAAGGGTGCCCTAATAATACACTGTTGGTAGGAAAGTAAACTAGTACAACCATTATGGAAAACAGTATGGATATTCCTCAGAAATTTGAAAACAGATCTACTATATGACCCAGTCATCTCACTCCTGGAAATTTACCCAAAAGAAATAAAATCATAATATGAAACAGTTATCTGTACCCCCATATTTACAGTAGTTCAATTCACAATAGGTAAGACAGGGAATCAACCCTGATGTCCATCAACTGATGACTGGATAAAGAAAATATGATATATATACACTACGGAATACTGCTCAGCCATACAAAAGAATGAGATCCTGTCCTTTGCAACAAAATGGATGCCACTGGAGACCTTCATGCTTAGTGAAATAAGCCGGTCCCAAAAAGACAATGTCATATGTTTTCCCTGTTTTGTGGTAACTAAATTACAGAATACAAAAAATGTAATATTTATGAGTGAAACTAACATTTTGAGATTTGATTATAGCCCTTTCTATACTCCCTCTCTCCTTTTCCTCCTGAACAAAGGAGTTGTTGGTGTAAATACGAAAAATTCCTTTCTGAGTTTTTCCCCTGAAGTTATCAGACAGGGGAAGCCTGGCATCTGTCCCGCCTTAGAGGAAAGATGTTTATCAGGCCAGGTAGAAGGGGCAGGAACCCTGGAAGGTCAACAGGATCTGGGCAGGACTTTGAAGTGAAAGATGCTGGGCTTCTGGAGCTTCCGCAGTAGGTGCTGGTCTTCAGGCCTTTCTCATACACACAAAGGCTCAATTTCTGACTTCCTACCTAACATATCCCCCCTCAAGAAAAAAATACCCATAATTTATGGGGGTAAGTGGGTGGAGTTCCGTCTTCTATAGCTACTTCAAAGCTGACAAATAGGCATAGGGACGGATATGGGTATTTTTCTCTTGCTATCTGTCCTATGGTGCTTAAGAATGGCCTCAGGAAGCATTGTCCCGCATGGTCCAGAGGGTGGGTCACTTAAGAATGGCCTCAGGAAGCATTGTCCCGCATGGTCCAGAGGGTGGGTCACTTAAGAATGGCCTCAGGAAGCATTGTCCTGGTTGGTCCAGAGGGTGGGTCACTTAAGAATGGCCTCAGAAGCCGGCGCCGTGGCTCAATAGGCTAATCCTCCACCTAGCGGCGCCGGCACACCGGGTTCTAGTCCCGGTTGGGGCGCCGGATTCTGTCCCGGTTGCCCCTCTTCCAGGCCAGCTCTCTGCTATGGCCAGGGAGTGCAGTGGAGGATGGCCCAGGTGCTTGGGCCCTGCACCCCATGGGAGACCAGGAAAAGCACCTGGCTCCTGGCTCCTGCCAGGATCAGCGCGGTGCGCCGGCTGCAGCGGCGGCCATTGGAGGGTGAACCAACGGCAAAGGAAGACCTTTCTCTCTCTGTCTCTCTCTCTCACTGTCCACTCTGCCTGTCAAAAAAAAAAAAAAAAAAAAAAAAAAAAAAAAAAAAAAGAATGGCCTCAGAAAGCGTTGTCCCGCGTGGTCCAGAGGGTGGGTCACCTTGTCTGAGGTAGGCTGGAAGCTGGAGCCAGATGGTTTATCTTCTGTTAGAGACAGAACAAGGAGGTTAAAGCACACCATTGTGAAAATTAAAAGGAAATTAAGAAAGGAAGGAGGAGGGATAATGAGAGTGAGAAAGGTGGGGAGAGTAGGGTGGGAAGTATCACTGTGCTCTTAAAACTGTATATATAAAATACATGAAATTTGTTCCTTTTATATAAATTTTAAAATTTTTAAAAAAAATGAAATGAGGGTTTTGGTCTCGGTTATTGCATCACAGCAGTGTTTCGGATGATTAAGGTCTCTTACCATCAGGGTCAGAAACCATAAGTAGCTACCAAGTTGCAGCTCACATCTGGAGCCCGAGAGCTGCTGCTATGCTTTATCTTGGGCAATGTCTGAAATTCAAGGGCATATGGAAATCATCCTCTTTTTTGACAAGAAATAAATCATTACTAGAAAAAGTAGGGAGGGTATTATACAAACCCTCTCTCATTTCCGAGCACTCTGAGGACTGCAAAGGTCAAGATATTGGCAATTGTGCCTAACAGAGCATGGTCAGGCTGGGGATTTCTTGCGAATCTGTGACTTGGTGTGCGGCTTTCTATTACAGCCCCTGCATACAGTTTCATTCAGTTAGACGAGGCAAAATCCTAGAGTCCTTGGCAAAAATTCCACAAGAAACTCCCTTTCTTTTTGATGTCAACCTCAATAATAGTAACGATAAAAATGACAGCAAATAAGGGATTAGTACGGTCTAAGTGCTGGTCTTGGTGTTTTCCATATTCTAGTTCACGTAATCCTCACAGTGGCTCTGTAGATAGTCAGTAGTATTACCTCCATTCCACATATGAGCAAACAGAGGCACAAAGTACATAATGGACTGGTCTGAGGCCATGGAGCATGTTAAATAAAAGAGGCAGACTTTGGGCTCCAAAGTCTGCTTAAATACATGAAATATAGAGATCGGTCTTTGAACTTCTAGAGGGTGGACTCTAAACCTTTTGTATCCTCAGGCCCTTGTGTGTACTTTGCCTTAGACAGAAGCTTGGTAAATATGTGTCTCATGGATGACTGACTAGATCCGTAAGTAGATGCTGGAATGGTCAGGACTCATACCCCTTTCATGTTCTCTCCCTGCTCTGCTGATATTTTTACCTAGAGTGGTAGGGAGCCTAAGATCTCATGACACAAGCCCCCAGGTAGTTTCAGAGGGCCCCAAGACCATTTATTACTTTCTCTGTATTTCCAATGCTAAAAAGGACTGGAGAAAGTGGAAGGCCTGCAATCAGCCAAATTACAGTCAGGTTTTCTGCTCTTGTAAAGGCTTTGGTTTCAGGTATTTTTCACATGAGGTCCCAAAGAATGTGCTCTGATGGAATGAACTCTTTTCATTTTTCCCCTTTTGTTTTCTTCTTTCCTGGTTCATCCCTTTCTCTTACCCTTTATCTTTTTCTACTCTCTCCACTTTGCATTCGTTGTATGTTAGAGCCAGAGTTATTTAAAGTATACTGAAGATAATAGTATAGGTTTTTTTTTTTTTGAGAAATACCAAAGAAGAGAAATTGTTCATTTACAAGTTAGTAATGACTTTCTTCAGGAAGCAACATTAGAATACAGACTTCTTTCATGGATAAATGTTATAAATTTAATACAGCTTCCAACAATGACTCAATGGACTTCTCTGTCGCACTAATCTTTGGAAATACTCTATCTGGGCATTCTGCCTCAGATTAATGAGAAAGTGGTATACTGTCCACATATTCCAAAAACCCAATTTAATTAATTTCATAATGCTCTGAGCTGCTTGGCTCTAGGCTCTTCCTGTTGAGATTTATGAATCTGCATAGCAACAAATCATCTCTTAACATATTTTCAAATGGGCAATTACATTTCAAGAGTAAAGAAGACCACAATAAATATGAATGGAGAAAAAAAGTCAGATACATAAGATTAGAGGAATTTGTCAAAAAATTACTTACTAATTAAAAATATTAACACAGATATATCAACACGAGCCTTTTGTTAGATTATTCACACAAAGATCATCAGTTTGTAAATTACTTACTTAAAGAACAGAACTCCGTGAAGTCTGTCTAAAACAAATATTCCTTTAGGTCAAATTTCCTAGGACTCTAACATTCCTACTAGTCCATATTTTTATTTGCACTTTTTTTGAGAAACTTAATTAACTTTAAAGAAGCACCCAAGAGTGATACATCTTTGGTAAGCACTTAGATGTAAGTGTAGCTTATGAGACATGAGTATCCTTCACTTAATACATTAAGAAAAAGTAAGTCTTCCAGATTCCAGATCATACTTGTGGGGAGCAGCCCGGACTGGACTGAGTTACTGGAATTAGGACTTATTCTATGCATCTGCTCTCCCACAATATGGCGCTGGGAGAGAAGTAAACAGCTTCTACACAGCTGCCTCCAGTTCAGCTAATAAACTGTAGGACTTGCTCCTGATTGGAGGAGAGCAGCGTACTCGGCGTGTGGGCAGCCGAGTTGGGATTGGCAGAGGAGGACTATAAAGGAGGAGAGAGACGGCATGCACCAGGAACATCTAAGGGGAACATCTAGCTGAAGGAACACCTGTGCAGCCCCCGAGAAGAGCCGGCCGGCGGTGTGCCGCTCCCCTGCGGAAGTGGGGAGTGTGGCCAGGGGGAACTGCCCTTCCACGGAGGTGGAAGGGATAGTAGCCAACCCGGGAAGAACCAGCAGCAAACCCGGGGAGGGCCGAGCAGACGAAAGAACAGCGCAGGGTCCTGTGTCGTTCCTCCACGAAGAGGGGGAGCGACAATACTTAGTGAAATAAGCCAGAGCCAAAGGGACAAATAATGTACATTCTCCCTGACCTGTGATAACTAATAGAGCACCTAAAAGGCAATCTGAAGAAGTGAAGTTGATATTTTGAGAAGCAATGACTTGAACAGCTCTTGTCTTGACTGCAGAGGAACAGTTTTTTTATACTGTTTGTTGAACTTTTTACTTAACATAGTTAAACATATGCATATAAAGTAAATTGAAAATAGATCTCAGTATAAAATAAGATTGGGAATAAGAGAGGGAGGAAGAAGAGGGGTAGGAATACGGTTGGGATGGCGGGCATGGTGGGAAGAATCGCCATGTTCCTGAAGTTGTAATTATGAAGTATATGAAGTTTGTTACTGTAAAAAAAAAGTAAGTCTTAGGGAACAAGTTTTGTCATTAATTAAAGAAGCACCTAAGAAAACAAGCAATGGAGTTGGACATTTTGGCCTAACAAAAATTTATGAGGCATAAGTATATCCTCCACTTAATACACTAAAATGGAATAAATCTTTGAAAACAAGTTTTAGTGCTAACTCTTCTAATGAAACTCTTTAAGGGCAGAGGTCCTGCATGGGAGGTTAGTGCACAGTGACTCTTGTTAATTTAACAATTAACACTCTTATGTATGATGTGAGTGATCACCCGAGGCTCTTGACATGAGCTGCCTAGGCTATGGAAGACTTTTGAATCTACAAACTCCATCAGTATTTAGACAAGGCCATAAGCAAAGTAGAAGTTCTCTCCACCCTTTAGAGAAAAGCAAATCTTTCTTTGATGACCACTTCTTTCCACTGGGGTTTCACCCATAGAGGTCCCTTATGTGGACACTTTTTGCCATATTATCTTGGCTTTCCATGCGTGAAATGCTCTCATTGGCTTTTCAGCCACACCAGAATGCCTTAAGTGCTGATTCGGAGGTCAGAGTGCTATTTAAAATGACTGTCATTCCATGAGTCTGCTGTATGGACTGTTTCTTATGTTGGAGCTCTTGCTCCTTTTTAATTCTATTATTATTACTGAACATTTAATCCTATTTATATGATCACTTTTTAAAAAGATTTATTTATTTACTTATTTGAAAGGCAGAGTTACAGAGAGGCAGAGGCAGATATATATATATATGTGTGTGTGTGTGTGTGTGTATCTTCCATCTGGTGGTTCACTCCTCAGATGGCTGCAATGGCTAGAGCTGGGCCAATCTGAAGCTAGGAGCCAGGGGCTTCTCTTCCAAATTTCCCACATGGATGCAGGGACCCACACACTTAGGTCATCTTCTACTACTTGCGCAGGCCATAGCAGAGAGCTGGATCAGAAGTGGAGCAGCCGGGACTTGAATCGGTGCCCATATGGGATGCTGGCACGGCAGGTGGTGGCTTTATCCACTACACCACAGCACTGATCCTTATATGATCCCTTTAACAATTTTATCTATATGATCACTTTAACAGTTAATTCTATCCAGATGATCACTTTAATAATTAAAATGCTATTTTTACCCCCAGCTTAAGAGGATTTGCAGTCTCATGGCAAGTTTTTAAACTGTTATAGATACATTTTTTTTTGACAGGCAGAGTGGACAGTGAGAGAGGGAGAGACAGAGAGAAAGGTCTTCCTTTTGCCGTTGGTTCACTCTCCAATGGCCGTCGTGGCCGGCGCACCGTGCTGATCCGATGGCAGGAGCCAGGTGCTTCACCTGGTCTCCCATGGGGTGCAGGGCCCAAGCACTTGGGCCATCCTCCACTGCACTCCCTGGCCACAGCAGAGAGCTGGCCTGGAAGAGGGGCAACCGGGACAGAATCCGGCGCCCCAACCGGGACTAGAACCCGGTGTGCCGGCGCCGCTAGGCGGAGGATTAGCCTATTGAGCCATGGCGCCGGCGATACATATTTTTAAGCGTCAAGTCCAATTCTTTGGTTGCATGATCTCTTGTGGACATGTGAAGTCACATACCTACAAACTCCAGCCTGATTCCCAGCCTAAGTGAACTTAAATTGAGCCAAATATAGCAAATAATCACTTAAGCAATCTCTCTGGCTTGTAAATTATACTATGTAATCAGATTTCAAGCACTATTCAGAATGAGTGGTATGTGATACCTGAAGTGGTATAGAACACTCTAGATAAGACACAAACATGGTAACTGGATGTTTCCAGCAGACAGGTACTTTGGGTTACTGAGATTGCCTGTGACTTATAAACCTTCAAACAAGATATTTCCCCTGTTGTAATACAGGGTTCACAATGAGAAACTAAATATTTTCTGTGAAAGTCTGCTTGTTGTGACCTCTAAATGGCATTACATGAAGCAGACTCCAGACAGAACAAGCCTGTATGCATATACTTCATCTGATTTACTCTACTTATATCATTTTGTCTTCTGGCTCCTATACTCCTTTAAATGTGCTCAAGTTCCAGCACCAAAGATCTCCAATCAGCCAATGAAGGACACCTGATAGTCCTTACCTTTCTTGTCTCTGTGGAATTTAACACCATGAAGCTCTTCCTCCTCAACAGTTAGACTTTCGAGACTGGTGTATCTCACTCTATGGACACCTCTCTTGTTACTCTTATATCACAGTGGGGAGGAGATACTTTAAATGCTGTCATCTCCAAGTTCATCTTTGGTCCTCTTTTATTCTCACTGCTCAAACTCCCTGGGTAATCTCTCCCCTGTTAGAAGTTTCTGGGGTGTTCTCACCATTACTATTTAATATAGTCCTGGAAGCTTTAGCCCAAGCCATTAGGCAAGAAAAAGAAATTAAAGGGATACAAAATCAAAAGGAGGAAATCTAACTATCCCTATTTGCAGATGACATGATTCTATATATAGGGGATCCAAAAGACTCCACCGAGAGACTATTGAAAGTCATAAAAGAGTTTGGTAAAGTGGCAGGATATAAAATCAACACAGAATAATAGATACCCTTTGGATACACAGACAATGAGAAAGAACTTCTAAGATCAATCCCATTCACAATAGCTCCAAAAAAGAATAAAATGCCTTGGAATAAATTTAGCCAAGGATGTTAAAGATCTTTGTGATGAAAATTACAAAACACTAAAGAAAGAAATAGAAGAAGATATTAAAAATGGAAAAACTTTTCATGTTCATGGACTGGAAGAATCAACATCATCAAAATGTCCACACTACCAAAAGCAGTTAAGCAGTTTACAGATTCAATTTGGTCCCAATCAAAATACCAATGATATTCTTTGCAGATCTAGAAAAAATGATGCTAAAATTCATATGGAAACACAACAGAACCTGAATAGATAAAGCAATCTGATAACAAAAACAAAGCCAGAGGCATCACAACACCTGATTTCAGAACATATGACAGGGCAGTTACAATCAAAATATCCTGGTACTGCCGCAAAAATAGACTGGTAGACCGATGGAACAGAATACAAAATCCAGAAATCAATCTATGCATCTACAATCAATTCCTGGAGCAAGGACAGCTTTTTTTTTTTTTTTTTTTTTTTTTTAACAAATGGTGCTGCAGAAACTGGATTTCCACGTGTAAAAGTATGAAACTAGACCCATACCTTACACTTTACACAAAAATCCACCCAAAATGGATCAAAGACATAAATCTATAACCAGATACCATCAAATTATGAGAGAACATTTTGGATACTTCGAGACATTGGCATAGGCAAAGACTTCTTGGAAAAGACCCCAAAAGCACAGATAATCAATCACAAATTGACAGATGATATTACATCAAGCTGAGAAAATTATCTTTAAAGAAGAACCCAAGAATGATCTATCTTTTGTGAGCTTTTAGACATACCTATAACTTATGAGACATAAGAATATCCGGGGTCGGTGCCGTGGCTCACTTGGTTAATCCTCTGCCTGTGGCGCCGGCATCCCATATGGGCGCCGGGTTCTAGTCATGGTTGCTCCTCTTCCAGTCCAGCTCTCTGCTGTGGCCCAGGAAGGCAGTGAGGATGGCCCAAGTGCCTGGGCACGTGCACGCCCGTGGGAGACCAGGAAGAAGCATGTGGCTCCTGGCTTCGGATCGGTGTAGCTCCGGCCGTAGCGGCCATTTGAGGGGTGAACCAATGGAAGGAAGACCTTTCTCTCTGTCTCTCTCATTGTCCATAACTCTACCTGTCAAAAAAATAATAATAATATCCTCCACTTAATACACTAAAAGGAAATAATTCTTTGGGAACTAATTTTACTATTAAGTCTCATAATAAAACTGTTGGGAAAAAGGTACCCTAATCCACTGTTGGTTGGAATGCAAACTGGTGCAGCCACTATGGAAGACAGTATGGAGGTACCTCAGAAATCTGAAGATAGACCTACCATATGATTCAGCCATCCCACTCCAGAGAATTTACCCAAACTAAAAGAAATAAGCATCTGAAAGAGTTATCTGTACCGTCATGTTCACTGCAGCACAATTCACAATAACTAAGATATGGAATCAACCCAGATGACCATCAATTGTTGACTGGATAGAGAAATTCTTGTATATATACACTATGGAGTACTACTCAGCTGTAAAAACAAACAAACAAACAAAATAAAACAAAATGAAATCCCATCATTTGCAATAAGATGGAAGCACATGGAAACCATTATACTTATCGACCTAAGCCAGTCCCAAAAGACAGATATCATATGTCTGAGCTGAGGTAACTAATAGATACCTGTAATGTAATGTGCTGGAGTGAAATAGACATTTTGAGATTTGATGATTGTTTATAGCCCTTGTCTCTTCCATTGAGGAACAGTGTTTTTTTTTTTTTCTTTCTTCTCTTCATACAATTTGTTGAACTCTTTTATTTAGTGTAGGTTTAATGGTCATTAAGTAAACTGAAAGTAGATCTTTCTAAAAATTAAGAATGGGAAGGTGAGAGGAAGGAGGAGGAAAGTTTGGGGTGTAGGTGGGAGGGAGGGTAGGGGGGAAGTGTCACCATGTTCCTAAATCTGTGTATATGAAATGCATACAAGTTGTATAACTTAAATAAATTTTTTTAAAAACGAAGTTTCTGGTGTCATCTACCTAGTGATGACATCCATACCTGATTTCCTGCCCATATCTTAAGCCAAGCAACAAAACTAAATGACTAACTGCTACCTGGACAGCTCCATATCGATGTGCCACAGAAATGTTCAATTTGAAAGTTTCCTGAATGAACTTACTTTCACCCACTCCAACGTTTATCTCTTTGGGTTCCTTCTTTTGATTAACTAAAGGAACATGAAAATCCAAGTGAGAAATCCAAGAATTATCCTTAATCCTTTATTCTCCTCATGGTCCTTACCCAGTTGCCTCTTTTTTTTTTTTTTTTTTTTGACAGGCAGAGTGGACAGTGAGAGACAGAGACAGAGAGAAAGGTCTTCTTTTTCCACTGGTTCACCCCACAATGGCCGCTATGGCCAGCGTGCTGTGGCCGGCACACTGTGCTGATCTGATGGCAGGAGCCAGGTGCTTATCCTGGTCTCCCATGTGGGTGCAAGGCCCCAGGACTTGGGCCATTCTCCACTGCCTTCCAGGGCCACAGCAGAGAGCTGGACTGGAAGAGGAGCAACTGGGACAGAATCCGGCGCCCTGACGGGGACTAGAACCTGGTGTGCTGGCGCTGCAGGCAGAGGATTAGCCTAGTGAGCCGTGGTGCCAGCCCCAGTTGCCTCTTAAATCTCAAATCTCAGATTCTCAAAATTGATTCCATTCGTGTACCACTGCCTTGGTTCAGACCTTTATGGTCTCTAAGATGAACAAAATCGCTGTATAACTGGGCTGCCTGAAAATGCCTTCTCTACTACCCATGCTTTACACTGTTGCCAGCATAAGCCTTCTAAAACACAAATTTATTCACTGCTTCAAATTTTTCAAAGACTCTCTCTTATTGTTGAAGTCAAATGTCCTTAGTATAATGTAAAACGTTAGGATTTTTTTTTTTTTGGTTAAAAAAAGTAATGGAAATTTAGTTCAAAGTGATTCAAGCAAATCCTGTATAACTTGTACATCCAGGAACTGACCAAAAATTTCAGGCAACACAGCTCAAGTGATGTGACAAGGGCTCCACCTGTTCCTTTTTCGCGCTCTTTCACGTTTATTTACTTTTGTCTCTGTGTTTCCCTCACATGGCAAAAAAACTTGTAAGCAGCCAGGCAGGATAATTTCCTGCAACTCTGGACTTTCATGATCCATGCAGTTCGAGGTTCCAAAGAAAGAGAGAAAGCCTCTCCCAATTTCTATACATCAAATATTAGGAAACACTCTGAAAGGCATAGGTGAGGCCGTGAGCTCTGAACTATCAGTGTAGCAACTTAAATCATTGTCTTTTGCAGGCTGCTGTGGAAGACAGTCCACCAAGATCATAACAAGTAGGGGACACGTGGTTTCCAAAGAAAAATAAAGTTCTTTTATCACTTGAAGGGATAAGAGATGTTGATCAGATAGAAACCACATGGTCTACACATTTCCCTGTGATTTCGATTATTCTTAAGTCTCTCATATCAGTATTACTTCTACTCTCCCACCAAACTGCTTTGTAGTTGTCAGAATCTTCAAATGTATTTCAGCCCTTTGGGCCTCTGCTAGGGTTCCTCTCTCTGCCAGGGATTTCTGGTTGACTAAGTTTTATTTATCTTTAAAATTCCAACTGAAATGTTCTTTGAGAGGCCTCTGCTCACCTCCATCTTACTGGCATTTTGCTTCTTCCTTGCCTGAGGGATACTTCACTCTTTATGGCTCCTTAGTTTGAAAAAGGAGGTTATTAAATTGAACTATCATGCAAATACCTCTGTTGATCAACTGTGGTATGCCAGGCACCATGGTAGGTGCTCAGGCTAAATAACACACAGCTCCTGACTTCAAAGAGAAAATTTCAGTAAAGCATGCAATGCTGTGATCGAGATAGATGCAGGCTGGCCTCGAGCCAAGTGTGCGGCTTCTAAGAAGGCTTTGCAGAAGGGAAAATATGTAAACTAACGTTAAAGGACCTGGTGATTCTGGGATAGGGCGATTTTGTAATGGGTGAGAAAACTCCAGGCTGAGGGAAGATCAAGATTCCTCCACATTTGTTTCTCATGCACAAGGCTCTTCCGTGTAGAACCCCCTTTACAGGATATTTTGCGTGAAATGGGGCAAAGGACACTTTTTTTTCAGACCCATATCATCAAATACATATCATCAAAGAGAAGTTGAAGGCTGCTATTTGGTGAACTCTTAGCCACATTTATCATCTCAAATTTCTGCTCAGCTTTCCTTCCAGACATGCTTGGCCTAGCGTAGGAGAGGAGTTGGAGGTTGCTATTTTAATGGAGTTTGGGGGTTCTAAGTGATGAGACTCACAAGGATCTTTAGTGGATTAGACTTTCAGTAGAGTGAAAATCTAATTTAAAACTAGAAACTAAATAATCAGTGTCATTTAAATATCCCGTCCCTTCATGGAACCCTACTGCTTGTGTCTTCTTGCTTTTAATGAGGCCTTGGGAATTCAGAGTGTTTAACCCAAACACTTCTACAATTTTCATTCAAACTTCTTTGTTTCTGTCAAGACAAAGTTAAATAGGCAAGAAAAACATTCAAGGCTATTACATTAGAAGAGAGAGACCAGAACTCAGTCTGAGCTCAGTTTTGTTCAAACAAATGATGGGAAGTTGTTTAAGTGTTTGGCTAAGTTAGTAGGAAAAAAATTGAAGATGTTGAGGGAAGTCACAAGCTATGTGCATTTGCCAATTGGCTTTATCCAAAGGACATGTAAATTTCTCACGTCTGTAGTACAGGAGGTATCTTTGAAAACTGGAGCAGGGTGCAGGGCCAGGGAGATGTGCTCCTGTCTTCTTTGATAATGATATTTCAGAGATGCTGTCTAAGTCCTTGAGAAGATATTCTCAGATTTTAAAACAGGCAGGAGCCTTTAAAATATTGACATGTCAAAGGGTCAAAGAAGGAACTTAAAATTATAAGTTTTCTAAAGGAAATGCTTTAAGGGAGTTCAGGGCTAAAGCAAGGAGTAGACCCCCTAACATTTATTCAGGCTAAGGGAAACACTAAGACCATCACAAGCACTTCCCGAATAGAAATCTGCCAGATGATTCTTACTGCACTCTTTTTTCTTACCCATGCTCACGGTAATTCTTACCTTTGAACTTCTGGGTCAAAGCTTACAGGCAATAGACAGCAGAAATAATGAACCAGCAAAAGATGGCTTTAGAATCTTTTCTACCGTTTTCCCTACTTTAAACCTCAAATGAGGCTGGAGGAGTGCAGATTCTTCTTTCAGTGAACTAACGCCTGAAAAGAATAGGCACCTTCCTACCAATGTAGATGGTACCAGACAGCACATTCTGTCTCTCCAGAGAGCACAGACTCCCATACTAGAAAGGAAACCCAGTTTTCCATTTGATTTCTGTCTTGTATATGTTGTTACAGAAAGTAGGAATGGAATAGTATTGCCCAACTCATTTTGTGAGCCTAGTACAGTCTTGATTCCAAAAGTGGATAAGGACAATTCAATACTTATTTATAACATTAAAAATACTTAGAAAAGTAGTCATATCCAGGAAATTTTTTGGCTTGGTAAAAGCTGTATCCCAAAAATGTAGAGCAAACACTGTGGTTAATGAAGAAACCTTAAATGTATTCTGTGAAAGACTGGGAAAAGACAAGGATGGCCTTTACCACTATTATATCACACAGTGCTTAGAGCTGCTGGTGAATGAAACCAGCAAAGAAAAGGGGATAAGAAATTCAAGTCTTAGAAGAAAAGAGATAAAGCAAAAGAAAACTAATGATTTGCTACTGATATGATTATGTACCCAGGAAAACTGATAGAAGTACAGGCTAACTTTTAAAATGATTAAGAGTCCAATACGCTTGCTGTATTCAAGAGTACTTTACAAAAACTGTGTGCTTCTTAAGCAGTGGAAATAAAATAGAAAATGCAGTTCAAAAAAGATACTTTTATTAACAGCAACTAAAAAGTTATCAGAGTGAAACTTCCCCCAAATATGCAAGACTTCTAGAAGATGACTTGAACCAAAAGATAAGCATTTTTTAAAAGTTGGATTTGGGGATTTAAAATTGCAAAGATACCAGTTTACTCCACATTTATCTATAAATTCAATGTAAAAGCAAATTTTCATCTGGATCTCTGAAAAAAATTTAAAAAATTATTTTAACATCTCAGAAAAGAGACTATTGAGGAAAGACTACCAGTTATAAGAGTTTTAAGAAAAAAAATGTAGTATAATCAGCCTTCAAAATTCATGGGATCTGCAGTCATGGATTCAGCCAACCCTGATAACCCTGGGTCAAAAATATTTTAAAAGACTGAATATATACTGAATGTGTATAGACTCCTTTTCCTTGTCATTACTCCCTGAGCAATACAATGTAACATGGATTAACATATTATCTACGTTGTATTAGACAATACAGTAACATACCGATAATTTAAAGTAGTTTATATGCAACTATTATGCCATTTTGTATATGGGACTCACATTTTGGTGTCTCGATAGGGTGCTGGAATCACTTCCTCACAGATACCAATGGATGACTGCAATCAAGTTTTCAAGACCATGGAGTAGAGAGAGACAAACTCATATACAAACAGCAAAGACAGCTCTGCAAACCATTGGGGAAAGGACATATGATTTACAGAATGGTGCTAAGAAAACTGGTTTGCAATATATGCAATGATAAAACTGCATTTCTTCTGAATAGTAAATGTGAACGTTGGACTATGGATGGATTCAGAACCAAATGTTAGGACCAAAACTATGAGGATGGGCATTGTGGCACAGCAGATTAAGCCATTGCTTAGGATGTCTGCATTCCCATATTGGAGTGCCTAGGATTGAATCTCTTCCAATCTAGAATTCCTGATAATGCACCTGAGAAGCATCAGATGATAACCCAGGTACCTGGGTCCCTGCTGCATGCATGGGAGATCCAGATGGAGTTTCTGGCTCCTGGCTTCATGCTGACTCAGCCTTAGCTGTTGCAGGCATTTAGTGAGTGAACCAGTGTACAAAAGGCTGATCTCTCTGGGGCTGGCACTGTAGCACGGTAGGTGAAAACTCTGCATGCGGTGGCAGCGTCCCTTATGGGCACTGGTTCGAGTCCTGGTTGCTCCACTTCCAATCTCATTCCCTGCTAATGGCCTGGAAAGGCAGTGGAAGATGGCCCAAGTGTTGGGTCCCTGCATCCATATGGGAGACCCAGAAGTAGCTCCTGGCTCCTGGCTTCAGTTCAGCCCAGCTTCAGCCATTGTGGCCATTTGGGGAGTGAAGCAACAGATGGAAGATCTCTGTCTCTCTGTATCTCCCTCCCTCTGTAACTCTGCTTCACAAATAAATAAATAAATCTTAAAAAAGATTGATCTCTCTGCCTCTGTTTATTGCTCTCTTTCAAATGAGTGAATGAATAAATGAATCTTTAAAAACCAAAACTATGAAGTTCATATCAGAAAATGTAAAAGAATATCCTTGTGACCTAAAGGCGAGGATATTCTTAAATATTGTTCCCCCCCCGAAAAGAGGGGACACAAATAATAAGGAAAATAATTGATGAATTTTGTTATATCACAATGAACTCTTTTTGGTCAATGATAGACATCATGGATTAAGTTTAAAGATGATTACACTTATTTAAATATATAAAACAAGTGACTAACACTTGATATAAAGAACCACTGTAAATTTACAGGAATACTCAATCAAAATATGTGCCAAGGACATGACTGGGTAATTTATAAAGGAAGAATTCAAAAGGCTAACAGAGCATATGGAAAACCACCCAAACTCATTAGTTTTCAGAGAAATACAAGTTGATCGATAAGAAGACTTCACTTCTCATATTCAAAACATGAGATTCTAGACATTTGCAGCTTTTTGATCATGATGCTGGGATATCTTTCTGGGAATCCCAGACACTGGAGCCGAGACTAGTCTAGCAGTCCTTAGTCCAAATAAATATCCCCACATTTTTTGGTTCACTGATGACACTTCTAGATAATCAACCCACAAATATTCCTACACCATCTCAGAAGGGAACGTTTTCAAGGAAGCTCAACATAGTTGTGCTTTTGAGGATAGAAATTAGACTATTCTTGCTGTTCAGCCCCAAGGGAAAGAGGTTGAAGGGGAGACTATACTGCAAAAAAGTGGCAGACTTCCTGTGCCTACAGCTACATGAACTAAAAACCCATGACTGAGTTTCTGAAAGAAAGAAGTGAATGAGAACCACAATTCTATTTGTAGAAATTTAAAATTCATGTACATATGACACATATTTTTAAGAACATACGTAACAAGGGATACTTTTTAAAAAACATTTATTTGAAAGGCAGAGTTAGAGAGAGAGAAAGATACAGAGAGAGGGGGAGAGATTTCTACTACTAGATAAAAGCATAGAATAGAATTATAGAATGTCTCTGTTGGAAAGTGCTGCTCAGAATTGATTCTTTTTTTTTTTTTTTTGACAGGCAGAGTGGACAGTGAGAGAGACAGAGAGAAAGGTCTTCCTTTGCCGTTGGTTCACCCTCCAATGGCCGCCACGGCTGGCGCACCGCGCTGATCCAATGACAGGAGCCAGGTGCTTTTCCTGGTCTCCCATGGGGTGCAGGACCCAAGTACTTGGGCCATCCTCCACTGCACTCCGGGGCCACAGCAGAGAGCTGGCCTGGAAGAGGGGCAACCAGGACAGAATCCGGCGCCCTGACCGGGACTAGAACCCGGTGTGCCGGCGCCGCTAGGCGGAGGATTAGCCTAGTGAGCCACGGCGCCGGCCGAGAATTGATTCTTAGATATTCTCTTGTATATTCTTACTACCTGGGAAAGTTTTGTCTAAATTTTTATTACTTAACTGAGGGTACATTCTCAAGAAGAAAATAAGGAATGCAGACAAAGAGGCCCCAAGAATCATTATTTAATTATTGTTGATATAATTAAAATTGAATAAAACTACTGCAGTTATGAAAGGAAAAATAAAATTAAGAATAGGGTTATATAACAAACCTGTCAGTCACACTAGTTGATCATTGTGGAAACTAAATGCAGCAAGGCAAACTAAATTTCCAATAGAATTCATAGATTTTTTTTTAGCTTCAAGTTGCTATGCTGTGTTCCTGTTTATAGGTCATTTGAAGAAGGCTTTAAAATTCTCAAAAGAATGTAATCTCACACTCTGACTAATACAAATTGTATTTGGTTTCCCATTTTTGGTACCCACAAAGGAAGTTGAAATTTTTTTTAAAGATTTTATTTATTTACTTGACAGGTAGAGTTACAGACAGTAAGATGGAGAGAAAGAGAGAGAGGTCTTCCATCCGCTGGTTCATTCCCCAAATGGCCGCAACAGTCAGAGCTAGGCTGATCCAAAGCCGGGAGCCAGAAGCGTCTTTCAGGTTTCCCACATAGGTTCAGGGGCCAAAGCAGTTGGGCCATCCTCTACTTTCCCAGGCCACAGCAGAGAGCTGGATCGGAAGAAGAGAAGCCAGGACTAAACCCAACTCTCAAATGGGATGCCGGCACCACAAGTGAAGGCTTAACCTACTGTGCCACAGCGCAGGCCTCAGTTGAATTTTTAGTAGTTTAAAATTCCCCAGTAAATTTTACAAGGAAACTCGTAAACCAGCAGCTGCTTCTGACATCAGTGAACAGACATGATACTTAATTAAGCACATGGGTGGTTTCTTTCGGTTATGAGCAGGAAAAAGCACCCTGCCTATATTTAACAACTTCCCTTGGATATTTGTTGATTATCTTGATAAACATGTAAGGGCTCCTGATGGGCATTTCTCATAGCAGTTAAGATGCTTCTTGGGATGCCCCTATTTAAGTCCTGGGTCTGCTTCCAATTCCAGCTTCCTGCTAATGCGCATCTGAAGAGGTAGGAGGTGCTCCTTCTAGTACTTGGGTCCCTGCCGCCCACATAGGAAACATAGATTGAGTTCCAGGTTCTTGGCTTCAGCCTGTCTCAGCCCTAACTGTTGCGGATATTTGAAGAGTGAACCACTGGATGACAGACATCTCTCTCTTTCAAATAAAAAATAAATAAAAATTAAAAATAAAAACGAGTCACACAAAAATGTATGCCCAAAGTGAAAAAGAATGTATCTATTCTAAGTGAAAGATTAGGGCTCATTTACCATAAGGCAGTGCAACCAAAGTGCCATGATTTCCCACTCTCAAGTGAAGTAATTTGTGCTTGGGAAAAACAATGCAGGGTTTTCAGTCACTCATCCAAATTAATCAAGGACTGAATCATTCACCAGAAGCTATTCCTGGACCTGTAGACAAGACTAATGAAGCCCCTTATATTCTAATGGGAACAGACAGATGAGAATGTATAAAAACATACATCAATAAGATGATTTCATATAACACAAAAGACGGGAAGTAACAATGGGAGGAAACATGAGTGAAAGCGGGAGTGTAGGCTTCCAGATGGTGGCTACTCCAGCCAGGATGATTAGCAAAAGCCTCTTGAGGGGCTGGCACTTTAGGTAGACCCAAATGATGAAGGGACGGAAGAGTAGAGAGGATGAGAGAAGGAAGTGAATCAGGAAAGAATCTGGCATAGATGAGGATAAATGAAAGCCAGTGTGACTAAAGCATGGTAAACAAATTAGAGAATAATAAAAGGAGAAAATCAAAAGGAAGACAACGATTACATTGTGCAGAGTTTTATAGGCGAAGGGAAGGAGCTTAGATTTTTATTGTAAGAGAAGAGTATTGTGTTAAGTGGAAGAAGGTAACATGATCTACACACCAGTGGATGTGACAGGTGGACAGCTGTATGTACGGTCATGGAAGAGCTGGAAAAATAACTATAGCTTAGCCAAAATGCTTAGAAAGTGCGCTACTCTGATGTACTGGTTTTTCTGGGGAATTGAGAGTTGACTGGACATTTTTCATACTTTCTGAATATGTTTCTAAGATATGTCATCAGCTTTCGACCTTCATAATTTAATATAACCCATATTCAGTGCACATGGCATGTCCTCTGCGGATGCTTTTTGATTAAGTGATTGGTAGTAGTTCATCATGCTGCTACTCTCTAGCTGTTCAATACTGATTCAGGTACCTCTTTGAGCAGAGGACAATTTCTTTATCCATGAAATGAGTATAACAATGTTCTTTTGAAGGATTATTGTAGGAGAAAAAAATGAATGTATGGGAAATATGCATAGTAGGCATCAATGTGCCTGATAAGCAATCTGAGAAAATGTTTCTCTGAAATGAAAGGGCTCCAGATGAAACATATTCAATCAAAATGGCATTTCAAGAAATAATAACCAAGAGTCACCATTTCCTTTCAGAGCCAAGGTAGTGGCTATAAAGTTTACTTCATCATATACTTCATCATATTCATCATATTCATCATACTTCATTCATATTGGACGGCTGTATTTTTAGCTCCAAAAAGCCCAGCACTTGCTTTTTTGGATATGTACTTTCGTTAGTTGTGTTTCTACAGGAAAATAGGTGTGTGTGTGTATGCATATATGGTATGCATTTGCTGTGGTATATGGTGTGTGAGGGTCAAGGAGAGCATAGAGAGAGGCAGAGAAATTTTAAGTTGTGGGAGCTGACAAGTCCAAAATCTGCACAGTAGGCCAACAGGCTGGAGAGAAGAATCCAAAGGCAGTCTGAAGGCAACATCCTTCCTTTTTGGGGGAACTTTGATCTTTTTCTCTTTAGGTCTTCAGGTGATCCTATGGGGGCCATTCGCATTATGGGAAGTAGTTACTGATTTAGGTTGGGAAAGTGTAGAGGAGGAAAGAATGCAGGAGGAAAGCTTAAAGGTTGATTACCGGTACTAAGTTATGTTTTGATAGGATTAGGATGTTCTGGTGTTGTACTACAAGGCAGAGTAAATAATCGTTTATTTTTTTTTTATTTGACAGGTAGAGTTATAGACAGTGAGAGAGAGACAGAGAGAAAGGTCTTCCTTTGCTGTTGGTTCATTCCCCTAATGGCTGCTACTGCTGGTGCTGTGCCGATCCGAAGCCAGGAGCCGGGTGCTTCCTCCTGATCTCCCATGCGGATGCAGGGTCCAAGCGCTTGGGCCATCCTCCACTGCTCTCCCGGGCCACAGCAGAGAGCTGGACTTGAAGAGGAGCAACCGGGACTAGTACCCGGCGCCCTGACGGGGACTAGAACCTGGTGTGCTGGCACCGCAGGTGGAGGATTAGCCAAGTGAGCCACGGTGCTGGCCTTCATAAAGGTAATGAGAATGTGCTGTATGTTTATCTTCGAAAACTAGAATAAGGATCTTTAAATGTTTTTACCAGAAAGAAATGCTAAATCTTTAAGGAGATGGATAGGTTTACTCTGATTGGAGATTATTCAGTGTATACATGTATAGAAAAAAAGTCCATAAATATGTATAACATTTATGTGTCAGTTAAAAATAAAATTAGAACAAGAAAAGGTCTATGCATTTAAATATTAATCTCATCTGCATAAGTGTTCTCACAGCAACTTTTAGACGAGCATTAACTAAATATACAGGTACTATCCCATATCCAAGTTGATCCATCCAATTAATCGCCACAATTTTCCAAAGGTACCATTTCTTCTATACAGCAGAGAAAACTCCTTAGCAACTCATGTGAGAGAAAGGCAGTCACTCAAGTCTGAACACAGGGAAAACTCATTGCACGGAAGTCTTCAACGGCTTCCATCGTTTCTTGCCCAGGTGAGCTTCTGTGATCTCACGGTGCTTTCTCAATGCCTCCCCCTCCTTCTCCACTCCACGTGTGTGCAAGGAAGAAAACAGCATAAACAGAAAGGAGACCATCTCCTAATGCATGGCAGGAGCCAGCACACACATGCTAGCAATTATTCCAGAGAACACGGCAGTGGAGAAAACACACTTTAGGATTCTGCCCAATGCTTTCTCCTCAAACATGCCATGAACTGGCCATCAGTGACGCACAGAGCATTCCGGTTCGGCTCCATCACATGGCCAGTTATTGTTTATTCTTAAGTGACTTTGAAGAGGAATTAACTAATCAGAACCAAATGTGGTAAGTGACTACCAAACAAGAAAATGTTCGGGTTTATTTATTTTCAAAACAGAATATTTTCAATGATTGCTGAGAGATGTTTAAGTCTCATACTGTAACCTCTGGCCAAGTTTACTGCAGAAATATTTCCAAGCCCAGTGATCAATTATCACTAACCAAAGTTTATCAATTCCCTTCAGTCTTGTGGGGGATGCAAGGATCTTACAAGATTGTGACAAATATTCTAAGGTCAGTGGTAAGTTCTCCCTTAGTTATCCAGAGAGGAACTGTGGGAAAAACAGTTGTGCTGCTGGTAGTGGCAGGGATAAACCAATGACACCATGGAGGAGTTTCAGTATTCCTAAGGAAAGACTGATCCCTCGTAATTTGAGGCAGATACCATTCAACTCAATATTGATTGAGTTCCTGTCATATTCAAGGCCCCGGACTGTGGCGATGTCTTAAGGGAGGAGATTTAGAGATGAATAAACTGTGGTCTCTGCTCGTGTTCTCCCTGTAATTAGGGCCCAGCAGGGGTGCGGGCCTTCACTCAGTGACGGGCCCTTCGATGTTTAGAACATCATCAGGGCCGCACAGAATTATCAACTTAAAATCAACCTGTAGTGGACTTAGTGCACTGCTAAGTCCACTTGTGTTTGCCTTGGCACAGACAGACCAGATGATTTCATGGGACTTAGCCATAGGGCTGGACATGCACCACCTCTGGAGAGGAGGAAGAATAAAAACAGAACACAATACAGGGCAAAAACGTAGTCGACGACCCAAGGATAGAAACGCTGCTGTAGTGGTTTACTGGCCCAAATGTTTTTGAATTTTTAGAGGAATAGGGTTAGGGCAGCCGATATCTATTAACTTTGAAAATTTGCCCAATGGCCTAGAATCGGTACACTTAGCTTACTGTGGAAACAGTCTCCAGTCATGACAGCCAAGACTTCCATTTCACTGTATTGTGTTCTTGGTTTTCCAGATTTATGTTTCTAGTGAGGTATTAGAAATCTGCTTCTGTAGGCGGTATCCAGCCGACATGGCACTTGGTATCAGAAATGTCTTTGGGTATCCATGTTACCATCCTGCCTTCCATGAACCTGTAAACCAAGACAAATGCTAAATGCTGCCAAACATTCTGTGTACACCTTCGTACCTGCACTCGCTACTCCACTGTTCTGCGTGAGTCAAAGCCAAAAGACTTTAGGGTTGTTTTTTTTTTTTTTTTTTTTAATATGACAAAACTTGCTGCCTTTGGTCTTTTCTTGTACTTATTTTCAGCTTGATTATTTTCTCTGGCCATAGAGATTTCAGTATAACTTACTAAATACTTTTATTAGAAAACCCAGGATTTAGGCTGGATTGGCAGCTGAGTCCAGCTACACCCTGACTACTAATTCCTTGGAATCTTCTGGCAGAATTGGATGAAATGATGTGATGTCAGTGCTCCAAACTATACCCTTTCTCCATATGCATTTCAGCGTAAGACTATTATAAGATTATTTCAAGTGATTTCCTCTGAGAGACTTTGACCCTTGCCACATACAAAAAAGCCATGTTTTTCAGGATTTGATTCTGCTCCATTCATCTCTGTCCCACTCATAACCTCAAAGGCACCTGCCTTTGAAATTTGAACTCTAGGAGTTGGAGCTGTGGTACAGAGAGGTAAGCCACCATCTATAATTCTGGCATCCCATATGGGTGCCAGTTCGAGTCCTAGCTGCTCCACTTCTGGTCCATCTGTGTGCTAATGCAGCTGTAAAAGCAGCAGAGGCTGCCCTAATTCTTTGGGCTTCTGCACCCATGTGAGAGACCCAGAAGAAGCTCCTGGCTCCTGGTTTGGGCCTGGCCTAACCTTGGCCATCGTGGCCATTTGAGGAGTGAATCAGCAGATGGAAGATCTCTGTCTTTCGCTCTTCTTCTCCTCTCTCTCCTCACATTTCTCTCCTTCTCTCTTTGTAACTTTACCTTTAAAAATAAAATAAAATAAAGTAAAAAAAGAAGTTTGGATTCTGATGATGCGGGTCATACAAAGTTCAGAGTGCTCACATCCAAATTGGGCTGTCTGTAATATTAACTAAATATAGCTCTTCAGAGATTGTACTGTTTTGCTGCCTCTTATCACTCATCACTTATCATTTCATTCATTCCAACAATGACTCAGTTATTCCTCAGATATTTATTGAATGCCAGAGACCATTCCATACATAGGAAATACAAAAGAGACAGAAATTTTCCTCTCATGGAGCTTATAATGGTAGGGAATGAACGACCACAATTACATTGGCAACTTATATATAATTATAAATGTTCAAAAGTAATATAAGGAAAAATGAAGCAGGGGTAAATGGTAAGGAGGTTGGGGCTAGAAAGAGTGGTGGAGTCAAATATAGCATTTATTTTCTTGAGATGTTAGAATATTAGGAAGGACTGGCAAAAAAGATTGAGAAAGAATGGTCAGTTAGGTAAGAGGAAAACAAGAGGTGTATAGTATGCGTGATAGCAGGGACGGGTTGGGGGGTCAAGGGGGTGAGAACTGATTTACCAACATGAGGGCTGTTACTGAATAAGAGCTGTTTCATTTAAGTGAAGGAGGTGAAAAACCTGATTGAAGTTATTTGCAAAATAACATGAAAAACATAAAAGGTTCAGCATAAGTTGAAAAGGCAAACTAATGCCATAATGAGACATTAGTATATCACATCAGATTTGGTTAAATTAAACAATGTCAAATGAAGTGTTGGTGAGGATGTGGATATTTACATTGTTTGTGGCCATGTAAGTGGGTATAAGAACTTTGGAAATGGTTTGACAGTATCTTCTAAAGCTAAACATAATCCTAAGGGCCAATAACTTCAGTTGGCTACACAGCCAACTGTAATGAGTGATTATGTGAAAAAAAAAAAAAAAAAGCAGAGGGCTATTGCTAACAGCATTATTCAAAATAGTCCCAAACTGGAAACAATCCAAGCCTCCATTCACTGTAGAAACAACCAAGAAAACACAATTTCCTCCAAAAGAATATAAGAAATATAAGACAGAAGTGAAACAGAATGAACTACTGCTACATTCAACAAGGTGGATGGACTTCACAGAAATAATAGGGTATGAACAAATATATTGTATGCATACTGTATACTATATGGTTCAATTAATACTATAGTCAAAAAACAGGGAAAACTAATCTAGTAGAAATATATATTACCTTTGGGGAGATAGTCACTGGGGAGGGGCATGATGGACCTTCCCTTGAGGACTGGTATTATTCTAATCTTGATTAGAGTACAGCTTAAACCCTTTACAATTTATATCTGTGTATGTCATTATACATAGGCCTAATATTTTAAAAAAGAATATTTTAGAAGTAGCGTTAGGAACAGGGAATAATGACAACTCTTTCAATTCTTCCTCCAAGACTGAAGTCAAAGTACAGCAGAAAAGATTGAGGGTAAACTTAGGGAATGACTCCTGTAAGGATCAGAGGCACTGAAACATGTGTTGCAGGTGGAGATGGGCAATACTGACCAACTCCTCCCTTTTATGGGAAGAAGCATTACCTCTGAGTTGAGATGGTGTGTTTCCAATAGAAAGCATGGGATGTACCAATGCTAATCGTAGATTATTTCAACTTGGGAGTTTCTCCACATACAAAAGAAATATGAAAATCCTGTAAGCTTGAATGTCATCTTTTAAGCATTTTAGTCAAGCTCGAATTAAAAATAACAAATACAAGAATAGTTCTATGTTATGCATACACACAACTAACTATTCAACATGTGCTGAGGCTGCATTCTGGCTTGGTCTAGTGAGGAACATTTCCCTCTTGGTTGATTTGGAAGTAGCTAATGACAAAACATAATCCAAGCTCTCTTTCCCTTAAGCCAAGTCAACCTACAGAGCTACACCCTTCCTTGCCAAGGGATACTCCCTGCGCCCCATGATTCTTGCTTGCAGGATCTTTAAGAGTGTGATGTGGCAACAGCAGGAAGGAGGCAGCTTGTGAACTTGGAGAAGGAGGCTACTGGGCCAGAGGAAATATTCTTCCTACTCTGTCTCATGGCCAAGCCAAGGCTTTGTGGAAGAGAAGCCTTCTCTTCTTCCCTGGAGCAGGTACAAATCCAAAGAGGGTGGAAACTGGCTGTGGGAGCTGCTGGCAAGGCTGGGGAGAGGTTTTCATTTTGTAAGCTGGGGCAGGGAGTGGAGAGGAGAGTTGGGGAAGCCCTGCCCTGCTGATTAGGAAATTATGTAATTGAGGTTTCATCAGCGATCAGGTTATTAAAGCCAACACTCTTCACTTCCTAGCACATGAGTCTGAAAAAAAATCTAGGAAAAGATACCTTTTGGGGAACACGAATGTTACTGCAAGGTGCCCAGCACGTAACAAATCTTCCCAGGCAGACGAATCAATTAATTCACAGGCTTTTATTGGGATTCTGCTCCCGGGCAAGGTTCCCCCGTCCCAACAGAGCAACAGAGCGGGGCCGGGGAAGTCGCGCGTCAGAGATTGGGAGAGCTCCTTTTATAGATTCAGGGCGTGGGGGTTAAAGGTTGAGGCGGGTCTGATCCTCACTGGTTGACCTTTAGGCACCCGTGGGGACCTTGTCAAGGACTCTCCATTCCCAGAAGTGTAGGCCTTCCCTCCTTGGGGATCCCAAAGCTACCATCCCGACCTTTTGATGATAGGAAAGGGGGTGATGATGAGTCTCTCTGGCTACTTCCTGCTGACTGGGGACATCGTCTACAGGGGCCTGCTGAGGGTATCTTGGGGCTCCACAGGGACAGGCATGTCTGGATGGAGAAGCATCTGGTTGACTGCCTGGTTGCTGAAGGCCTTGGTTCATTCCATTGTCACCTGCTGTAAACACTTAAACAGACACTGTAGTATACAAGTCAGGGTGAGAATAGCAACTGATGATCCTAAGAGTGGCATTAACCAGGTAATGAGAGGATTTCATAGAGATGAAATGAGGGGGGTCTCTGGACCCTTGTGAGGATGGTTTGATGGATGTGGTTTAAATCTGATCCCAGCCAAGACCAGGAGAAAGGCCACTCAACTTTTGCTGGTAGAGGGGTTTGTCTGTAGAGAAATTCTGAATAATCATACAAATTAAGTATGGGAGAAGACCATCAGTACACACAGGTTGGGAGCAGAGTCATTGATGTTAGAGTAGAGGCTATGATTACAAAGGAATGAGGCCCAAGTGGGCTAGACAGGGTCTAGAACAAAGGACAGAGTCATTATTAGAGGACCCAAGAAAGACACTATCTAAGCCACAACTAAGTTTTCTGATTGAGAGGCAAACAGAACCTGACAGAGGGGCTTGATGATAATCTGGTGGGCTTTAGGCCTTGTAAGTATTAGAAGATGGGGGGATGATGAAGACAATTAAGAGTATAAGGGTTTCAACCACCACCTGTGGCACTCTATGTAAACAAAAATGATACTCAAATGCAGCATAAAAATTATAGGTTTTCATTATATACACAGACTGAGAAGTGAATGTATATTGGGCAATAGGCCTTCTAAAGGTAAACTCAGATTTTTTTTACAAACAATATGCATCTCAAAATTACTCCTGCTGAAAAGCTCCAAATTAATTATGACTAGGCCTCAATGAGAGAGCTAGAAATAAAGGAAGACAAGACATAAAGTAATGTAACTCTAGAGGATACAGGATGAGTATTTGAGGCAGCAATTAGATACCACTAGGGATACCCACATTTCATATTGGAGTGCCTGGGTCTGAGTCTCTGCTCCTGATTCCAACTTTCTGTTAATGCACACTCTGGGAAGAAGCAGGTGATGGCTCAAGTAGCTGGGTCCCCTCACCCAAGTGAGAGACCTAGACTGAGTTAACTGCACTTGGCTTTAACCTGGCCCAACCCGAGCTGTTACAGGCATTTGGGAAGTGAAATCAGCACACAGGAGAGTCCCTCTCTTTCCCTCCCTTTTTCAAATAGAATACATAAAAATTCTAAAAAGGACTCAATAGTAAATGCCTCAGGCACCACATCAGTGTTCCTTAGACTCACGTGTAGGTATGAGAACCACTGGAATGTCTAGCTGATTTGTTTTGGAGGCCCCCTGCTCTGCCATTGTTAGAGCTTCCCAGGTGATTTTAATGCTTAGCCGCAGTCAGGACTCAATGCACATCTCAAAGTGTGGAAAACAGAGGAACACCATCAGGATCACCTGTGACTTGTTAATAGCCAGTTTTTTTTTTTTTTTATACCCTGCCCTAGACCTACTGAATCAGAAATTCAGAGGTGATTTTGATGCAGGCTTAAGTCTCAGAAACCCCACCTCGGGCAATCTACAGTAACCATGCCTTCAGTTTTCAGGTGATCAACCACATGCGAGCTATTTGTCAAAGGCCTGTACCAGCTTCACCTGTGGTCAGACTGACCTATTCTAGAAGTCAGTGTAATTATCAGCTTCGGAAAGAAAAAGATATCAAGCAGGGAAAGGAAATATTGGCAAACTGCCAACACCATTTCAAAGCAGGCTAGACTAGCACATGTTCAGAAAGCTCTGCTTCCATTCAAACACATGACAAACATTTTCTGTATTCCTGGAAATGTTATTCAGCTGCTACACTGGTGTTCCTTTCACACAGTATACACCCTCCGTGTTAGGGAAAAATGTCCGTACCACTCCCACAGTCATGCTTAAAAACCCAAGACTTCCCATGGCCACAGGCCAGAAACCAAAATCCCCCACATGTCTGAAGAGGCCCCCCACATTCTGCTTCTGATGTACATCTCCATCCCTGGTGAGTTCTGGGCGTTGGTCACATTGTTCTTCTTTTTGGTCCTTATCCTCCCAACTGTCTCTCTAGCTACAGACTCTTTTCACACCCTCTCCTCTCCTCATGTGGGTCTATTTAATTCCTACTCATCCTTCAAAACTCAGTTCACTCTACAAGGCAGCCTTCCTTCATCCTATCCCCAGCCTTCCTTGGCCTTCTCCCCTGCCAGGTAACATCCCTCTTCTGTGTTGGAAGAGCAGTGTTTCCTCCTTCAAAGCACTCTTCCTAAGTATGGCCTTTCATCTTCTTGATTGACTTCCCTTCCCCCCAGCATCTGCTCAGCTCCATTACGGCAAGTTCTTTTTCTCCACATTGTGCTGTCAGCACAGGCCTTCATATGTAGCAAGGGTTCAGGAATGGTTTTTACAAATGGATAAAAGGGTGAATGGGTGAATTAGTAGTAGTTTGGCTGTACCGTAGGACTTCCTACTATTTAAGCTGCTGTTTGTAGTCACTGATTTGCATCGCACCAATCATAGTCCCTTGCATCGCACATATAGTCTTAACTAGAAGGACAAGACATTCTGAAAAGTAACTGTCTCTTGTGTATCATCTCAGTCTGAGTCAGGAGATCAACTTGTGGGAGAAAACTGAAGACAAGTGTTTTTCTTGACTATGACTGTCTCTGCTAGCACGTGCACACTAGCTTTGCCACAGTGGATTGGATGGGAACCCTATGCTGCTTTTTGGCATCAGATTAGTAGGCTCTGCCTATCATTTCTCTCACCTGACCTGGTTTGGACAAGCCTACAATTTTCACATACCAAGAGCCTAAGACAGAACCTAGTTAGTCAAGATACATACTTGAAAATGTGTGGAGGGATTTGTGTGAAAGCAAAACTTTGGCTCAAGTGGCTAAAGGCACAAGCTGCACTCACTGGAAGCCCAGTTTGGTGCAGGGAATGGGGGTACCTGAGTGTCTCATCTTCTATGGAAAGAGCATGATTCTCCCTCCCGACCTCGCCAGGGAGTTGCCTGACTTACCAACAGCAACAGTGGATGCAAAAAGACAACACAGTCTACTAAATTTTTAAACATTCATTTAAGACAGGCACACACAAACAGAGAGAGAGAGAGAGAGAGAGAGAGAGAATCTTCCACCCACTAAATGCCTACAACACTGGGGTTGGACCAGGCTGAAGCCAGGAGTCTGGAACTCAATCTGGGTCTCTCACATGGTGGCCAGGACCCAACTACCACTGCCTCCCAGCATGTGTATTAGCAGGAAGCTGGATCAGAAACAGAGCAGGGACTTGAATCCAGGCACTCAGATGTAGGATACAGGTATCCCAAGCAGTATCTTAAATGCTACATTAAACATATTCCCCCAAAATCTATTTTTTAAAGTTTACTTATTTACAAGACACACACAG